>NW_026000005.1:53853939-53876786 GCF_001458135.2 Marmota marmota marmota
GTTTTTTTTTTTTTTTTTTTTTAAGTTTTTGTTTTTTTTATGTTTACTTTTGCCAGCTAAAATAATATCACCAAAAATAATATGCATATAGCTTTGGGAGAAACAACAGGAAGTGCATGCAGAATTCTTTGGGGGTGTTGTCTGGGCCCTTGTGGGCTATTGTCCCGCTGGTGCTCCTGTCTGGGTGGGGGAATCTGGGGTGGTTGGCTGGAAAGGAACTTGGCCCCAGACACTGCTCCAGAGGCCTGGCTGCCTTCACCTGGAGCCCTGCAGGTGGCCGCAGAGTCGGCCCACCTGGTGCACTGAGGGCATCTGCCAGCCCTGGGTTACTGGCAGTGTCCCCCCCATGAGGGTGTGTGTCCTCTGTGGTGTGAGTCCCTGTGGGCGAGTGCACGGGAGGAACGGGTCTTGCTGCCTCTGAGCTGTGTCCATCGGGGATCCCAGAAAGACGGCCTGCTGGGTGTGCAGGGAGAGGCTGGTAAGCACCCTACACCTGCAGGTGTGCTGGTCTGGAGTGGCTTAGACAAGGACCTGGGCCAGATGACACCCCGAGCAGCTGGTTGCCCCCAGTCCCTTCCCCTGGGCAGGTTGGGACTGCAGGCAGGGACTTGGGAGGCTGTATCAGGCAGGCCTGCTGGAGCAGCGAGGAGCCTGGCCTGTCTCTGAACCCAGGCAGGGACCACTTTGAGCAATAACACCAACCAGGGCACGGCTTCCCAGGCAGAGCATGGCCCAGGTTACCCTCGTCGTGCTGGGGGTTGTGGCTGTAGTTTGAAATAGCATGAGGGATGTTCGTTCTGGGCACTGAAGACTTAAGGTTTTCCCAGATGCTCAGAGAGCAACCATGGGCCTCCGCCAACTGCGCTGAGAGGAATTTCAAAGCAGGGGAGTAGTAGGAAAGTGTCCTTCTAGGTGTGCAAAGCCTTTCCCTGGCTGTTCTTTGGTTGCTCCACCATGCTTCATCCAGCTTTAACATGAATGTCACTTTTTATTTTCAAGGAATTATTATCTATGTCCCCTTTGTAAAGGAAAGATGCTATTGTAAATCTTTTTATTAAATAATGTAAAGATGCATATCTGTATTTTTGGATCATGTTATAGATTATGGATATATTGTTTAATAAAGTATTTTTTGGAACAAATGCTTACAGGTGGATCCTTTTGAGAAACAGTTGTTACGTTCCTGATTTGCACCGGGCAGAGTCACTAACTCTGAAGGGCTGTGCAGAGTGCTGGAGGAGAGTTGTCGGGAACTTCATGGTCTGTGGCCTGGCTGGGACCTGGGCCTCACCTGGGTTGGGTGCTTGGGAAGGTTGGTGTCAATCCGGGCCTGCTGTGTTGAAGCCGTTGAAGTGGGTCCCCACCTCCCAGGGGAGAGGTGCATAAATGGGCCGGCACGGGTGGGTGGTGTGCGGGTGGATGGTGTGCGAGGGAGGCTGTGACTTCCTGGAGCAGGAGGCTTGCTCTCCAGGACAGCATAGGTGTCAGGAGCCCTTGGGGAGCTGTCACCACAACATACCTCAGACGGGAGGCTTAACAGAATTAATCTCCCAGTTCTAAAGGTTGGAAGTCCGAGATCAAGGTGCCAGCAAGGTTGAGGTCTGTGGGCTCTTCCCTTGGGCTGCAGACAGCCACCTTGTCACTGTGTGCTCAGATGGAGGGCAGGAGCACTGGTGTCTTTCATGGGCACATGGCCCTATCTAGTCAGGGTGCCAGCCATAGAACTTCATTGACCTAATTACCTCTTTGAAGGCCCCGTTTTTAATATTGGGCTTAGGGTTTTCATCTAAGAATTTGGGGGGCGGGGGAGACGTAAGGAGCTGCGTAGGACTATTCCCCCAGACAGTGTTAGCAGAGCAACCTGGTTAGATGGGCTTCCTGCTGAAGAGGAGGTGAAATTCTTGTGCAAGGGCCAGCAGCAATTGCCACCAGTGCTGCTCTGTCCTCTGGGCATGCCCCAGGTCACCTCCAACCGCCTGCCAGGTGCTGAACCCTGGGAAAAGGAAGACCCAGTTCTTTCTTGGGTTGGTCAGTTTTTCATCACTGTGACCAAAATTCCCCACAATAAAATGCTTGTGTTGCATGAATGGTGCTGGGCTGAGATGCTTCCCACATCCCTATCTGACCTACCTGCGCAGGTGGGCAGCTCTTAAGGAATGTGGTCACTGAGACACAGGACATGGCCCCAGCTGCAGCTGCAGGTCCAGTAGGGTGTGGCTTCATCCATGTCCTCCTGGCCTGCAGCAGGCCACTGTTGGCTCGCTACAGTCTGTGAGATTATGGACCCACTGGCTTCCAAAGGTGGAGAAGCAGCCACACACCTCTGTGACCCCTGCACGGCCCTGCGTGGGCTCCTCGGCATGCCGAGGTCTAAACGTCCCGTGGAACATCCTCTGGTCTTCTTCACTGAGGACAAGTGGAACCGGATGAGTTGGACAGACAACACTGGAGACCCGTGGGAGACAGGGTGGGAGATGAGCCCTTCTCAGCACACTGTCAAGAAAGGGGACAGTTGTTTTAAGGATTCAGTTTAGGGTGCGGTGGGCTCAAAGGGCAGAAGGGAACCTGGAGGCAGCAATGATCGAGGGAGCAGCAACCAGCGACAACCTGGCCAGGCCCCAGTGGGGCATGGGGGAGGGCTGCCTGGACCCCAGCAGGGATTGTCTCAGCAGAACCTGCTGATGCTGCCATGGTGCCCGGAGAGTAGGCAAGGCTCAGCTGGCCTTAGGGCTGGGCAGGTGCTCAGGAGAGGGCCACCCTCTAAGCTCCCTGCATGGAATCCCAGGTGTGGGCCCTCCTTCAAGGAAGTGTTCCTGCTGCTGTCACTTCCTGGTGTCCAGGGTGCCAGTGACCCCTGGGGAGACAGGCTTCTAGAGAGGTGGAGACCCTTAAGGGGACAGAAACCTCTAGAAAGATGGAAACCCCTGGGGACTGATACCCCTAGAGAGATGGAGACTATCTTGAATGAGCTGTGCCATTGACCAAACACGTCTGTGTCTTTCCCCAGAGTCAGGATTTATTTATTTTGGCTCATTTGTGGTCACAGCTGGGCAATCACACCTTCTTCCATTCTGGTCTTAATTCCACATCCACACACTCAAGTCACACATCACACTTCACAAGGATATACAGATAGGTCACAGAAAGACCGAGAAACAGTTAAGACAGCTGTGGGGTCACAGGTTGCTGAGTCCAGGGCACAGGCAGAGAGAGGACTGCAGAGTCGCAGGGCCACTGCAGGTGGTCAGATGAGGGCGGTCGAGGCAGGGGTTCCCGACAGCCTACAATGTCAGGCCGTGTCAGCTTAGAGTGTCACTTCAAGGCTCGGAGTGGGACTTGGGTGGGGGTCAGGGGACTCCTCTAAAACCGGAGGATGAGCTTCAGAAGTTTGTTGCTGTGGCAATTTTCCTGGGCAAACCTTGGTGACCAGGTGACCAGGCGACGGGGTGAAGGTGCCTCCATGTCCACCCCTGAGGTGTTCCCCTTTTATGGACCTCGAGGGAGGGCTTGATTCGTTTGGTGATCTGGTGTGTTCAATAGCCCAAGAGACTGGTTTTTCACGCCTGAGCAGATGTGTCGCTGCTTGATTCTGTCAGGACACAGGTGGTCACTTTTACTAGAACAACTAATTTATTCTCAGTTTGTGCCTAATCGTGGTGCCAGGGAGAAGGTGTTGTTCACTTGAAAAAGCACAGTACGGAGTCATCCGCCAATGCAAAATGAAACAGCTCATGGCAAACCACCACCTAACAAGATGGAGGACTAAGGTTTAGGCACAATGTAAGAACTGTCCACACCCCAAGGGGGCACGGAGCACAGGTGAAACATGAGGACTGCTGTCTCGTCACACTGACGCCTGTGCTGTGACCAGCCCCACCACCCCTGTCCTGCCACACGTCAGCATCCCGTGGACCTGTCCACTGTCCCTTACACCTGAGAGCACCTGCACCAGCTGTGCTACACCCTCCTGGAGGTCGGGCTGTCCACCGCCTCATCACGGCCCTCGTCTTGTCTCAGCCGTGTCTTCCAGTCACCTTTTCTGATCCAGAGCAACAAGTGTGGGCCATGCCACCTGCAGGCGCAGACACTTTCCCAGGAGCCACCCAGATTAGGCCCTTCCCGTGGGACAGGGCTCAGTTGGATTTTGGATGGCCGTTTGGCCAGCATGTACCCATCTCCCTCTTCCCCTGTGGTTAGGGCTACTTCTCTGTCCCCCTGATGCAAGATTGACCACGTGACTCTTTTTGGCCAATAGGATGTGAGCAGACTGGACAGGAGTGACGGTGTCAGGCACTGCGAGGTCACCAGCACGTGCTCTCCTGTCTGCCGTGTGACAAGCATTCTCTGGTCATCGGGTGTCGTCAGCCTGCTCCAGGTGACCACACAGAACAGACCCAATTCCCGTGGAGTCAGCTCTTCCCTGAGGGGTGGCATCCAGAGAGGACCGTTCACTGATCTCGAGTGGTCAGAGCATCCGGCGGAAGTGGTCAGCCCTGAGGGAAGAGCTGACTCCTCAGCCTGGCCTTGCTCTACATCAGCCTGTGAACTTCTCTTCAGGTGGCCTGAGACTCTGGCTTGATGCCCAGCCACCCCAGGGCCTGGTCCCGTCCCTCCTGGGTCCTGACCCACCTCCCTCCTGCCCCAGTGCTCCCTGCTGCTCCGGGCCTGCCGGGCCTCCAGCTCTGACCTGGCCACCTTGGGCGAGGCCCTGAGGTCTTGGAATGACAGAATCTCTTCTTCCCAGATCTTCACTAAACACCTTATAATCTAAAAGTCCACTTGGTCCAAGAACATGCTGGAATGTGGACAGGGCTGGCCTGACAGGTCAGCACAGACGTTAGTCAGCAGAAGGTCTTACCCAGGCCGTGTCACCCGCCAGGTCTTCCAGGAGCCATTTCTCAGCCTGGTCGTGGAGGACACCAGGGCAACAGAAGAACCTCGGGCCCCTCTAGAGCCCCGGCTCAGGTGTGCTCAGAGGCTGGGCCCTGCCTCTTCCAGCCCCGCCTGCCGCCCCCAGGCAGCACAGAGGACCCACTGGCCCGCAGTGGTTGAGGGCAGTGAAGGCCTCCCCCAGTCCTCGAAGGCCCTGTGTATGAAGGGGGTCTCCTGTCACCAGAAGCCACGAAAGGAGGTCGCACAGAACCCACGGCCCCAGGAACAGCTCTGATGACTGCCTGGCATCCAGTTGGGACTCAGGGGACACCTGGAACCACCCAAGGACTCCCACAGGAGAGGGGCAGGACCTCCCTGATCCAGGGGCCAAGCCCACCTCCCAGTCAGGCCTAACCCAGATCCAATTAGGGTTGTGTTTCAGAAGCAGACCCTACTGCCTTCCAAGCAAAGTGAATCCTTCTGTAAAAAGTCAAAACCACCCAGAACCTAGTTTAATGCAGNGACACCATGGAGACACCCTGATCAGGCAAAGAAAGCCCTGCTCTCCAGACAGTCCTGGGGGGATGGATACCTCCAGGGGAGAAGGGGCTCCTATGAGGCGGAGGTCCTGAGTCTCGCTGGGGCCCACTCTGAAGGATCAATAAGTGAGCATTTACCTGCGGTCTGGGCTGTGGGGACCGCGGGGAAGGGTCAGGCTGAAGGCGGAGTCCTGGCAGCGCAGCCAGCTAGGTGGCGCTAGCCTCCTCCCTTCCCAAGGCGGGGCCTGGGCGTGGCCACCGGGAGCCAGTGCGCATGTGCACAGCCGGCTGAGGTCGCTGGGAGTCCGGGGGCGGGGCCTGTGCGCGGCTCTTCCGGGTCGCTGGGCTCTGAGCGGCCGCAGGTGCGAGCCCTGGCGGGTAGCGCTGAGGGGCTTTCCCGCGCGAAGGTGTGGGGCGGCTGTCTCTGGTGGGCGGGGTCACGGTTGGGGCGATCCTGGGGTGTTCTTGGGTTCCGAGGCGTCCTGGGGAGGGGTCCTAGCAGCCGGGATTGCGGGTGGGTGCCACGGCACTTCTTTTTTGGTAACGATGAAAGCATCTTAAACTTGTAGCGAAACAGGTAAAACGGGGGAAAGCGCCTGTGGCTGATTTCGGGCACAGTGCAGTGGCATCTACCCTTTCCCCTGGTACCTAGATTCTGGCTTGGCTCTGAGGGGAAAGGGCCTGGGAGGAGGTCAAGGGGCCAGGGTCAGTGGTGCACGCCTGTAACCCCCGCGGCTCCTGAGGCTGAGTCAGGAGGATGGTGAGTTCAAAGCCAGTTTCAGCAAAGGTGAGGCGCCAAGCAACTCAGTGAGACCCTGTCTCTACCATACAGAATAGGGCTGGGGAGGTGGCCCAGTGGTCGAGTGCCTGGAGTTCGATCCCTGGTTCCAGAAAAATGGAGGTGAAAGTATAACACCAAGAGAAGGTGCCTGCTGCAGGTGTGCCTGCTGCAGGTGTCCCTGCCGTGGATTCCCACCAGTGAATTTTGCAGGGTGGCCACGCTGGGGCCCAGGGCAGCTTCCTCCCAGCGCCATGTTCCCTGCATCCCCTCCAGGCTTGTTCTGCCCCCTGACTCACCTGAGTTCTCCAGAGAGGATGTGCTGTGGGCTGTAGGGCTTCCTCATGCTACTGTGGCTGGAAGGGACTCTCCACTGCGCCAGTGTTCCCAAATTGCAGGTCCAGTCCTTTGTTTTAATTTTTTAAATTTATTTTATGTTTTATATTTTTAGTTGTGGATGGACACAATACTTTTGTTTATTTAAATAGTTTTTTTTTTTTTTTTTTAACATGGTGCTGGAGATCCAACCCAGTGCTCATGCTAGGCAAGTGCTCTGCCACCCCAGCCCCCAATCCCTTGTTTTTCAGGCAGAAGCCATGGTGCTGTGTCGTGTGCCAAGATGGTCTGTGGGCCTCTGGGCCTCTCCAGGGTGGTGGAGGACAACGTGTACTCTTAGAGCCTTGGTGCGGCCGAAGAGGGGGCCAGGGTGCCCTGGGGGAGCATCTGGCCCCCTGGCTTGCAGCATGTTCTCCAAAGTGTCCTCCTGCACCCCTGAGGTGATGCTGACCCAGGAGCGCTACCCTGTGCAGCGGCTGCCATTCTCTGTGGTGTCTGAGGAGGACCTGGCAGCTTTTGAGCGCCTTGTCCCCGGCAGAGTTGTCACAGACCCAGAAGAACTGGAGGTGTCTAATGTGGACTGGCTGAGGACAGCCCGAGGTGAGTCAGGACCCTGGGGCCCTGCAGCCAGGAAGCGTGGGTCACTGTCACATGCCTTTCCTGCCTCTGGAGAAGAGCCGAGCTGTGGTGCCGCTGAAGTCCTCTGGTGGGTGTGTGACATCTGCAGGTCGAGAGCTGGCACGGGCCCTGGCTGGTCTGACAAGCACCTGTCTGCTCCTCTGGGGACTGCTGTGATCCAAGAGCACACAGAGGTCTCAGTGCCCCAGACCAGAAGCCTGGGCAGAAGGGGTGCTGAGTCTCTGGGGCCTTCCTGCCTCTCCAGCTCCTAGCTCTCTGCAGCAGCCTGTTTCAGCTTCCCATGGCCCCTCTGCGTCTGTGTTTCCTGCATCTGAGTGAGACCCTGTGCTGGGTGCAGGGCCCACCTGACAGAGGTTGACCCCATCTCGGTTCTTAGTGCTTCTTTCAAGAGCCTCTCCATAGAAGGATACTCATGTAGGCTCCTGGGGACGTGGACATGTCTCTTGGGGTCCATGTAGCCCAGCAGAGTCAGAGGCAGGGCTGCTGGCCTGGCCACTGCCTGCTTCCTCCTCCCACACCTGTCCCTAGTGCACGAGGTCCCGACCCTCTTGATCACAGTGGTTCATATTCTCTTTTGAAGTGGTTCAGAGATAATGCACAGCTTGCATGCTCACACGGGTTTGCTATTTACTTATTTATTTTGGTACTGGGGATTAAATCCAGGGACACTTTACCACTGAGCTATCCTGAGTCCTTTTTAGATTTTCATTTTGAGAGTCGGTCTTGCTAAGTTGCCCAGGCTGGCCTTGAATTTGCAGTCCTCCTGCTTCAGCCTCCTAAGGCACTGGGATTACAGTTATGGCCACCACACCTGGCCTGTTGACATGATTTAAAAAACCAACATGAGATTATTGCTGCAATAGTGAACAGAGGTAGCAGAAAAGCAATGGACAACAGTTGAAAACAAAATGACACGTTTAACCTGGAAGCCCAGGTTCTCAGGCTAGCCCTGCTCCTGCAAGCTTGTGCTGTTACGGGGCAGATCTTCCCAAACTGTGAGGACCCGAGTGAGGTTCCAGACCACATCATGCTGAAGTATGGTGCCAAGGTCTTGGAGGCTCAGGTGGTCCAGGGGCTGTGCCCTAAGGGGTGGCAGCACACACTGAAGTCATGGGCCACTTTCCCATGCAGGAGTGCCCTCAGTGGGCACTCAGGGTTCCCCTGCCATACCCTGCCCACTGAGGAGGCAGGTACCTGGAGGCTCAGCCATGTTGTACCCCTGCTGGGAGCCCTAGGCAGCCTAAGTGTCCTCTGCACAAGGGTGCGTGCCACCTCAGGGGTGCTGCATGGTGGACGTTGCAAACCCCACACCAGCTGCTCCAGTCTTGGGCTCTGTACCCTGCCGACACCCGGGGCCGGTAGCTGCTGTCCTGATGGGCGAGGGGCTGTTCCCAGGGCTTTCAAGAGTGTGGATGAAGTGGGGTGCCTCCATTCGAGCACGTCTGGAAGGACACCTGGGAGTGGGAGCAGGCAGCATAAAGCCTCTGTGCTCCTTGGAACCAGGGCAGTTGGAGAGGGATTGGGCTGGCCAGCAAGTCTGGAGGGCCATGAAGCCCTGTCTTCTCCTCTGAGCTGGTGGGAAGCCGCTGAGAGACCATGAGTGGAGAGGAGCTAGTGGGACAGGCTCTGGGGGAATCTGGGGCTTCAGAAGAAGAGTATGGGGGCTAGGGACCTGGCTGGTGGAGGCAGAAGGCATGGTAGGTTGCATAGTGCTTGGAGGATGTGGTCCCTAGGCTTGCTGAAGGTCTGACCACAGAGGAGGAGGATCATGGTGTGGCCGGACAGTGGGAATCCCCATTTACTGAGAGGAGGGTTCACAGGGAGCAGGTCTGCTGGGGGAACCAAGAGCTTGGTTTTGGACATGTTGCGGTGGATTTGGCCAGAGGACCCACTGGGCTGAGGGACAGTCTGGAGTCCAGGGCAGGGGCCCAGCTGGGAGCCAGGGTCCCACAGCTGGGTGCCCACAGTCAGCGGAGAGCAGGAGAGGGAGCAGGCCAGGCCAAGGGCAGGAGGAGAGCTGGGGGAGTGTGCTGTGCAGGGAGGTGGTGTGTGGTGCGGCGGCCACAGGTGAGACCAGAGCCGTGGCGTCACTGGTGGCGTGACAGAGAGATGTGCGGCGGGAGCCAGTGTGGGCATGGCATCTGGGCTGGAGGGTATGCACTTGGAGTCACGTGGAGTGGCTGTCCAGGGGAGGGGGGTGGGAGCAGGTGGGAGCAGGGAAGAGCAGTCTTCTTTTCCTCTTTAGTTTTAAGATGAGAGACTTCCAGCAGGTTAGGAGTCCATGGGAATGACCAGGAGGGGCAGGACACAGGGGTGGGGCAGGGGCAGAGGGGAGGTGGGCGGTGGGTGCAGAGGCGGGTGGTGGAGAGTCGGGTGTGCTGGGCCAGGCACACTCAGTGAAGTGAGTTGGTGATGCAGTGGGGACGGGGGACCCAGATCTGTCGTGGTTTGGCTCTGGAATGTCCCAGGTGTGTTGAAGGATGGTCCTCAGTGCATCAGTGACAGAGGTGCGGCCTTCAGGATGTGACTGGACCTGAGGGTGCTGACGTCGGGCTGGATCAGTCCATCAGTGGATTTGTGTTTGATGCCATTATTGGGAGGGGATTGAAGCCCTAGGTGGTGGGTCTAGTTGCAGGGAGTGGGTCACTGGTGTGTGCCCTGGAGGGCTTTCCTCTGCCATGTCCTTCTGCTGTGAGGCTCTGCCTCACCTGCCCAGAGTAGTGAGCTGGCTGATCATGGGCTGAGAACTCTGGAACCTGAGCAAAATGAACCTTTCCTCCTCTGTTTTCCTCAGGCATTTGTCACTAACAGTCTGTGTGGGAGAGGGAGGTGCAGTCAGGCGTGGGTTTGGAACCAGGGTCCTGGCTCTGGCCAGGTTGGCGAGGAGTGTGAGGACCAACCTGGAAAGTCAGCATGGTGTTTGGGGTACACCGCGCTTGGCCTGGAAGTTCCTGAGGTGTGCACCGTAAGCCCTGAGCCGCTGACGTGGGTGCTGGAGCCCTTGGTGTTGGGAGGGTTTGTGTGGCTGGCCAGTAAAAGCCTCTACAGAGCTGCATGGTGGAGCTGGGTGTGGTGGCCATGCTGAGGTCCCAGCAACACAGAAGCTGAGGCTGGAGCACTTGCAGCCCATCCTGGCAACATAGAGACCCGATCTGGAGATAAAAGTAAAGGACTGGAGGTCTAGTGCAATGGGTCCAACACCCAGCACCACAACATACCCTCCTCCCCTCCCCCGCAAGAAAGAACAACCCAACCACAACTCGATAGTCAGCGTTTCAGGCCTGCAGGCCTGTGGCCTCTGCAGATGCCCAGCACTGCTGCTGCAGCGTGGAGACAGCCATGGATAAAGACGGACATGGTGTGCGTGCGTCTACCAACTGTGTTTACAAAAATAGGCAGCGGGTCAGTGTTCACTGTGTGGACACTAGGCCCAAGGAGATTACCAGGAGGAGAGCTGGGGTGCCAGGGCTGGGACAGTGGTGGGGCGCCAGCTGGGTGAGTGGTGGGATAGGCCGTGGGAGGCCTGGGAGAAAGGAAGTGCATGAGGAGCCCCATCCTTGGGGGCTGCTGGAAAGATGGTGGAGGCTCTAGTGTTCAGCTCTGGAAGTGGAGGCCAGAATTCAGGCCAGCCTCTGTGGCGGCTTCTAGAGGATGGGGCCCTGGCCAGGCTGATGAAAGTTTGGGAGGTGCTTCTTGGTCTTCACAAACTCCAGAGGATGGCGAAGCACCTGGGGGCTGGAGTGGTGAGAATGTGGCCAGGGGAGAGGAGGAGTGGGCCCCTTGTGGTGGGCGTCCTGCCGGGAAGTGTTGGGGCGGATTCCCCCCTTCCCACTGGACTCTACGGCTTTGGGTGTTTTCCTCCTGGGCCCTGATTCCTGCCTCCTGGCTTCTGTTCTTTTAGTGGATGGTCCTGTGTCCCTTGTTGCATTGTCTACCTGTTAGCGATGGACACTCTCCTCTGCCTGCAAGGGGCATTCTCTCGGTGGGCACTTGTGTCCGCCTGGACCCTGATGCAGATTCTTTGGGGTTTTCTTGCCCACCCAGCCCAGGCTGTGCCGGGCAGAGTGTTCTGAGTGCACCGGCAGGAGCTCTGGTGGCACAGAGCCCGGTGCAGGGTGGCAGCCCACCCAGCAGCAGGTGTGCTTGACAAGCCAACGCGTGCCTTCAGAGTCCAGAAGTAAGCAGGGGCCTGTTTCCATAGCTTGGCCACGGCTTCTCCCAGGGCCTCTGCCACCTTAGAGACCCCAGAGAGGTGCAAGGATAGGTGAAAGCCCACCATGCTGGGTGGCAGTGCTCAGGAATGCCACTCTGGAGCTTAGAAGGGCTCCCACCACTGTCTCTGGGCCACAGAGAGTCACAGGCAGCAAGAATGAAGCCCAAGCCATGGGAGAAGAACCCAGGAGCTGCCCTGTGAGAGCAGGCAGCGGGACCAGCGAGTCCTGGGAGGGAGCAGGGCCAGGTGAAAGAGTAGGGTGAGTGGTTAGAAGGGCATGGACTGCCAGCCGTCGCAGTGACCGCAGGTGGGACACTTGGCGCATCTAATGTCAGCAGGTGAGAGTCCCAGGAGCAGCAGGCTGCAGTCTCCAAGGTCTCCAAGGACCGTGCACTGGAGAAGCCCCTTGTGGGGTTCAGATGGCCTTCACTGCTGACAGAGCAGCTGGGCATGGGGAGCCCCCCTGCCAGCACTCACAGCCACAGCACACTGGCCCGGCCCCTGCCCCTGTGTGTCCCCCCGGGACCTTTGAACAGCTTGCTCTTGCACCTGTGTACTGGGGCCTGAGCCACGACGACCAGTGAGGGCCTGTGGGGAACGCCCTTTGGGATGTGCTGGGTGCCTGGGAATTGCTGTCCTTTGTGCTGGCTACCCACCTCTGTCATAGGCTGTAGCAAGGTGCTGCTGCGACCCCGGACGTCGGAGGAGGTGTCCCGCATCCTCAGGTAACAGATGGGCTGGTGTTCCCGTGGTTGCATGGGTGCGGTCACATGTGTCAGGCAGGGTCACTTGGGGACTTTCATGTTGCAGTTTGAACTGGCCCCATGCTCCTGCCCCTCAGGTTGACTTGATGTGCATGGACAGATTGCCCTGGGGTAGGAGCACCCATTCCTCTGCTTCCTACCCCTGGGAGCCCTTGCTTCAGGCTTTGCCAAGTAGGCCTGGTTGTGGAGGAGCAGCCATAGGTGACTCTGAGGTCCCAGGGTGGGGAGTAGACAGCACATGGGATCAGGGCTGGAGTGGTGGGCTGAGGGTGGCTGCAGACCTGCAAGTGTGGGGCTGGCCAGGCGCCTAGGACTGTCTGTCCCTGCAGGCACATGGCCAGTTAGGATCCCTCTGCCTGGGTGGTTGCCTACAGCATGCTGGGAGGGGGGTGGCCAGCAGGTGGAGGGAGGGCCTTGAGGATCAGCTTTGGGGGCATACTTGCATGTAGCATGTCCCTTGCGGGCGGTACTGGGAGCAGAGATGCTGGCCCCAGGCCCCTCCTGTGCTCTCCCAGGTACTGCCACGAGAGGAACCTGGCCGTGAACCCCCAGGGTGGGAACACAGGTTTGGTGGGGGGCAGCGTCCCTGTCTTTGATGAAATCATCCTGTCCACTGCCCTCATGAACCAGGTCACCAGCTTCAACAGTGTGTCTGGTAAGCCACGTGGCCCTCAGGGGTGGGGAGGGTGCTTAGGCAGGCAGGCCTTTGTGTGTGGACACGTGTCCCCGACTGGGGAGGGACCAGCGGTGGTGCACGGCTACCACCTGGGCCCTCTGGGTGGGTCTGCCATGGGGTAGCTTGGCTGCCTGGTATGATGTGAGCTTGTCACTCTGGTCCTTTTGGACCCTGGCACTTTCTGGGCATGATGGCCTTTCTGGAGGGTGGTGAGGTGTGGTTCTAGGAGTGACAGGACCTTGGGTCTGCTCTGGGGCATTTGTCAGGGTCATCTCTGTGCTGGCCACACCTGTGACTAGGGTCTCAAGAGGCAGGCTTCCTCCCACCACCAGTCCAGATGTCATTGGTCCTGGGGCAGAGTCACCTCAGTTGAGGATGGCTGCCATGTGACAGTTTTCTCAGCCCTGAGTGTGTGTGTGTGTGTGTGAGAGAGAGAGAGAGACGGCGGGGGGAGTTCTCCAGCATTTCTGCAGTCACAGAGGGGCCTTGGAGTCTGGGGGAGGCGGGCCAGAGGCCTCTTGCTCTGCCTGGCTGTGAGTGGCCAGCTGTCGGGTAGCCCAGTAGTGGAATTCTGGCTGGCCTGGGAGCCGGAGCCCAGGGTGGCCCTGCTTGCTCTCTGCAGGAATCCTGACCTGCCAGGCAGGGTGTGTGCTGGAGGGACTGAGCCGGTATGTGCAGGAGCGGGACTTCGTCATGCCGCTGGACTTGGGAGCCAAGGGCAGCTGCCACATTGGGGGCAACGTGGCTACCAACGCGGGCGGCCTGCGGTTTCTGCGATACGGCTCCCTGCATGGGACTGTGCTGGGCCTGGAAGTGGTGAGCTGGGGCCAGCAGTGTGGGACCCCACCCCAGGTGTCCTGGCTTCTCCTGGGCTCTTCTCAGGCCTAGGCAGAGGTGCTGGTGCACAAGGCCACTTTAAGCTGGCAGCCACATTGCATATCAAAGAGCCCATCTTAACAGCCCTGGGCTCAGGCCCCTTGGGGACCTGCAGGTTGCCACAACCGTGGAGCTGAGGGGCCCCCACTCTGGCTTCCTGCATGACACCATGTTACCGCCTCCTAGTCTACCTGACTAGCCCTGGGACGCTGCCTGGGCCAGTCTCCCAGGAGTCAGAGTGGGAAGAATGGTCAGCCAAGGCCAGCCAGCAGAGCCACAGGGACCCTGCCCCGTCCTCTGGTGCCCTGTGGCTTCTGCTCGGTCTCCCAGGTTGACAGCGGCTCCTGGCTGTGTGTTCTGGTGCAGTGTAGTATTTGATTGCGTGTTAGCTCCTGAGCTCTGGCACTGCATCCCTGAGACTGTGTCTTCTGGCACAGCCAGCAGGATTCAGGCAGCTCTCCATACAGGCCCCTTGGGTCCCCAGGTCCCTGTCCCCATAGTTGTGCCTCCTGTCCTGTGTCAGGCGGCCACTGCAGCTGGGCAGTCAGCAGCTCTGCTGTGTGGTGATGGGAGGCTGGCTCTGGCTCCAGTAGGGAAGAAGTCTTCCCTCACAGGGCTTGGGTGGGTCCACCCTTGTCTCTCCTAGGCCCATTTTGCTCTTTAACTGCTGAGGCTGGGGCAGTTGGGCTCAGGAGTGGCTACCTTTTCTGGGTGCCCTGAGATAAGATTGGCTCTCCTTGTGTAATGGCCAGAGGGGGAGGAGGATGGAGCTGCAGACCAGCAAGTCACTTGTTGGGAGATGGTCAGTGTGTGAAGGCTGGCTTCTCTCTCCTCCCTAGGTGCTGGCTGATGGCACTGTCCTGGATTGCCTGACCTCCCTGAGGAAGGACAACACAGGCTATGACCTGAAGCAGCTGTTCATTGGGTCGGAGGGCACCCTGGGGGTCATCACCGCTGTGTCCATCTTGTGCCCGCCCAGACCCAAGGCTGTGAATGTGGCTTTTCTTGGTAGGCATCTCGCCTTGCTTGTCAAGCTGGGGGGGGGTGCAGTTCCGGCCCATGCTGCTCGGGCTGGATCCCTTGGCCAGGTTGTTAGTGCAAGGATGGGGACAGAGGAGCGCCAGGGTCTGGGCCTGGCCTTCCTGTCCACAGAGCAGGCTCTGCACTGGAAGCCTTGCTCTGCCTCTGGTGACGGAATGGAGGTGCTGGGCTCCTGTACCCCAGTGTGCTGGGGCTGAAGTGGCATGTGGGGTGAGGTTCCTCTCTTAGCCGTGGGAAAGTTGGTAACCTCCTGTGAGGGGAAGAAACCATCTTCTTCCCATTCTGTGCACCAGCAGCACACCAAAAGTGTTCCCCAGAGGCCCCGGGCCTCAATCCAGGCCCCACTTCCTGTCACACCGTGCCTGTCCCTGCCTCCATCTGGATCGGCAGCTATCTGGCATGGCTTTGTTGCTGCTGGGTCACAGTCCTCTGGAGAGCACGGAGGATGTGCTCACCTACCAGGTGGCCTGCTGAGAGTTTAGGGCTCCTGCAGAGGCCCATTTGCCTCTCCTCAGAGAGTGTCTGATTCTGCCACATTTTTCTGAATCCGCCCTGGTGGTCTCCATGACCTCGTGGGCACTGTCTTGCTCCCTGGCTGCTGCATTAGGCATTCCACCTGGGTCTCGTCCTGCACATCTGTCCTGGCACTTCCTGAGGGCTGCCCTGTGCATTGGGTGCATCTGAACTGCCTGCGCTCCCTTGCTCCTGAGACTCACTGGTGTCCAGCGGCAGCCTGGCCCTTGCTTCCTCCATCTACTGACAGTGTCGCTCACCAGCTGCTGGCTCCGTGTGTGTTGGGAGGGAGGACCTTCTCTCTGATGCTCCTACCTGGGCCACCTTCTCTTTTCCTTTAGTCTTCTGAGGTCTTTGCTGTGTTGTGCATATCTCTTCACCTCTGCAGTTGTTGAACCTCTCAGGCCTGTGGCTTTGGAAATTTGTGGCCATATCGCCTGAAGGGCAGCCGGTGTGGTCCTCTCCTTTGGGGGAGGAGGTGGGCATAGCAGGGAACCTCCCAGCCTGTCCTCATGTCTTGACCTGCCTGCCATCTGTGTCTGCTTGTCTCCTGTGCTGTGATCTGGTTCACTGATGCCGCCTTCTGCTGCTTTTAAAGTGATGTCAGACTTTGCAGATGGCCTCTGCCCCCTGCTGAGCGTCAGATGTGATTATCATAGTTTTTATTCTAGAAGTCTTATCACTTCTTCAGACGTGTGCTGCTGCATTCCATAGTTCCCTGTACATCTCAGGTGTGTTCGACTTCTGTGTTTCTGTCTTTGAGCACAGAGAACTTTTTTTTTTTTTAACCATGTTTCATGATTGGACAGTTCACACTCTCTCTGAGTGTGTGGGGACTGTTTTAGTGTCTGGTTTCTTCTGGTTCTTGTTTGTGGTACTCTGCATCCTCATGTGCGCAGCTCCCAGGAAGGACTGCTTGTGGGGTCCCTGGAAGCCAGGGGTGGAGTAGCCTTTGCTGAGAGGACTGGTCCTTGCTTCTTCCAGGTGGCATTGGTCATTCCTGAGGCCTGGGCACATGCTCGCCTCCATAGGGTCAAAGCTGTTACCTCCCTCTTGTCCACTTGCTTCCTTTCTGCCTCCACACTTGGTGGCCAGCTGATGGTGGTTCCCCCACCTCAGCACTGGCAAAGTCCCAAATGTCCAGTAACCATGTCCTGGGTGAGTTCCTGGGAGTGGATGGTCATGTTAAGAAACAGCTGTTTCCAGATGTCCCTGTTTGGCATTGCTTGTGGCTCTTCAGGACAAGTCCCTCTGATTCCACCACTGTCCTGAATGCTGCATGGTGGTTCTAAGGCATTTTCTTTCCAGATCTGGACACTGGCAGTGACCTTGAGATGTCCATGTTGGCCAGGCTTGCCAGGTGTTTCCTGGAGTCAAATCTTGCCAGTTCGTGGCATTGCTACTTGAAGGGAGACCTGGCCAGACTGTGGGGTGGCTCTCCATACTGTCACTGCATGCCTCTGATGCGCTGTGACCCTTGCAGGCTGTCCTGGCTTTGCAGAGGTTCTGCAGACCTTCAGCACCTGCAGGGGGATGCTGGGGGAGATCCTGTCTGCCTTCGAGTTCATGGATGCCGAGTGCATGCAGCTGGTCCAGCAGCATCTCCACCTGGCCAGCCCAGTGCAAGGTACTGGCCCTGTGTAGCTAGGTAGCACCTACCCCTGTTCCTCTTGTGCCGTGGGATATGTTGAAGAGCTCACAGGCTGTGGATGGACAGAGGGTCCCTGAGCAGGGAAGGGGCTCTGGACAGAGTGCAATGTGGCTGTGGTTCGTCCTGTGTGAGCCAACTGTCCTTCACACTGGTGTTCTCTCTGTAGTAGCATGAACTTGTGATGTCATTCTGGAAGAAATATTAATGTAGTCTTAAGGGAGAGATGTTACTCAGTAAATTCTCATTTATTAATTTCAATAAATGCAGAGCAAAATTCACAGAGCCTTGACAAAACTCCAAACTTGAAATTTTTCTCCATAAATAATGCAAAATGGAACCTTTTGGTTTTTCTTTTTTTGTACCATGGATTGAACCAGGGGTGCTTAACCATTGAGCCACATCCCCAGCCCCTTTATTTTTTATTTTGAGACAGGGTGTCACTAAGTTGCTGAGGCTGGCTTTGAACTCGCAGCCCTCCTGCCTCAGCCCCCCAAGCTGCTGGGATGACAGGCATGGCCACCACTCCTACCTAGCTGAACCTTCTGAAAGCCCACACAGCAGGCCCTTGTGAGGGAGTGCACGTTCCTCTGTGCAGTGGCCAAAGGTTGAGGCCCTCGTGGGTGTTCACTGCAGCAGCCTTCCGTGGCGTGCTGGGGTTGGGAGTTGGAGGGCTGTGCTAAGAGCGTGAGTCCTGCTGCAGCACTGCGGCTGAGGGGGGAGCTTCTGGCTATGGCCTTGAACCTCTGGACCTTGGCCTGTCCAGAGAGCTGCTGTACCTGGGAGGCTGGGCCTTGGCCTGCAGTGGCCCTGACTGACAGCGATGGCCTGGGCCATGCTCATTCTGTGTCTCCTGCTTCCTTCCAGAGAGTGCCTTCTACCTCCTGGTCGAGACCTCTGGCTCCAGCACAGGGCATGACGCCGAGAAGCTGGGCTGCTTTCTGGAGCAGGTGCTGGGCTCAGGCCTGGTGACTGACGGCACCGTGGCCACAGACGAGAGCAAAGCCCAGGTGCTGATGCCCTCCTGCCGTCTGTGTACAGGGCCTGGAAACAGTCTCTCAGCAGATGAGGGGTGGTGCCGAGACCTGACTGGGCTTCTGGATGTGGGTAGAAGAGCCTCTTTGGAATGGAAAATGTGTTCTTGGTGTCTAGGTCATCTTCATCAATGTTTAAATCCCCACTCCTCAGCTGCAGGGTGAGCAGTAAGTACTGTGTGGCCAGCACCAGGAGCTGGTGGTGCAGTTGCCAGTGGGTCAGTGGCAGCTCTGGGTGGACTGCTTTCCTATGGACAGGCAGGAAGAGCCGTGGGTCCTGGGAAGGAGTGTCCAGAGGAAGACGTTATGCTCTTGCCAGAAACCTTCACCCTGGAGGGCAGAGGGAGGAGAAAGAGGAGGGCCCAGTGGGAGCCATGGGGCCATCCCTAGGACGCTGGCCATGGGGATTCCTTGTCTGTGGTGAGTGGCCAGCAGGGGCCACAAGGTGCGTCAGGGCTCTGGGGAGGGGTAAGGGTCTCCTGCTATGGGATGGGGCTTTGGCCAGGTGAGAAGAGCTCCTTATTAAGACTCTCTGCAGCTAGCCACTGTGTTCCCTAAAGCTCTGCAGGGCACCCACAGGCTGCCTTTAGCCATGAGCCCCCCTGGGGTGAGCCGGCTCTTCCATGGCCTCTGCCCTTGCTGGCTTCACCTCCATGACTCCTCCCCTCAGGTGGTGATTCTGCCCTCGGGGAAGAGGGAGGCAGGGGTTCTGAGCAGGGTGCTGGCTGGCCGCCTGCTGGCCCAGGACTGCGAGTCCATCGGCACCCGCCAGGAGTCTCTGCGTGCCCCTGTGACCCCTGGTTGGCTTGGCAGATGCTGTGGCCAGAGCTCTCCTTTCCCTCTGGTCATGAGCTCCACTTCACGTGCCCCTTACTGGGGCCTGGCCACAGCACCTGCCTTCCAGGCTCTGAGGGAGGAGGATCAGGGGCTGCAGGCTGCTGGCCTGAGGTAGCATGAGCCAGCAGAGGGCGTCTCTGGGGAGGGCAGCAGATGGGCCTGTACTCATCCTGGAGGCACCCACAGGCCTGCATGACCTGCCCACCAGTTTCCTTGGATGCTTGCCCCCAGCCCTCCTCATCCTGGTCCAGTCTAGGTTGATGCCCGAGCCAGGCTGGTGATGCAGGAGCAGCTAGTTCTAGTTCCTGCATGTTCTAGAATGTTCCAGGGGTGGAGGGCCTAGAGCAGAGGGGTAGGGGTGGCAGACAGGGAGAGCAGATGTTGTAGCTGCTGGGATGAGCAGAGGGTGTCCTGGTGAAGGAGCCTGAGGGCAATAGTGTCCATGAGGACCCTCCTGAGGGCTGGACTTGCAGAGGTGGGGCTAGAGGAGTTGGTCAAGAGCTGAGGTTGGACTCACGGTGGGTGTTTGGTGGAATTGTTTGCTTTTCAGCATTGAAAGTTCTTATCTTTCTGAAACTTCACTTGATATGTGCCCTGAAGTTGTGGGTCTCTCAGGCCAGCATAGATGGGGTCAGGGTCTGGGGGTGGTTCCGGGCCTGCTGGCCTTGTGGCTCCAGATTTCCAATAGCAGGAGAAAACCAAGAAAGCCACCAGGTGACTGGGCTTCTGGATGTGGGTAGAAGAGCCTCTTTGGAATTGAAGGGATATTTGTGGATGGGCGACCCCACAGCCCCAGCCCATGCCCACCCCGGGTTGTCCCCCATCAGCCCCAGCCCATGCCCACCCCGGGGTACCCCCCAGCCCATGCCCTCCCCCTGGCACCCCCACCAGTCCCTGGCCCATGCCCACACTGGGGCACTCCCTCAGCCCCGGCCCATGCCCACCCTGGAGTGCCCTGCCTGCTCCACCTCAGCTTCTCTGTTCCAGCCGCCAGTGCTCCACCCCTCCCATCCCTACCTCACCCACAGGTCCCTTCAGCAGCCCAGGACCTGAAGCTGGGTCCCTCTATTGCACTGCCTACCCCTTCATGCCCCATCCCTGCCCCCACTTGGATTCCAGCGTCCCTGGCCCTCTGCAGCAGCCCTGCCCAGCTGCTTGTCCCTGGGAGCTGTGCCTGCTGCTCTCCCCTTCTGGAAGGACCCTGGGCTGCCCAGCATCTCGAAGCCTCGGGCCCCTCGGTGCTTAGTCCTGCTGTGGATGAGCCTGTGGCTGGTCCTGGGTCGTGGTCCTGATGCCTGTACCCCCAGGAATGTGGGACTTGCTAACTGTGCTGGGCACAGGGGCACAGGGGCCCAGCCGAGCCGGGTCTTGACAGCTCCTTCTCTCGCCCTAGGCGCTGTGGGCCCTGCGGGAGAGGATAACGGAGGCGCTGAGCCGGGATGGCTATGTGTACAAGTATGACGTGTCCCTCCCCGTGGAGCGACTCTACGACCTGGTGACTGACCTGCGTGCCCGCCTTGGCTCACAAGCCAGGCGTGTGGTGGGCTATGGCCACCTGGGTGAGTGGCTGTGAACCATGCGGATAGCTGTGGCCATCTCTGCAGCTGAGTGCACTGTCCTGGCTTCATGATGCTGGAGAGGCCCTGTGAGGAGGCCCCAAGTGGTCATTCCTCTTGGCCATTCTGGAAAAGAAGGCTGTGTGCACTAGTAATGGTGCAGTGCATGGCCCAGCCTGCTGAGACTCTGGGCTCTGCTGGATGCAGGGAGGAGGACACAGACCTACTTAGGGCCCAGGCTGGGGTCCCGGAGGGCTCCTCCAGCCCACCTGACCCTTGCAGCATGACGAGTTGCTCAGTGCCAGCTTTGGTGGGCTTTGAGAGCAGGACATAGCCCATTCTCTGGACTCCCACGGCCTTCAGTGCCTGGTGCTAGAAGCCAGTTTCCAGGGAGGCAGGGCAATGGGATCTCCTTCTGCTGGCTCCTGCCTTCCCGGAGGTCTCAAAGGTGAGGTGCCGTTGCTGCCTGTGGAGAGGGGTGAGGGCCCAGTGCACACTGCACAGCTCTGAGGGGTGGTGCCATGGTTCTCCTCCATGGTAAAGGAGCGCAGAGACATCAAGTAACCCTCCAGTCGCCCAGCCCTAGGGGCCAAGTTTGGGATTTGGCAGGTGGCACATACCTAGACTGGGGATAGCAGATGCTTCAGAGGCCAGGCACTCCCGACCTTGCCTCAGGTGCGTTTGCTAGTGATGACGTGTGGCCTGGGGCTCTGGTTTTTGTTTTTATTTGAGGGCTGTCATTTTTGCTGATGGATCAATTTTATCGTTTGTTGAACTTTCCCTTTCTTTGGGAATTGGTTTTGGTGAATTTCTCCCTGAGAAACTTGTCCACGTCTGATGGAATTCCGGTTCCCTGTACCAGGCAGCTGCTCAGGACCCTCTCGATTCCTTGGTGTTGGTCACTGGGCCTTTGGGTTCTGCTAGGCTAGCTGTCCCTTCCTGGCCTCCCAGCCCCTCCTCGAGGACGCCGACTTCCTGTGGCCCTCCTTTCTGCCAACCCTCTGTCGCGTTCTTTGCTCTTCCGCTTGAGCTTCGTTAGGTCCTTTTTCTACCCTTAAAGAGAACGGCCTGCTCATGGGGCGTTGCCCTGTTCCTTCCGTGGGTTTAGAATTCCTGAGTAGGCCCCCCCACAGTTGTGTTGTGTTTAGCATTTCTGTTAATTTCTTTGTCAGGAATAGCGTAATCCCAGAAGTGCCCAGTGAGGACACTGCTGTCACTTAAGCAAATGGCTGGCTCTGGGACCTGTGTGGCACGGCACAAGTGACACAGGCTTCCTGGGCTGTGGTGACAGGAGCCCACCTGCTGGCCGCCCTTCCCTCTTCTTCCGCCTCTGCCCCATGCGGGCAGCGTGGGTGACGGTCCTCTGTCCCTTCCTCTCCTAGCCGCACAGACTTGGCCTGGCCTCGCTGCCTGACGGCTTCCCTGCGGCGGGGCTGGGTGGGCTGGGGCTGGCTGGTGTTTGGAGGCTACTCTTGCCACCCTCCTGGCCAGATGCCTGCTGTCTCCATTCTCAGGTTTTCTTTGCCCCACGTTATGCAGAAATGTGCTTCTGTATTTCCAGACATCAGGTGTTTTTTTAGCTATTTTAAAGGCTATCAAGCCAGTGCCCCAGCTCACACTTGTAACCCCAGATTTAAGACCAGCCTGGGAAGCTCAGCAAGACCCTTTCTCAGAATAAAAAATTAAAAGGACCATGGATGTGGCTTAGTGGGAGAGCCTCCCTGGGTTCAATCCCCAGCACCAAAAAACCCTGACTTGCTCTCGCTTGCCTGGTAGCCAGGAACTGGCTGGGTCGTGCCCGAGGCAGGTGGGGACAGCCTTCGGGACTGTTTAGTGAGCACTTGGAAGGACGTGCCCTCTGCAGCTGGTGGGTCAGCTTGCTCAGATCCTGCAGATTTCCATTTCGTCAGAGACCGGTGGGGTCTCTGGCCCCTGGCGGTACCCACCCTCATCTCTGCATCAGCAAGCAGGCTCTGAGGAGGGGGCTGACACTGTTGCCTGGGCCTGTGAGTCGGGCCTTCTGTCCCCACGGCCTCGGCCCACTCCCCTCAGCATCTGCCACTGCAGCCCCCAGGCCTTTTCCTTGGGCTTGGAATCTGCCAGAGACTTTGATTGAACATGTTGTCCATCCAGTGGCCAGCCGCCGTCCGCAGGACTGATGTGGTGTGCTGGGATCAGGGTGTGGGCTCCTCTTGCCCTCCTTGGCCTTCTGTGTCCCTCCTTCTCTTCCTCTAGCTCCGGACCCTCTGGTTCCTGTTTTCCATCTAGTTCTTCATTTTACTGCTGGGGGCTGCATATGGCCTGACCTGGGCGGAGGCCTTGGATGGTGGACGTGTGTGGGCATCCCAGCTGACAGGCTCCCTCTGGGACACGCCTGGTCCCTACCTGTGGTTCTCTCCTGGTCCTTACCTGTGTCTTACCGCCGGTCCCTCCCTCGTGTTCACCGTGGTCCCTCCCTCTGGTTCACCCCCCCCTCCCTGTGGTTCACCCACCCTCCCTCCCCCTGTGGTTCCACCCCTTCCCTC
>NW_026000005.1:53876811-53884675 GCF_001458135.2 Marmota marmota marmota
TAAGAGACAGCACCTCCAGTCCCTCCCTGTGTCTCACCCCTTCCTCCCCTATGGGATCACCTGGTCCCTCCCTGTGTCTCACCCCTTCCTCCCCTATGGGATCACCCTGGTCCCTCCTGTCTCACCCGATGCTGCCTTTCTGTGGGTCATTCTCTGCTGTTCTTCCCTTGACCTGTCTTCATTCTTCAAGGATTTTTGGACTTCCACAGTGTGAGGAGGTGGTCAGTTTGGTCTCTGCGCATTGTCCCCACTGCTCTGGAACCCTACCCTCCAGGTCTCCTACCTTCAGCCTGTCGTCCCTCGGACCCTGACTCCTGTGTGGGAGCACCTGTGATCTTCCTGCTGTGGAGCCACGGGGCCCGTCTGCTGCTCAGCCTTGACTGGGCTTTGGGAGGGTATTGAGTGTGCCCAGGCCCTTCCCTGGTCATCTGGGTGTCTGCTTCAGTGGCTTTTTGAGCAAGGACAGCAAGGATGTGGTTTGGTCTTGGCACCGCCTGACTCTGCTGCCACGATTGGAAGCCGTACCTCAGAGTGGTCAGAGTTCATCAGTGGTTGGGGTTGCTGGTGAAGTGCTGCAGCAGGTGTGGGGGCAAGGTCCGGAGCCCCTCCATCCCCTCCAACTCAGCTCAGGGTCTCGTGGGCCACAAGGCGCCTGTGGATGTGCTTATGAGTACATGTTCCCAATGGGAACACCCTAGTCTACAGGTCCTCCTAGTCCCTCCTGCCCTCTGCCCTCACCCTAGTCTACAGGTCCTCCTAGTCCCTCCTACCCTCTGCCCACACCTTAGTCTACAGGTCCTCTTAGTCCCTCCTGCCCTCTGCCCACACCCGAGTCTACAGGTCCTTCCTGCACTTCCCCGACTGTCCTCCTGTCCTGCGTGCCGTCTCTCTACACCAAGTCTGGCTGTGCTGGGCTGTCTGAATCTCAGTTTGCTGGGTAGCTCTTCTGTGGCTTCATGTCCCCCATCTTGCCGTCTTTTCATCTGTGACTTTCATTTCTGTGTCTTCTAGTTTGTTTCCTTGCCCGGCCTCCTGCGTCCTCTCCATCTGTTGTGGTGACCCTGGCCTCCGTGACTTCTGCCATTGACAAGGGTGACCTTGCCTCCAATCTTCTTGTGCAGCCCCAGAGGGGAGGCTTGTGGGCCTGCGTTAGTTCAGGGTCCTGGGTCCTAGCATGGGGGCCCAGGGCCAGGCAGCAGAGGGGGCTCGCTGAGCAGGGAAGGACATGCAGAGGAACTGGCCCTGGCTGGGTGGCCTCAGAGGAGGCCCTGCTGGGGATGGCCAGGTGGAGCCTCCTGCCCCGTCACTGTGGTCAGGCCCTCGGGATCTGCATGGCGGCACTGGCTGGGACTAGCAGACACTCTTGTCTGGAAATGGAAGCCCTAGAATGGTCTCCTCAGGGGTGGCACCTGGGTGGAAGGATCATTTGGGAGATGAATGCGTGGACATGAGAGGCCTGGAAGCCCAGGGCACGGTGGCCACTTTGTCACCACAGAACTGTGACAGAGCCACTCTCCTGGGCGGTCACTGGCAGGAGGGCTACTACTTGGGGAGGATGCAGAAGCCCTCTGGGGAGGGCTCTTTGGGCAGTGTCTGGGGTCCCTGTCCAGGCTGACTGCATATCCTTGTCCTCAGGGGATGGTAACCTGCACCTGAACGTGACGGTGGATGCCTTCAGCGCAGCACTGCTGGACACCCTGGAGCCCTACGTGTATGCCTGGACGGCAGGGCAGCGGGGCAGTGTCAGTGCTGAGCACGGCCTGGGCTTCAGGAAGAGGGACGCCCTTCGTTACAGCAAGCCGCCCCCTGCTGTGCAGCTCATGCAGCAGCTCAAGGCCCTGCTGGACCCCAAGGGCATACTGAACCCCTACAAGTTGCTGCCCACCCAGGCCTGACGGGGCCCCACTGTGGTGTGCAGCCAGGAAAGACCACCCCCTGCTGGAGAGATCAGGAACCAACTCTGGGTTAAGGTACAGGACTCCCGGGCAGGCCTCTCCTTGCCGCTCGCTTCTCTGTGGGGTGAGCAGAGCAGATGGAGCTGCCAGGGTCTGCTGACCCTTTTGCCTGCTGTCAGCTTATCCTAAACAGGCCAGGTGTGTGGGCGGGTGTCCTGCTCCATGGCCAGTCCCTCTGGCTCCAGCTGGCCTGCTCTAGCCCTTGTGGAGTGTGCCCATAGAGGCCGTGGGCAGGGCTGACGAGCCCCAAGGAACCACATTACCATGATGACCTGGAGTGCTGGGTGTTGGTGGACCTGGCCATTGGGTTGAGCAGGCCTGGGACTGGTGACGAGGTCATTCTCTTCTAGAAGGCCTCAGGCTGGAGATGCCTCACCTGGCTCTGCTTCTCAGGCAGTGTTGGGGCTGAGGGGCCTGGCACAGAGGTGCCGCACTCGAGGAGGCTCCTGCGGTCCTGGCTCTGCAGCTGGCTGACCTGTGGTCCCTGGGCAGTGTGGGAGGTTGGACACATACTTTCTTCTTCTGTCTGTTGTGAATCTCCAGTAAAAAGTGAAATAATCACATCCTTCTCCTGGTTCTGTTGTATGGAGTGCACCACCTGGATGTCAGGTGCCAGTGGGACCCCAGGGCCTGCCTCTGCCTGCCAGCTATCAAGAGTGGCCATCCACTGAGCCCCACTGTCCACTCTTGTGGGAGCTGAGCCCCTGGGGTCCTGTGTGGCCCTCACAATGGGCCCAAGTGAGCTGGATCTGATAGCCCCTCCCCTGCCCTGAGGGGGTCTAGGCACTGGGGGAAGCTGCTCTGAGGAGGACACACCCTGCCGCCCCTCAGAGGCCTCCTGCTGGCCAGGGTCTTCTGGCTGTTGACCGTCCATGTCGTGCAAGAGGTGGGTGTCCTCTCTGGTCTTGGGTCCAGCACACGAGTCAGGGGTCAGTTTCCAGCCTTTCGAGCCCTTGTGCAGGCCAGCAGGTGGCATGTCCTTGAGCTCCAGGGGCCCCAACTTGCTGGCCCAAGAGCCAGCTCAGTCTTCTGTGACTGGCCATGTCCTACTCTCCTGGCTGGGTCTGCGTAGACTTCCCTGGGGCATGCTGCATGGGACATGCCCTGAATGAAGCCCTGGCATCTGCCCTTTTGAGCTCATTGACAGCCCTCCACTCAGCCTCTGGCCCTCGGGATAGAGGTGGGCTCTGCCCCAGGTCTTGTGGCTCTTGTTGAACAGGAGTTTGGGCAGGTGTAGGCCAGAATGGGTCATGGATACCACTGATCCTGGGAGCCCCATCCACCCAGCCCTGCCCTGCAGGGCTGCTGCCCCCAGGGCAGCTCCAGGTCTTTCTGCCTATTCGTGTGGATATCTCACAACTAGCTGGCCCAGTCAGGGTCCCACTGTCCTCAGACCTGGGGTCTGTCACCTGCCAGGTGGGGCTCACTAACCCGGCCCTGGTTTGCATGCTGACCTCTGTTGTCAGCAGAGGCTAGTGTGTCTGGCTGAAGCCAGGGCTCAGAGGCCCTCCCAGAGACCTGGGCTCAGCACAGGGCTGTGGCGTCACAGTCTGTCTGGATACCTTCTGCCCTCGGGGAGGACACTGGTGCCTGCCAAGGTGAGGGATGGGTGTTAGAAGCCGACCTCCTTGGGGCCTCTGGATGTGGGTGGAGTGTGGGCCTTGGAGTGTTGGAGAGGAAGGTCCTGAGGCTGCTCTGAGCAGTGACTGTGGGGCCCAGAGTGAGCATGTGCCAGGTGCTTCCTGCCCGTGCCAGCCCTGCCCTGTCCCTGCTGACTGCCTGGTAGCACCCGTGGGGCTCACAGTGGCCCAGGGGCCTGGCTGTTCCCCTGCTGTGCTCGCCACATGGTGGCTTGCTGGTGCTCATGCATCAGGGAGGGATGCTTCTTAGATGCCCTGGCTCTTCTGTGTGTAAATAGCTGTGCATCCTGAAGGCAGAGCCATGTGGACAGGAAACCCAGCTGCCCACTCATGTTGGTACTGAGTAATCACTCATCCATGTCAGAGGCCGTCAGTTTTCACACATCCAGAAAAACCGGTTAGAAGTAGCAGGAAAAGGTGAAAGGACCTGTCACTTCAGGGAGATGACTCACCTCTTGGAATCTGCTGGCTGATGCGGAGTAAAAGAAATGACCCAGATGTCCCATGGAGGGCACCCGGAGCCTCCACCCCCCTGGCAGCTACAGGACAGTGTCCTGTCCCTGGTCAGGCATCATCAGAGACAGAGGTGTGCCCTCCGCATTGGAGACTCAGGCCACAGGCTCTGCCACACTCGCTTCTAGAGGGCCAGGCAGGCAGAATGTCAGGGCCAGCCTGTGGGGGGGCGGGCGTTGGGGGGAGGAGGTCTGGCCCTGTGTGGCTCAGAAGGGAAGTCTTGGAGTCGGTAGGCAGAGGAATGCTTTGTGTTTGGATTAGGCTCTTGATTTTACCTGCACCATAAGGGGAAGCCCCGCTGGGCAGCCTGGCGGGGCCTGTGGTTCTGGGAAGGAGGACACCCCAGCCAGAGCATGGCCCAGTGGTCTCAGCCCTGGAGAAGTGTGGGGTATGCAGGTGGGGGAACCCTAGAGGTAGCTGGGGAGTGGGCTGCACCTGCTGCCGGTGGCAGGGGCCATGTGCTCGGGCCTCGGTGTCTGCCAGCAGTAGGCCTGGAGCTGGGCTGTGCTCATGGGGCCAGCATATCTTCTGGTGGTGGCTGCCCTGCCCCAGCTGCTGGGCTGCTCTGCTGCCCAGGGCATGTGTGACCCCAGGAAATCCCTGCTCTTGTCTAGGCCTACAGGAGTGGCTGTCCCTAACATCATCCTCCTGGTGGCCATGCCTCCCTCCCGGTGGCTCATGGGAATTGAAGCCAGTCGGGGAATCTAAGCTGGTGTTGCTCTGGTGTTTGGGGGGCTGCCCTGGAGGGCCCCCAGACCCCTAGCACACCCCCAGCACTGGGTGGGGAGGTTTCTGGTAGGGCCACCCAGAACAGTCCCTACTTGTCACTTTTCCTGGGGCCATAGTGTGGGTGCCCATCACACCCTCTGCTGGTCCTTCCTGGGCCCTGATGGAGGGTCCTAGGTCGGCTCCTCCAACCTCAGGGATCTGCACATGGGTGCCCTGTCTCAGCCCCAGCCTTTGGGCTCAGTACCCTGTGGAGAGAGTGGGTCAAAGTGAAGTTTCTAGAAGGGTGCTTTGTGGGGTGGTGGGTGAGAGTCCTGGGTATGCCAGGACGCACCCTGGATGTTGCCAGGTGCCTGGGGCAGGTCTGAAGTTGGCCTTCCTGGCTCTTGACTAGTCCATGCTGGGCAGAGCTGCTCCCTCCTAGCTGGCCTCAGGTGTGCAGATAGGTGCTCC
Source organism: Marmota marmota marmota (assembly GCF_001458135.2). NCBI lineage: Eukaryota > Metazoa > Chordata > Mammalia > Rodentia > Sciuridae > Marmota > Marmota marmota. The sequence goes on from NW_026000005.1 coordinate 53,882,099, forward strand.
GTGGGACGGTGGCCCAGGAAGTCAGCTGATACCCCCTTTGTTTATGGACAGAGTGTCCTATGCCCAGAGCCACCTCCTGGGCTTTGTGGCTTTGGGGCCTTTGGGACAGCAGGGTAGATGGGGAGAGAGTAGCCAGAGATATTTAGAGAGACTGGCAGGAGGGGTGAACCATGTCCAACTCCACAACTCTGCAAAGAAGAGAACTGGGGTCAGGCACCAGCCAAAACAGTGTGGGTGGGGTGTGGCCCTCTGTGCCTCTGTGTGCACTGGTGTGTGCTGACCTGTGGCAGCTGGCAGGGGTCCTTCTCCTGGATTTCACTGAGCCTGGGGTGGTGCGGTGCACTGGACAGAAGCCCCTCCTGTGTGAGCCTGTCAGCGCCGGCCCACGGCCATGGCACCTCCTCATAGGGGCAGGATACTGACTGGGCACAAATCACGAGCCACTGAAGCAGGAACAAACTTTCTTTCTGAACTCCACCAGCACACTCCACACGCTCCCCGGGAACTCTCCCGAATGCCACGCGGCTCCTCCAGGAACCACCAACCGGAAATCCCCCCTCCAGCACTTCCCCAACCAATGAGAACTCTCCAGGAATCCCCACGAGAACTCCAAAGTAGCAGGTCTAGGCAGACAGTAAAGGTCTAATATACAATTGAATCAATCCAGCATCATCTTAATGGCTCGCCTCTCAACCAATACTATTGGCAAAATGCCAGGGGCCGGCTCTCAGCATCTCCCCCCTTCTGTTTGATTAAACAACAAGCAATGTGGCTTAGGGACCGTGCCTGTTAGGTTGTCCAATTCTACATATGGTCCTTACCCATCATCGGATGAGCTGACCTCAGGGCGTCAGCCTCCTGTCTTAGGTTGGTACCACTGCAATTGGATCTTACCCGTCACTGACTACTGGTCCAGCATACAGCCACACCTGTGGATAGGCCTATGCACCAGTGGGGGGGTGAGGTTCTTTGCCTCACCTCTGTTGGCCCCCAAATTTGGCCTTGGTGCCAGTGGGGGGGTGGGGTTCTTTGCCTCACCTCTGTTGGCCCCCAAATTTTAGACCATCACTAGAAGAAGGGAGGAGGATGCAAAATGCCACGACACCAAGCCAAATAACGGCTCTTTTTGGAAAAATTGTACCACCGATGACACCATCAGCAAAGATACGCCAGCACTACCACAATTTGCTGCACCAACAGATAGTTCACAATGCATACAAGTGATACATAGTCCAGGCAAGTTCTGCAAGCAGTTCAAAGCAGAGGAATCCATCAATATGTCCATTTCCTCCCAAAGTAAATCGACTCCTTGATTGAGCATTACTTGTTGAGTTATTATTTATTGATGCATCAGTTTATACAGTTTACTGTGATAGCTATAGAAGGAGCTGTAGTTTGGTTTTATCTTTGTCTTCACCGCCACTGGGATGAAGATAGGAATTCTGGCAATGATGCTAAAAAAGAAATTATGTAACATTCCAACAGGTACTAAGAAAACAATTTTCTGAACAATTTACATTATCCTGAAAGTAAACAAGCAGATCTGTTAACCTCCTTATTTGTTCACATATTAAAACAATCCTCAACAGCTGTTTACCCAATTTAAATTAAACCATTTAAATCACGTAAATAATAAAAGTATTTGAATCCATTTTTTCATGAGCGCTCCTCATATATGATCTATGGACATACACACGTGCAGACATACAACACAAAACACAAGTGTGCACACATAACACAATACATACAACATATAACATAATAGTAAAGGCCTTGTAGCTTTTCACAGGTGAAATCTCCATTGCAATGTTTAGAAACTTCACAGTCAAAAAATAGAACTGATCAGAAAAACATTAACCTAGGTCTGTATGAGCTCAAAAAACAAAATAGAACTTTATGATGCGGGAAAAGGCAATAATAAAATAGATATTGAAAAAAGCATCCTGGTTAATCACTGTCGCAGATGTAAGAATAGCCAAGCTGGAGCTCTGGATATCGCTGTTATGGATTTGAGTCAAATCATCTTCTTTTTGGTCTGTAGAAATCGCTTTGGTTAGTCTCTCTGGAATCCAAATCGGCTGCTGTTCTCCCTGTGGAAACACACAAACAGAACCCCGACTCCAGACAATCACTGGGTCAGGACCTTTCCATTGTCCTGTTAGAATATCCTTCCAAAGTACCTTGGGCTTATGTACATTTTTTGGATACATATGTCTTTCTGCAGCACTAAGCCTCGATGAATCCAAATTTAAAAAGTTTAGAGTATAAAGGGTTATTTTAAGTTTATCTTTGGGGAATATATAGCCCTTCCCAATTCCCTCTTTTTGCTTTAATAAGTACATTTTAATAGTTTGATGAGCTCTTTCAACTATGCCTTGTCCCTGTGGATTGTATGGGATTCCTGTTATATGAATAATGCCAAATGATGAGCAAAATTGTTTAAAAGAGGTAGAAGTATAACCAGGACCTTATCTGTTTTTAACTGTATAGGAACGCCCACAGTGGCAAAATTTTGTAAGCAATGAGCTATAATATTTTTAGTTTTTTCTCCGTCATGAAGGGAGCCCATCAAAAATC
>NW_026000005.1:53885941-53889758 GCF_001458135.2 Marmota marmota marmota
TAAGATAACACAAAACAAAACCGAAACAGAATGAAACAAAAACGGAACAAAAAATCGTTGTATCAATTTTCCTATTTTCTTGACATGTGCATTTGTGGTCTATTTCTATCTCTTCCTCAGGGGCGAACAACTTCAAACCTTGAGCCAACCATTTTTCCCAGTTTGCCTGAGAAAGTTCTAGGGATAGGCAGCTTGAAACAAAAACAAAACAAATCAAAACAAGAACACATTGTTTTTTGAAATGGTCACCCATTCTCTCGCCTTCCCTCAGGGGCGAGCAATTTCACTTACCCCCGAGCTTCAGGCGTTCCCCGCACGGGCCGCCAAATGCCACAGTCTAGCTGGGCACAAATCACGAGCCACTGAAGCAGGAACAAACTTTCTTTCTGAACTCCACCAGCACACTCCACACGCTCCCCGGGAACTCTCCCGAATGCCACGCGGCTCCTCCAGGAACCACCAACCGGAAATCCCCCCTCCAGCACTTCCCCAACCAATGAGAACTCTCCAGGAATCCCCACGAGAACTCCAAAGTAGCAGGTCTAGGCAGACAGTAAAGGTCTAATATACAATTGAATCAATCCAGCATCATCTTAATGGCTCCCCTCTCAACCAATACTATTGGCAAAATGCCAGGGGCCATTCCGACTGTGGCTCTCAGCAGGATACCTCTGAAAGGAAAGTGACCACAACACTCGGAGCGACCCAGAGATCTTTTTGCAGCAGCGCAACAGAGGAGAAAAGGGAAAGAGAGAGAGAGAGAGAGGAGAGTATGCACGCAAGGGAGACAGAGAGATCAAGAGAGAGAGAGACAGAGCAAGAGAGCAAGAGAGAGCGGGGCCCATTAGGAGGGAGTTTTTAGAGCCCAAATCTAACGGGGCTCTGAGTCTGCAAGCTGCCTTGTTGGCACAAGGGGGGGGGTTGAGTGTTCAGCCTTGAGGGGGCTTGAATGTTCAGCTTTGACGCAAACAGGTGATAAAGGACCAGGCAGAGGGGGGTTTGAGTGCATAGGCCATCCTGCAGCTAACATTTGTTCAGCCTGCCCTGCAGATAACATAGTTCAGCCTGTTCTGCACCTAACAACCTCTCTCTCCTGAACCCTGTTCTGCTCTCACCCCTGCCTGGGGTGCCACCTGGCGTGGGGCTGGCCAGCTGGGCTTTGTGGCTTCCCTGGCCTCTCTGCTGCCCCTGCTTGCCCCGAGTCTGCTGGGATGTGCCTGGTCTACCATGGGCCCAGTACGTGGGCAGAGCTACTGTGAGTATAGGCAAGTCCTGGACACAGGGAACCTCCCTTGTGAAGCAGTGGGTGGCCAACAGGCCTGCCCAAGGTACCCATGGGCAAGGACACATGTGTTGGGCTTTGTAGGCGATGGGCAGGGCCCACTGGCCTTCTTCTGGCCAGCTGGACATCCATTCTTGATCCTCATTTGGACCTGCCCCAGTGGCACAAAGGTAGCTGGCCTGCGCTTCCTGCTCAGGGCCCCAAAGCTGCTCAGAACCTGGGTTGCTGGGTCCCCAACCTGGGAAGGAGGTGCCCTGCATGCTGGGCCCACCAGCCCTATCACTGTAGCCTGGACCACAGAGGTATCTGAGAGGCTCTGGGTGCACATGAGCCTGGGCAGTCTGGGCAGGAGAAGCAGGAACCTATCTAAAGGTGGAATGTGGGGGCACAGGAAGCACTTGGGGGAGAGCAGCAAGTCCATCCAGCCCTGCTGCTCCTCTGCCTGCTTGTCTGCTAGTCTGCAGCCCCTGTGCTCAGGGACAGCTCTGGGGGCCTGCAGAGCGTTCTGAAAGAGGGTTCTGCTCTGACCCATGCTCCTCTCAAGTGTCACTGGCCAGCACCCACATGGAATCGAGGGTCAGTGGACAGGGATGGATGGTGTCCTGTGCACCGACCTCCACAGGCACAGCCACCACGCGCAGGCTCAGACTACAGGACTGCTGGACTGCAAGAGGGGCCTGCCCCCATGCATGGCTTGTACATCTTTGGGGTATTTGTCTTTTTCTTGTTGTTCTGCAAGAAACTTTTATCCATGTGGACTTAACTCTTGGGGCCAAATGTGCCAAACAGCCCTGTGGTTTGTCGTTCACCTCGGAATGATATCTCTTTCCTGGGGAAAGGAATGAAATTCCATGCCGTGACCCGACCAGAGAACCTACAAACAGACACTTGAATTTATTTCTTGCCCCAGTGCCTCTTGTACACCCCAGGATCTCAGGGTCATCTTTGCCTGATGTAAAGGAAGGTCTCAGAAGAGCGCCTCTGTCATCTGAGCCTGTGCCTCATCCCATCATCCTTGATCTGTGAATCTCGACCTTCTACACATCAGGATATTCATGTCCTGTTTTTATTTGGATGCGGAATCCCTGGTGGTCCTTGTGGGCCCCTTTCCAGTGGGGACAGCTTCCTCCAAGCCCACTCTCCCAGAACACTCCTCTGCTGCCAGGCCTCACCTGGTGATGGAGGAGGGGGGTCAGGGAAGGAGGCCAGAAGGTCCAGTTCTTCCTGAGAACAGAACATTTAAGCCTTAGGATTGAGGTGAGAGAGGGCGTGGCCCCGCCTGAGCTGCAGGTGAGCTTCTTGGGGCTTAAATTCATGCTCTGTACAGCTGCCACGTCTACCTGGTGCCTGTGCCCCAGGGAGCTGTAACCAGCAGGTGCTCAGTGCAGGGGACCTGGGGGCACTTGAACCTACTGACGGTGCTCGCGGCTCTGAGGCCAGCATGCCTCCTAGGCGGAGCGGCTTGCTGAGGTGAGGAGGACAGTGTAGGAGGACAGCGGCCCTTACTCCTTGAACATCCTGAGAAGTGCAGATGAGCTCCTGTTTGTCTCTAAAAGGAAGTCTATTTGGATCTGGGGGATTGACCTTGGCACATTCCTGAGTTTGGCCATTTGTTTTCATTTCAGACAGAGGGGACCCGTCTCTGTCCTTCCTGGGCAAGTCCTTTGTATTTTGGGAGCTTGTGGGGTCTGTCCTGCACCCCCAGCATAGGGGCATTGGGACCACCTGAGTGTCTGGGCTGATGGCTGGGGGAGGGGCCATGGGGCTGGGACCTGGCTTGGTGTGGAGGTCTTTGTCCCATCCCAAAGCTGGACCCTGTGTTTGAAGGGACACTCTGGGGCATGAGCCCCTGACACATGTATGCAGTATAGGGAACTCAGGGGTCAGGTGCTTGTCCCTGACCTGCTGCAGCAGTTGTGGGGTGTGGCTGGGCTAGGACCTGCTGCTTCCGCTCTAGGGACAGCAGAGCAGGGTCCTCTTCAGTGTGGGTCTGGAGGAGGCGGTGTGGCCCAGATCCGCTGCGTTTCACTCCTGTGGATCCTCAGTTGGGGAGGTTTCTGCAGAGTGAAGCCCACGTTCTCTGCCGGGTCCTACTGCCTCCTCTGTGGGCCACAGGCCTGGGACGGACTCCTGGGATGAACGCTTGGCGCCACCTCACAGAACCCCTCTGGCTCGTGGCTGAGGGAGGGAGGGGCTTCCATTTTGGCTCCCTCCTTCTGCCCCTGTCCCCAGCCCTCAGACTGCATGTTCACATGCAAGTTCACAGCACGCGCTGTGCTGCAGGTGCCACAGCTGGGTCTGGTCCCTTCACTGGTGGGGGCCACGCTCAGGTCCTCTGGTTGCCAGGGCCCCTGATTGGCTGTCTTTGTAGGCAGGGAACATCTGCATGGACCCTGCTGTGCTCCCAGGAGCCACCTGAGTGAGTCCATTGCCTGCAAGAGACCCAGGAGCCCTGGGCATGGGTTCTGGGATCCTGGGTGGGCTTCTTCTTCTCCTTCTCCTTCTCCTTCTCCTTCTCCTTCTCCTTCTCCTTCT
>NW_026000005.1:53894704-53909076 GCF_001458135.2 Marmota marmota marmota
CGGCCTCCTGCCCCCCCCCACCCGCAGAGAGAGCTCCTCCCCCGGAACTCCCTCCTCCTGTACTTCCCCAACCAATGGGAACTCTCCATGAGTCCCGTAGCCGGCCTAGGTGAACAGCAGGAATCCAATATCCATATGAATGCAAATCTTAACATAATCATATCATCTCCATGGCTAGCTGGCGTCACCTTTCGACCAAAAATGCCATGCATCATATACTTGGCTCTTAGCACTCTTTTGCACCAGGGAACTACAGTTTATTTAAAAAGTTTAAGATTTGTGTTTGTCCTTCTACATCAAGAGCAAGATAGGCTGGGCTGAGGGTGCGAGGGCGTGGATGTGGCTGCCCTCTTAGATGGGCTGTATGGGCTGCGGACACAGCAGCGGGCACGGGTCTTTGCCTCTGCTTCAGAACCCTGAGTTTCAGCTCTGGGGCTCAGGGTGGCTCCCACCCAGCCTGGGTGCTAGCAAACCACTGGACAGATGGTTAGTGTGTGCTGGAGCTTGGGAGACCCACAGGATCCAGCAAAAACAGAGTGTTTGAGGAAGGGTTTTGTGGGGCAGTTGACACAGTGAGAAGGACAGGCCAGCCGTGCCAGGTCAGGCTCTGCATGGCTCTCATCAGTGAGGGTTCAGCTCCAACTAATTGTAGAGGTGAGGGGCATGACGGCCCCCTCCCTGGGATTGGCAGCAGCCTCGGTGGCCCATGGGTGGTACAGAGCCCATGACTCAGGCCAGGAGGCTTGACCCCTGACTTGGATGCAGGCACCTCCATGGGGGACGGGCCCCCACGTGGGCTTCTCCACCTGTACCCGGAAGACTGGGGAGCTCAAGCTGAGTCTCTCAGGGTTGGGTATACTGCTTACTAAGGCCCCTGGTCCCCCTGGGGCCACGGGGAACCCCATGTGGTGGCTCCTGAGCTCGATGTCCACAGACTTGCAGGAAGTGTGGGGAATGGAGGGGCGTCCCCTCAGCAGGACTGGGACTTGGCCGGGTGGAACCGCGGGTGTGCAGTGGGACAGTAGCTGGTGACACTGTGTTGGTGGCCTGAGGTGTGGTGTGTGCAGTGACCTGGCCATGGGTTTGCGGGCAGAGTTCAGTCCACAGCATGCCCTGTAACTCGTTCTGAGCAGAATCGGGGAGCCCGGGTCGCCTGCCCACTCTGGAGGGACCTCAGGTGCACCACACACCGGCTATTATGGGATGAGGGGCCCAGACCCCTGTTGGGCCATGGCCCAAAGACTTGGGTGGGCTCCCGGACGGGTGGGTGGGTCGCTGGGCAGTGCCATCCTGCGTGGCACTGAGGGGTCCTGCCCACAGGTCCTTCTGGGCCCTCCTCCTGGCGTTGGTGGTGCTTCGGCTGGTTGGCTTGCTGTCCACAGACACTGGGCTGCTCACTCGGTAAGTCCTGCCACGGGTCACCCCGTGCTCTGGGAGGCTGCCTTTCACATGGGGGCCCCTGCACCTGTCAGTGCACATGGCAGGCAGCATCTTCCCTCTGGGAGAAGGTGGTGGCCCTTCCTTGGGGGGACCCATGAGCATCCTGGGCCTCCAGGGGCTCTGTCAGCGTGGCCACCCACCTAGCAGATCTCTGGGCAGGGCTGTGGGGGCATGGGCCGCCTGGGCAGGGAGGACGCAGAGGGGACAGTCATATCTTTGCCAGGTCCTTGCCCAGACTTCGTTGTCCCTTGTCTTCCTCATCACTCCTTTTGGTTTCTTTTTTGGTGCTGGGGACTGAACCCCAGGCCTTGTGCCTGTGAGGCAAGCCCTCTACCAACTGAGCTGCGTCCCCAGCCCCCTCCCCCATTTTTCATCATCAGATACGGCTTCTCTTTAGACATTATGTATCTATTTTCTTGTGGTGCTGTGGGTCAGATCCGCTGCCTTACACCTGCGAGGCCAGTGCTGTACCTCTGAGCTACAACCCCAGCCCCTTCCGGTCACTCTTCCTGTCCTGCACTGGGGTGGGGAGGGCCCTGACACCCAGCCAGTCAGCCTTTGCCCTCTCTGGCCCTGCATCAGGCTGAGTGGCCGGGTGTCAGGGCCCTTTCTGGTTGCGGGGTGAAGGGTCAGCCAGGAAATGGTGGATGTGTGGCTGAGGTCAGCCAGCCAGTGCCAGGTGCCCTGGTGGTCAGCAGCAGGTTGGGGCCTGAGCCTGCAGCCTATGTGGGAACAGATGGCCATGGAGGTGGTCATGCCTGCCCTGCAGGTCCCTCTGTGCCAGGGGCTTCGGAGGTCTTCAGGTGAGGCTGGCCACGGTGTTGGGAGGGCATGGTGATGGCAGAGGTTTGGCTGTCCCCAGGGTGGGTGGCTGGGTGCCAGGCATGTGACTGTGGCCTGTGTTCTCCTCCAGCCTGTTCAGTGGCCAGGCTGAGGGGCCACCCACCACCAATGTCGTGTTCCTCAAGACACACAAGACAGCCGGCAGCACGGTGCTCAATGTCCTCTACCACTTTGCCGAGGGGCACAACCTGACCACAGCACTGCCCGCTGTCGGCTCCCGCTTCCACCTGGCCTCTCCCTGGCGCTTCTTGGCACACTACGTGGAGAGCGCCCAACAGGATGAGCCTGATCCTCCCCGCACTTCGACATCAACCTGCCCGAGGTGTGGGTGGTGCAGGCTGGAGGTTGGGCTTGAGGTGTGGACTGGGGCTTGGGCAGACGCAGCCTGGAGGACAGAGAAGGGCCTCGGCTGAGGGGCTGGGCCGCTCTGGGCCCCAGTTAATTGCCCTTGGAAGGAGACTAGCCTGCCTGCCCTGTACCAGAGGGCAGCCCTCTCCTTCTCTCTGCCCCCTGCTCCTGGAGCAAGCCCGTCTTCCACCTCCGACCTCTGCAGCTGCCTTTGGTGAGGGTGGGCTCCATGGATCCTCCTCCAGGTCCTGAGGTCTCAGCTGAGATGAACTCCTCCCAGGGGATTTCTGAGCTGCTTTCAGAAAGACCCTAAGGGGCGGGGAGGACTTGAATGGCGAAGGGTGTAGCCTTTCAGGGTTTCTCTGGGTGTTCCAGGGGAGAATGGCTGGCAGAAGGCAAGGTGGCCTGGTCTGATGCACAGCACCAGTGAGCCATGTGGGGCTGGCACTGGGTCTGGGCTCTGGGGGGAGTCCACCCACGACAAGCCACAGGCCTCACGGCACCTGCAGGCAGGAGGTTGGGGTCTCTGTGAGTAGGTTCAGCCCTCACCCAGCACCCGATGGGTTCTTCCTTCTGGGAACAGGTGCAGAAAGTCATGCCCAACAACACCTTCTACTTCTCCATCCTGAGAAACCCCGAGGCGCAGCTGGAGGCCTCCTTCACCCACCACCAGGACTACCTGCCGCCTTCCAAGGACTCCGAAGTCTGGACGCGTTCCTGCACCCGCCACAGCGGTACTACAATGCCAGCCGGGGGTGAAGAATGCCTATGCAGGAATAACAGAGGTTTGACCTGGACCTCGGTAACAGAGGCAGCAGAGCAGGGCTGTGTCCGGGCGCGCCTGGCCGAGGTGGAGCAGCGGTCCACTCCTGGGCCCTCTCAGCCTCGGGTCTGAGCTGCCGTGTGGCTGTAGGGCTGGGGCCGGGAGGGATGTGTTTCTGGAGGACAGTGAGCTGTCTTCAGAGCCCTTCCACCAAGAGCTGGCACAGACCTGGCCTGTGGGGCGATGGGTGGCAGCTGGGGAGCCAGGGGCAGGGCTGTGGGCTGGCCCCCAGGGAGTCCCAGAGGCAGACCTGCATTCTCAAGAGAAGCTGGAAATTCAGGGTTTTTTTATTTTTATTTTTTTTTTTAGTTGTTGATAGACCTTTATTTTTTATTTATTTACATGTGTGCTGATATTCAAACCCAGTGCCTCACACATGCCAGGCAAGTGCGGTACTGCTGAGCCCCAGCCTCAGCCCTGGAAATACAGGTTTTTATGTGAAATCTCCAAATTAAAAAGCTATAGTTCCGGGGAGGGCTGCTACTGTGTTTTGACAGCTCCCTACAGGCCAAGCCCACACTCCTTCCAGCCTCCTGGATACACTTCTGTCAGGGTAGGCTGGAGCCATGGTGTTCCAATCCTGCCATTTTTGCATTTCCCTCTTGTGATGGAGACCGTCTGGAAACGTCTCTGGTCATCTGACTTGTAGTCAGCTTGTGATTGTCCCTTGGTGCGGGAGGGGCCTGTATCAGTTCTGGGTCTGGGCTAGTCCCACCTGGTGGGGGCACCTGGCGACCATGGGTCGGTGTCAAGATCTGCCGAGCCACGTCTGTGGCCAGGAGCGTGGGGGGAGAGGTCCTTAGGCCACATCTGCTGGGAGCCTGTTGCCCAGTGTGCTTCTTCTGTTCTGTAGGCAGTGCCCCTCACCTCGAGCACTGAAGTCATTTTGTGAGTCGTGCTTCTGTAGAAGTCTGGCAGGCCACAGGTGTAGGGTTTAAGGAGGACAATACAAGACCCAAGAGGAGGCCAGATCTGGTTTGCATAATACCTGGGACCTGGCTTTATGGGCCCAGGACCAAGGAGATCGAGGTGGCACCTGTAACATAGGCAAGGATTTAGGATAAAGAGAGAGAGAGAGACATTGAGTTGTGAAGGAACCATCCAGGAGCCACTGAGAGGCAGAAATCACACTCCTCTTGTAAAAGGAGGGACACGTGCACAACTGCAGGGAAAGTCGGGGATTGTGCAGCTGTACCCTGTACCTCCAGCCCAGCTCCTAAGTACAGCCGGTCTCTACATTTTGGATCCCAGCCCACATGGGGCTGCTCACTCTTGAGATGGCCATGTGCTCCCCTGAGTGTGGATCTACTGCCTACATAAGCCCCTATCCACGCCTTGGTCTGGCTCTTGCTGAAATTCTTTCCCTCAGGTATGCCAAGGACCTGCTGGTTCTGAATCAAGCCACTAGATCTTTGTCTTATTTTATCATTGGGTCTCAATGTACCCAGAGGGATTTATCCAGGTGAACACTTAGTAGCAGCAGCAACACAGGCATTTTTTTTTTTTTTACTTAACAATAAATAATTGAGAGTGGTTTTATCATTCGATAGCCCGTGGTTGGGTTGAGCTGAACAGTATCATGGGAAAGGACCACCAGTGTCCTCTGAACAGGCTTGCAGTGGAGATGTTGCCAACAACACCCACTCGGTGGACATAAGGGCTTCTTGGGTCCGGCCCGCCATGCTGCCCCCAGTAGCCGTGGACCTCGAGGGGTTAACTACTGCATTGCCCTGCCTGTGAAGAGGCAGGCCTGGGCAAGAAGAAAATGAGAGGGGTGTGTTAGTCAGAATACCCAACAAGAGCAACTTAGAGGAGGAAAATTTATTTGGGGCTCACAGTTTCAGAGGTTTAGTCCATTGCTCTGGCCTGAGGTAAAGCAGAACTCATGGCACAAGGGGATGGCAGAGGAGAGCTGTTGGCTCATGGAAGTCAGGAAGGAGTGGGGGGGAGGGAGGGAGAGAGAGACAGAGAGAGAGAGAGAGAAGCCAGGGACAGGATATAGTCTCCAGGTCATGCCCCAGTGACCTATGACCTTAACCACACCCTACCTGCCTACAGTTAGCACCCAGTCATCCAATGAAATTGTTAATCCATCAAGTGAATTAATCCACCAGTGTTACAGCTCTCAAAATCTAATCACTGCCTAAAAGCCCCACCTCTGAACCTTTCTGCATTGGGGATTGTGCTTTTAAAATGTGCCTCTTGAGGAATGTTAAAGGGGCAAGAATCTCAGTCTGATGTGGAGTCTAAGTTGATTCCCCATCTGGTGGGTGGTTTGAAATGTCTCTGGTACAGCATTGGGCAGTTGGTGGGGTCTGGGGAATGAGGCTTGTCCCTCGACCCTCACCTCAAGCTGGGCAACTTCAGTGGCTGGGACGTTAGGAAAGAGCAGACCCTGTTCTTAGATATTCCATGGAAGAAAACTGGGTGGGGGGACCCAGGAGGAATTTGTAGACCAGTCTACGGGTAGATTCAACAAACAAACAAACAAACAAAAAACTCCCAAATCCCCAAATCCCCAAACAAAAAACCTGAAAAACCATGAACAGAGCCACACTCTGATCACAAGTGCACCATAGTTTTCTTTAGAAACTTAATTTCTCTCCATGTTCATACCAATTTCTATCAAAGATGATCACCACAGAAAAATCAGTTGGTTTGCAAAACAAGTTTGGTTTTACTTGATGATTTACATAAGTTCAGCGAGAACTGTGATCTACCAGGTAGTGATCATGGAGCAGAGGCTTCCTGGGGTGCCAGCACAGTAGCACTAGCCTGTCACCCCAGTGACTCGGGAGCCTAAGGCAGGAGGATTGCAAGTTCAAGGCCAGCCTCAGCAACTTAGCGTGACCTGTCTCAAAATGAAAAATGGAAAAGGCTGGGGATGTGGGTCAGGGGTTAAGTGCACCTGGGTTCAATCCCTGGTGCAAAAATCAAAACAAAACAAAATAAGAAAGCTCCTAAGGCTGGAGGCCAAGTCCGGGGCCACGGATCTCACCTGCAGCACAAGGCCCAAGGCTCCGGCCCTCGTCCACTCCCTGGAAGACCAAGCCCCTCGAAGCAGGCTTCTTATCCTATAACAAAGAGGATGGGTCTTCACTGAACTTGTACAAATAATCACGTCATAAAAAGTAAAATATATACACGGATAATTTGTTAATTCTGCAGGAATCTAATAAGGAGAAACATAGTAGATGCCGCACCTGTCTTCAGTCAGCTGGCTCTCTGCTGGGACCGAAGGCCGGCAAGGACAGTGCAGGAGGAAATGTCTACTTGGGCTCGTGTTTCAGAGTGCATTCTCAGTGAGATCAGAGATGTTGCGATAGACTTGGAACTAGGAGAATATGGCTTCCAAACCTGAGCAGAGGCTGTGAAGAGCAGAGACATTTGCTGAGTCCAGGTTGGCCGTGTTCAGTGCAGAGGAAGTCACAGGTGCAGGTTCTGGGGGAAAGTGGAGAAGGGGATGCGGATTCAGGACGAGCCGACGTGCAGAGAATAGGGGTCCGAAGACGAGGAGAGGCGCAGATGGAAAGCCGTGAAACCACGGATGGGAGAGTCCCCCAAGCCGAGGAGGGACTCGGGGTTCCAGCTTCGCGTTAGCCGCTCATTACTGTGACAAAGTACTGCAGAAAACAGGGGAAGGCTTATTTTGGCTCAGGGTTTCAGAGGTTTTGGTCCAGGTGGCAGGGAGAGTGTCAGGTCAAAGCTGTCACCTAGGTGATCCCTTCAGGTCATGCCCAGATGACCCATCCCCTCCCCCTGGGCCCCACCCCCCAGTAGTCCATTCAGCTATGCATCCCACTTCTGAGCCAATTGGTGCCCTAGAGCCCAGCTCTGGACAGTGCTGCCTGCCCACACACAAGCCTTCAGTGGACATTCCAGATGCATACCGTGTGGCACATCAAGGACTTCCTGGGCCTCAGGCAGCACCCACCAGCTCCCACAGAAAAAGGGACTGTGCTCCGCTCCCATGGGCCGCGTGTGAACTGGGGAGGAGTCAGTGCTGGCCTGAACATGCAGGGCTGGTGGCCCAAGGCCTGGCACCACACAGCCATCTTGCTCCCAGCCGCACGCCGGAGAAGTGAAATCCAGCATCAGCTCACATCTTTGTTTCTGACTTCGAGGTTGGTGGGGATGTAAACTGGTAATGTCTCTTTTGGAGGGAAACATGGGGGTGTTTATTACTACTTGAAAATGCGTGTGGCTTGTGATAGAGAATTGTGAGTGTTCACCGTAGTACAAGGAAAGGAAAAGTGTCCTGAATGTTGTGTGTGAACCATCCACAGACGCTGACTCCATTGCTCTGGGTCCAAGTGAGGCAGCATGTCCTGGTGGAGGGTGTGGGGGAGGAAGGCAGTTATCAACACTTGGCAGCCAGGAAGCAGAGAGAGAGAGAGCTCCACTGACCAGGGACAAAATATACACCCGAAGGCACACCTCCAGGACCCACCTCCCCCCAGCCAGACCCCACCTGCCTGTGGTCACCACCCAGCTAATCCCTGTCAGGGAGTAGTGCACTGCTTAGGTAAGGCCCTCCTGACCCAGTCTCTGCACCTCTGAACCTCCTCACCCCGCCTCACGCCTGGGCTTTGGGGACGCCTCACATCTGAACCACAACAACCTACATTCAGAAAAGCCCACGTCCAAATTGTGCTGACTGTAGATCACTTGAAGGAGAAGCTCCCTCAGACTAGGGGAAACTCAAGCAAAACTCAGCCTTTTAGATGAAGACAGAAAGTTCTACTGGTGAATTCAGAATCCCGCGAAGAGTACTTGTTGCTGTTTCTTATTACTTTGGGTGCAGGGGATTAGATGGAGGGCCCAGGGTGCCAGTCAGGCCCTCGACTGCACAGGGGATGGGCCCAGGGCCCAGGGTGCCAGCCAGGTCCTTGACCGCTCAGGGGTCTGGATGAGGACCCAGGGTGCCAGCCAGGCCCTCCAACATGGGGGCATGAGTCAGCCTTCGTGCTTGGTCACCCCTTTCTTCAATGGCACTGTGGTGATCTCTATTCATTCCGCTGATCTTAAAAGCAAGAATAATCTGTATTCAAGAGTGGCCTTCTTCATGAACCTGATTGAAGTTTTTTTTTTTGAGAAAAATTAAATCTGTGGGTGAATGTGTACTTGTAAAAGTACAGATTTAAAATTCTGCTGATGGTTTGGCAGGTGAGAAAGAGGCCCAGGTGTTTCCACTGCACGCAGCCTTTTAGGGTGACAGTTGTGACTGTCAGAAGGCCATCACAGGACATTAGGGTTCAGCGTCACTATATTTTTCGATAGTGTTTCTCAGAGTCACCAAATCAGCCTAATGAGTTCATCATCTCCACAAGAGAGGAGATGCACCTGTGGGATATCCAAGGCCACCTCCAAAATCTCCAAAGCCAAAGCACACCATGTAGAGCTTGGCTCAGAGAATGTCCCCAACAATGCCAAAAAGTCTGAAACCCTGTGAGCTGAGAGCAGGGACAGTCGGCCAGAGTCACAGAGGGTCACTTCCTGAGTTGTAAAGTGAGTAAAAGACTTAACAAAAAGGCACGAACCCCAAACACTTCACCTTTTAATTTTCCTCAGTAATAAGAACCCCAGTCAAGAGCACAAGACCCAGGAAATCGTCTTCACCCAACACAGACTAGTGACCAAGAGTACAGAAGACCCCTATGGGGCTCCCTGCAGAGGCCGCCTGGCAACTCACAGGTCAGTCCTGACCAGGGCCCAGGTCTAAGGAGACAGACCCTGGGAGAGTGTCTGAGGCTGTGTGCACCCCACTGGAGGAGAGCCGAGCAGGGAGCGCTCCTGGGGGCCTTGCAGGGCCTGAGACAGTGTTTTACAGAGGACACCCAGGACAGTTCACAGCCACCATGAGAGTTCCGGAACAGAGAGCTGAGCTCTGCAGGTCCTTAGAGCAGATGCTTCCAGTCTGACCTGGGAGCCGCGTCTCCATGTCTCTGATGGAGCAGGCGCTTACAGGACCTGAACAGAGAGCTGAGCCACTGTCAACTGGGAACACGGCAGAAGAGCTGCAGAGGCAGAGACGGCTGAAGACTCAACACAGGTCACAGAATTCAATAAGAGTCTCTTGAAAACTTTACCCCCAAAACGAACAAACAAGACTTTACCAAGAGCAGAAGACACCTTGAGAAAAGCCTTCCTGTGTTTTTGGTTTTGGTACCAGGGATTGAACTCAGGGGCACTCCGCCACTGAACCCCATCCCAGCCCTATTTTGTGTTTTACTTGGAGACAGAGCCTCACTGAGTTGCTTGGTGCCTCACTTTTGCTGAGGGTGGCTTGAACTTGTGATCCTCTGGCCCGACTTCTTTTATTCCTTCCTTAAATTTGCATTTTTGAGGCAATCCATTAAAAGTTTCTGAAATTAGGCAAATCAGTCTTTTTTATGAATAAAAATGATTTTCTATAGTCTTTATAGTTTTTCTCATCAAAAACACATTTTCTTCATGTATTCTTTGTATGTAGAATAATAGGTATTGATTTAAATTTTTAGCTTTTAGTAACCTTGATTTCTAGTGAAGTCCCAGGGGGAGAGATGTTCTCAGTTACCTGCCACATATCATCAGCTTATAAAAACACATCTTAGAAGTTTTTGAAACATGTGCTTCTTCTAGAACAAGTTTGCTTCTTGATGTGACGGGGATCTCAGCGGACCCAAGTGCACACGTTGTCTTTTCTGTAGAGCATCAGGGCCTAGGGTATGCGGGGCGCCGCGGGCAGTGAGCTCCACTGGACATCCCATAGCCAGGCATGAGCTTTGTGACTGCTCTGGCACCACTTCCAACATCTCCATTCACCCCAGATGTCTATTTTTAACAATAAAGCTTTTATAAAGTAATATAAGCTTTTACATACCCAGATCACTTATGGAAACTGAGATCTTAGGCAGGCAGAGGCTTAATTTCCAATTATTTCCTGGTTCATAAATACCCTACCTCACAGACTAACTGCTGGGCTGGAAGGGCCAGGAAGGGCCCCTACCGCTTATTTACTCTTAAGTCAGAC
Source organism: Marmota marmota marmota (assembly GCF_001458135.2). Taxonomy (NCBI): domain Eukaryota; kingdom Metazoa; phylum Chordata; class Mammalia; order Rodentia; family Sciuridae; genus Marmota; species Marmota marmota. The sequence goes on from NW_026000005.1 coordinate 53,905,171, forward strand.
TCACATTTTCATGGTCTTAAACATCTAGCCAAGACGGAGATGACCCGGCCTGGCAGCAAACCCAGGCAAAAATGAAGGCTAACAATTCTAAAGACATCTTCATTTTTACTTTACTAGTAAATGTAAAACCGACTTGTTCACCACAGATTGACTCACATCGCGAGCACTCGGAGGCATTTGGGTAACTCAGCGGTTTTCATCTATGTGAACACACACCTGCCGTCGGTGAGCTGACCCAGAACTCCCCCAGGGACTGGACCTGAGGACAGCTGCGGTAGGTCCACCTGCATAACATACGTACACCTGTGTGCACAGAGATCTCACCGTTTTCATTTTAGAATTCTGGTCATGAGACAAAAAACAGAGTAAGCTCACCAGCTTTTATAGAGACAGCTGAATCCAAGCCCCACGTCTGACAGTAGGTCAGGTGAAGGCCACCTGGTAGCACGGCGGACCCTGGGACTTGGTTCCGAGCGCTGGTCTTACACAGGCCACGGACCAGGGTTGGGGTAAAGCAGCCCCACAGCAGCTGGTTTTTAAGAACCCTCTTCCCCGTCCCATCCCCCTTCCATCTTAAGGGGGTTCGGGAGCTGCGTCAGGTGTTTGCATTTTAGCAAGGCATGCGGAAATCACCACCCCAGAAGCACCTGGAGTTTGATGGCACAGCCACCTCTTTCGTTTGCCAGAGTGGACTGCTTGACTGAGCAGCACAGGTAGAGAATGTGTCTAGAAATGGTTTTTAAAATATTATTCATGTTTTCTTCTTTTTTTTTTTCCTGGTTCATATGGCAGACAAAGCTGTTTTTCTTGTGTTGGACAGACACAAGGGACGTCCTGCTGAGGCTGAGGTTCTGACTGAGGCAGAGGGCTCACTGTCTCTGTCTTATTGGGCTGCTCTTTGTCACCTGGCTGGTCAACTTTGTCACTGTGAGGAAGTGCTTGAGAAAATCAGCCCACAGGAGGAAAGGTTTATCCCAGCTCACGGCTCCAGGGGGTTCAGTTCAGGTCCACTGGCCTCATGGGTTCAGCCTGGCCTCAGAACTCCAGGTTGGAGCCCACACAGAGCAGGCTGTGGCCAGAGGTCTGGCCATCCCCTGCTGAGCCACAGAATGACCCCTACAACCTCTCCAGGGGCTCAGGGGTCCAGGTGCCAGAAGACGAGTTTGTCTTGGGGGTCCCGTTACCTCCAGGGCCTTGGCTTCCCCTCCTTGGCTCCGCCTTGGGCAGGGGGTGGGTGAACACGACCGTATGTTGGGACAGCCGTCCTGGTCAACCCCAAACCTGCTGAACTGGCCATGTGAGGAGGCGGCTAGTGCTGGGAGCCCTGTTCCTCCTCTCAGACTAGGGGACATGCTGAGACCTTTCAGAGCCTGGCCTGGGCCGGGGTGTGTGCTGTGTGGTGGCCTGTCCCACCTGAAGCCTGTTTCCCTCTGTCTGCTCCCTGAGGCATTCACCTCCTGCTCCTCCTGGCTGAGGCTGAGCTTGTGCTGACACCAGCCCGGGTGGGCCCAGGCTGTGGGGCACCTGCCAAGTGTGGAGAGAATGTCCCTCTTGTGCCCATGTGGCCTGGGGAGCCACGTGGCACTTGCACCTGCTGCTGGCGTGGGCACAATCACCCTTTGAGTGAAGAGCCCAGGGGCTTCCAGGAGACAGGAAGCTGCCTCAGAGGCGCCAGAGCTGGTGTGGGGTGAGCAGAGCCGGGGCTGCGTGTGGTCCTCCCTGAGGGCCTTCCTGGAGGCAGGCGGAGGCAGAGGACGTCAGGTGGAGCTGGAGGGGCCAGCAAGCCCTCCGGTGTCTGCTCTTGCTTGCCGTGAGTGTCACCCTTCTAGGGCTCCACCATGTGGGTCCCCATGAGCATGCGGGGGCGTCCCTTTGCAGCAGGGGTTTTGGTTCTGGTCAGGTGTGTGACTAGAATCCTGATCTCGTCCCCATCTCCAAGTGCTCTAGGCTGACCACCTCTGTGTCCTGGTCTGGGATGTGTCTGGCTTGTGGCCTGGCCTGCTGGCCCCATACCTGCATCTCCTCCCCACCACCCCAGCTGGCTGTACACACTCACTGCCCCGGTCTGTCTCTGTGCAAATCAGACAGAGACCCCTGGGAAGGTCCACCCAAGGCTGCCCTGGGAGGCTGCTCCCTGGAGGCCCCCGCTCCTGGGGCTTCAGGCTCCTGTGAAGAGTCCTCCAGGTCCCCTCAGGCCAGGGCCCCACAGATGTGCGAGGGATTCCTGGGATGGGGGTCTGGATAAGCCAGGTGAGCTGCCCACAGCAGGGCTCTGACCACTGAAGGGGGCTGTGGGTGAGGGGAGGCATGGCTGGCTGAGGTTCATCTGGGGCAGTGGGATCAGGAGGCCACAGGAGGACCTTCCTCCATCCCTGCCTGGGGCGGTCCTCGGTCCTGGAGTGTGGCCCCTCTTTGCTCCACTCCAAGCTCCTGCTGGGTCCCATCACCACCTCCAGGAAGCTCCCTGTCCCCACCATGTGCGCCCGCTCAGGGTGGGAGAGAGGCTCTCACAGGGAGGAACTGATGAGGACCCAGTGGGGGTGATCCCGGTTCCTCTTGCCCTGGAGATCTGCAGCCCAGAGCTGCGTCCACAGTCCAGGCCTCCCGGTGGATGGGGGCCGCCATGTCTCTGGGCCCTGAGGGTCCTCCGGCCTGCCCTGCCTGTCCCGTGGGAGGGTCCTGTGGTGTGGGGCACCTGGCACTGGAGGGGGCCTCTGCTGTGCACCCCACCCCCACCCTGCTCAGGCAGCCCGGCCGTTTGTGGGTCCCTTGGGGCCTTGAGTTTAGCCCCTCCTCTGTGGGGACGCTCTGAGCGCTCCCCTGGGCACCGTGTGGGAGCCCGTGAGCTGTCCTGCTGTCTGTCTTCCCTGTTGCTCAGTCCATTTGTGGACACAGATGTTCTTGTTGCCACAGCTCTGGCTGACCATCTGCTTGGCCAGGCAATCCAGACAGATGGCGGGCAGGGCTGGGCTCCCTGGGACCGTCCTGACCTGCGGCTGCTCTGACCTGCAGAGCATGGGGGCCCCACACATCCCAGGGCGGACGGTGCTTTTCCAGCGGGAGAGGACGGGCCTGACCTACAGGGTGCCCGCGCTGCTCCTGGTGCCCCCTGGTCCCACGCTGTTGGCCTTTGCGGAGCAGCGACTCAGCCCCAGCGACTCTCATGGCCACCGCCTGGTGCTGAGGAGGGGCACACTGGCTGGAGGCTCCGTGCAGGTGAGTGGTCAGCACAGAAGTGTCGGGTCCTGACGCAGGCAGCCTGGATGGGGAGGCTGAGGCCCAGTTCCTGAGCGCCCCCTGTCCTGGGCCCAGGCCTTGGGCATCCTGGCCAGTCACACTCCTCCTCTGGCAGTGGGGTACTCTGCGTGTGCTGGGGACAGCCGTCCTGGAGGGGCACCGCTCCATGAACCCCTGCCCAGTACTGGACACAGCCTCAGGCACCGTCTTCCTCTTCTTCATCGCCGTGCTGGGCCACACCCCCGAGGCTGTGCAGATCGCCACTGGCAGGAACGCGGCCCGCCTCTGCTGTGTGACCAGCTGTGACGCAGGCCTCACCTGGGGCAGCGCTCGGGACCTCACTGAGGAGGCCATCGGGGCCATGGTGCAGGGTAGGCTGGCCAGGGAGGGTGGCTCCCCTTCCCCACAGGCCACCTGGGACCTCCTGCTGGCCCTGCCAGCCGCCTGCTGAAACAGGCTTCAATCCCGCTCTCAGGACTGTCTGGCCCCCAGGAAAACCTCATTCCCAGGCAGACGGGATTACTCCTCCACCCCACAGCCGGTGGGCAGGGCCGGTGCCTCCAGTGGACCTAAGGCACTGTCCTCTCCCTGGCCTTGACTGTCTGCTGAGGCTGAGATCTGGCTTCCAAACCCATGGCCTCCCACCCCCATGGCCTCCCACTCCCCATG
>NW_026000005.1:53910174-53931307 GCF_001458135.2 Marmota marmota marmota
CAGGATGAGGGGCAGTCGCCGGGCACCAGGAGTCCCCCTCCCCCTCCCCCCCTCTGTCCTGGGGTCCTGGAGCCCTCTGGGGGGGGTGCTGAAGACCCTAATGGGGGCTTGGTGTCTTCTCAGCCCTTCTGCCTCCCACAGCCCTGGGGGAGTGGTCCAGGACAGCCTGGCCCTGAACCTGGGCTTGGTGAGGACCGGGGGGCCGGGATCCCAATGCTCCCCGGGCCCTCTGCTGCCCCACCTCGAAGCCCCACATGGCTGCTGTATTCCCACCCTGCAGGGCGCAGGGCCCGGCTCCACATGGGCATTTACCTGAGCCGGTCCCCCCTGGACCCCCACAGTTGGACAAAGCCCTGGGTGATCTATGAGGGCCCCAGTGGCTACTCTGACCTGGCATTCCTAGGGCCTGTGCCTGGGGCGACCCCAGCCTTTGCCTGTCTGTTTGAGAGCGGTGCCAGGGTCTCCTATGAGGAAATCTCCTTCTGCATGTTCTCTCTGCCCGAGATCCTGGAAAACGTGCCGGTAGGCCTTGAGCCACCCCCCTCTGGGGACAAACCTCGGGGGCACTGCAGGCCCTCTTGATGGGCCCTCTGGCTGGGCACCCTGGGGGGGGGGTGGAGTACACAGAGAGGAAGGCTGGGGTGACCACAGGATGGACAGAGCTCTGCACCCGGCTTCTGCCCTGGCCGTGGAGGGTGAGTGTGGAGGACCCTGCCAGTGGAGGTGGAGAGGTTTGCATGTGGGTGGGGTGGGAGCAGGCCTCTTCCCAAGGCTGACCAGGTGGCCACTGCAGCTCTGGAGCTGGACAGTGAGCCTCAAGAGCCAGGGTCTCGTCTGCCCAGATTTTCCTTCCTCACTGGCAGCTCCTGTTCAGCAGACAGCTAATTATATCTAGAAGACAGATAACTCTCTTGTCTATCATCTGTCATCTATTTACCGATCAATCACCTGTCATCTAGCTGTCAATCATCTATCATCCATCAGTCATCTATCTATCTATAGGCATGTTGCAGAAAATATGGAAGATGTAGACAGCTCTCAAGAAGGACTGGAAGTGCCCCGAGGAGCCTCTCCTGGGCTGTGCATGGCCTTCTGTGTGCCTCCCTGACCTCTGGCTTGCTGGGCACTGGTGCCCCTTGGTGGGCACTCTTGGCCAGCAGTAGGTCTCACACGCCCTTATGTCATTTCTTCACGAGTCCCTGTCCTGTGACCAGCTCCTTGGGTGTTTCTGGTCTGAGCTCCTCCTGAGGTGGCATGGCCGCCTTGGGCTGTCTTCCCCACAGTGTGCCGCATCCAGGAAGCCTCCAGGCTACAGAGGGTCCCCAAGGGAGCAGAGGACCTCTTCATTCTGGGGCTCTGTGCTGCTGGCAGGGAGCTGCTGCGGGGGTCACCACTGGGCTTCAGTCAGGGGCAGGAGGAGGAGAGGAGAGCCCCTGGCTGCTCAGGCCTGTGGTGACGTGTTTCCTGGGTCACCAGGTCCTGTAGCAGAACCCCGCAGACTGGCAGCTCCTGTTCAGCAGACAGCTGTTTCCTCAGGGTTCTGGGGTCACGAGGGCCTGATTTCTGGCTTGTAGGTGAAGAGTGAGACTCTCTGAGGCTCCTTCGTGGGCGCGGATCCCTCCCGAAGGCCCTACCTGCTCACGCTGCCATCTTGGGGGCAGGGATCTCAGCACCCTCCTGGGGACGCATTTGGACCCTCAGCTTCCGTGTCTGAGTCAGAGAAGAGCAGGTCTCTCTGAGGTCCTGGGGCCACATGGCTGGAGTCCTTATAGCCCCTCCTCTTCACTCACTGGGGCCAGCTGTGTCCCCACCATGCGTGTCCAGCCGGGTCCTCCGATGGTGACCCTCTTTGGATATAGGGTCTTTGGCCTCCATAACCTTCCTGATGAAATCCAGGAAGGCTGCCTGGGTCAGGGTGAGTCCCAACCCCAGGACAGTGTCCTCCCAAGAAGAGGGGACTCTTCTTGAGACAGCTCTCCAGAGGACTGGAAGTGGCCCGAGGAGCCTCTCCTGGGCTGTGCATGGTCTTCTGGACCCAGGAGCCAGAGCAGAGTGGTGGAGTGGTGAACCCCTGAGTGGGAAAAGGCAGGTAGAACCTCCCCAGAGCCTCAGGGAGCGGAGCCGGTGGCCCTCTCACCTCAGATGTGGCTTCCCTTGAGGGTGCTGTGGTCCTGTGTTGAAGCCGCCCTAGAAGTTACGCCACGGTTTCCTCTCGGGCTGTGCTCCCACAGGGACCTCCAGATGTCTGCCGAGCTGCGGGCCTTGTGCTGGCCAGAGCCACTGTGCTCCTCCCCTGCCCAGGGCTGGGTCCGGCCATGGCTGCCAGGCAGGTGGCTTGGCCCGAGGCCATCTGGGACCACCACAGGGTGCTGACCTCTTCAGCAGAGCAACCGGGCCAGGCCAGGCAGGTTTGGGGAGTGCGGCCGCCTCATGGGGCCCAGGCTATGGAGGCCAACCCCGCGGGCAGTTGGACAGGTTAGCAGCCACTCAGAGGAAGGCCTGGCGGTGCCTGACTGCAAGGCTACAGGAAGGGCCTTGTCCCTGGAGCTGGCTTCAGCAGAGGCGTACCTTCTCCAGGGTCTGTTTCTGAACTCTGAGCCTAAGACCCTGGTGGAGCTTGCCCACAGGGAGCCAGTACACAGGCCCTGAGGCTGGGCAGAGGTGTCACTGTGCCCATGCCCAAGGCTGCCCACTTCCTTCAAGCTCCAGGGGCTCCAGAGACATCTGTGGGGACCACCCACAGACCTGCAGCCCGCCTTTCCCACACCCTGCTACAGCACGTCTGTCCGGCCCTGTGGTTCCACTCCTCCCTCCCTCTTTGTTGTCTTCTTTCCAGTCCTGGTGCGCTTCCACTGAGCTACCTCCCCAGACTTAGTTTTTTTTTTTTTTTTTTTTTTTGGGCAGGCAGGGTTTCTAGGCTCAGATGGGCTCCATGCTCTTCCCTGTAAAGCCAATTCGGTCTTGGAGATTTTAAATCAGTACACCTCCAGCACCCAGTACTTGCTGGTTCCATGCTGGTAAGACTGTACCCCAGGTATCTCCTCTTGGGTTCCACTCATATGGTGGGGGAGCCAATTCTTAGTCTCCTACATCATCGGTGTACCCCATGTTTCATAAGTCTTGGGTTCAGTCTTCAATCTCTCCTGCCCCCATTCTTCCTAATTCCCAGCTAGATGCATCTCTCCCAGCCAGTCCTGCAATGAGTCAGATTGGAGGGGATGGGGTAGAGCCAGATAGGTTTCCCATGACCAGTTGTCCCCTGTGTAAATCTCTCTCCACATTTGATTTTCTCTTGGTCACTCAAGCACACTGTATGTCGTGCAGTGTGTGTCACTGGGCCTGTATGTTAGGTCAACACCGGGTTTGCCAGGAATTGGCTTCCTCAGCTGCCGGCCCCACACCAAGGCTGCAAAATGGTTTCTTCCTTTGTCCTCCTCCGCACAGCACACCACCTGGGGAGATGGCAGCTTCTTTCCCCACACAGGGATATTGTGCAGGTGTGTTGGGCAATGTCCTTGATCTCTAAATGTTCTGTATCCAGACACAACTCAGACCTCCCAAAACTGTGGGTTAATTTAATTCCCTTATCCTTCTTCTATGCTCATGGAAGGACTGCTCTGGCTGGTGCTTCTGGCCTAACCATGGTAGTGGCTGTGCCACTGGGGATTTTTTCCTTATTTTATTATATTCAACCTTCTGAGTCCCTGATCTGCTTTGAATGTCCANTTTTTTTTTTTTTTTTTTTTTTTTGAGGCAGGGTCTCCCTAAGTTGCTGAGGCTGGCCTTGAACTTGGGATCCTCCAGCCTCAGCCTCCTGAGTTGCTGGGGTTACAGATGAGTGCCATTGTATTCAGCTGAAAGGAAGGACATTGTGACACATGTTACACATGGGAAGACCTCGAGGACATTATCCTGAGTGAGATTAGCTAGCCCCAGAGACACACCCTAGGTGATTTCAATTACCCAAGCTCCCCAGGAGTCAAATCAAAGAGACAGAGAGTAGGAGGGGGTGCCAGGGCTGGGGAGAGGCCGGTGTTGCAGGGGGCTGGGGGTGGGGCACACAGCGTCTGAATGTGCTTGCCGCACCCGGTGCGCACTGTGCCTGGTCAGGGCTCTCACCATAAGAGTTGGGGACCCGCACAGCCCCTGGGGCACAGTGCACTGCCTTGTTCAGCGTCTTCTGACTGGTTCAGGCCGTTTCTAGGCCTTCCCCCCAGCAAACAAAGCTGCAGTGAATGTCCAGAGCACGGTTCCTCCCAGACAGAGCCTCGACTTCCCCAGGGTGGATTCTCAAATGTGCAGGGGCCGGCAGAGGCTGCCAAGGCTTCATTGTAGTCAACGATTCCTTCTCCAGCGGGAAGCGAGGCTGCTCGTGAGTGTGCACACCCACTGCATGACAGCCTCCTGTGTCTCCCAACGTGAATGTGCTGAGGGCCCATTGGCACCCCCCGCACTGGGGGCAAAGGTGGAAGGTAGAGGTCAGGGCCACCAGCGTCTCGGCCTCCCCTCTGTCCCATCGACTCCCTCCTTCCTTGCTGGACAGTTCTCTAGGCCCCATTGAGAACACTGAATTGGAGCAGGGCAGGTGAGTGGGGGCCTTCCCAGGTGGCATCTGCAGAGGAGAAGAGAAGGAAAACAACCAACTGTTCTGTGGAGGGGTCATCTTCTTTTACCTCCAAACCTGAGACAAGTCAGGAAGGCACGGAGACTGGAGGAGGCAGAGCCCGTAGGAGGGGCATGGAAGGCTGCCTGGGGCCTCTTCCAGGATGCCCAGGACAAACGAGGCCTTCTACTGCATTTATGAAGAAGCAGAGTGGACGTGAGTCCTGGGGCGTCCATGCTGCATGACCTCTGAACTCCATAGTCTAGGCTGGTGGGCTGGAGTGGAGTGGCCACGGGCCCCTTCAGCCTGCTGTGGGTGTGGCAGCTCTGCAGTCTGGTTTGCAGAGTCTCAGCTCAGCAATGCCTGTGGTCACCTCGGACCTCCAGTCAAAACTGCCAAAGAAAAAGCATCCTGAGCCCATGGACAAAGTCCGTGGAGACCCAAGGTGGAGAGGTCCTTTTTCAGTGCTGGGGATGGAACCCAGGGCCTTCCTCCAGCAAACCAAGCTGCATTGAATGCCCAGAGCACGGTTCCTCCCAGATGGAGCCTCGACTTCCCCAGGGTGGATTCCCAAATGTACAGGGGCTGGCAGAGGCTGCCGTGGAACCCGGAGCCTGGCGCATGCTGGACAGTTGCGCCACCCTAGCTTCGTCACTTTATTTTTGAGACAGGGCCTGGCTAAACTGTCCGGGCTGGCCCTGAAGCAGTGATCCTCCTTCCTCAGCTTCCAGCTTGAGGTTGTGGGTGTGCGCCACGGCGCCTGGCTGAGGTGGGGATCTTAAAGCCAGATGGGAAAGTGGGCTTCAGGAAAGCATGGACTCCCACAGCAGCCTCAGGAACTGGAAAGCACTGGGTGATGCTGGAAGAGAGCTGCCCCTACGTCCTGCCAGGGGAAGTGCCTTGGAGAGCGAAGGCCAAGGCCAGTTCTCAGACACGGGCAGTGGCTGATGTGCAGGGGTCCTGAGCGGCTCTGGGTAGGAGCACCTGCTTCCAGACAGAGGCTCAGGCTGCTTCAGTGCAACAGCAGCAGAAGCCTCCCGTGCTCAGCCCTACGCAGGACACATAGTGGACAAGCCCTGGAGTGGAACCGTTCTGCTGAGACCCTCACGTCACCCAGGAGGGGTGGAGTTCCAGAGTGGAAACAGATGGCTGGGACTCTCGCATCACCCAGGAGGGGTGGAGCTCCAGTGCACGCTGGTCAGCGCCAGGACACAGTGCTTTCTGGCAAAGCAGCGTGGTCACTAGCTGACCAAGGTGACCGACAGAGACAGGAAGGTGTGGACTTGAAGCAGACCAGGAATGAGAAGAGCTGCCCCGAGCTGGGAGGGCAGAGCAGGAAGTAGACGTGGGGGGCTGACGTAGACCCCACATGCCCAAACTGCTGTACCTGTGGACTGACTCATGTGCCAACTGCAGGTCAAGGTGGGGCTGGCAGAACCACACCAGAACAGCCCCAGCCCCATACCCAGCTATCCATGACCCCCAGGTGGGGACGGAAGGCAGGGCCTGGAGCATGCCCACAGTGCTCGACCACCCAGCCCCTCCCAGCCCCCAGTCAACCGCACTCCACGGGCCGCAGACACAGATGAGGCACAGAGACACATAAGGCTGGCAGCCAAGGGGAAATAATGACCAGCCACAGGACGGAAGGGGCAGTGAGGCAGGGTACTCACACCTGAGAGAGACCTTGCTGGGGACAAAGGGGATATTTCAAATGATGAACATCTTGGTTTACCAGGAAGTTACAGTGATTCTAAATGTGTCTGGACGTAATACTCTGCTTCAAAATATAAACCCAAAGTGGACAGACTCAGAGCCCAAACAGTAGGCAGCTTCTCAATTACGACAGAAATTCTGAGACACATCTCCCTAGAATCGATGGAGCAAGCCGACAAAGCAGAGATCAGTTAAGACGGGAGACTGAAGACTCGGCCAGTTGAAGACACACAGCTGGCTGACATGCGTGCAAAGCCACAGAAGCACTGGGCAGCCTGCGTCAGATGCCCCGAGCTGTGAGGACGGCAGCACACTGGCCTGTGTAGTCTCCACGGGCTCCAGGGGATGGAATCACCTGCAGTCGAGCTGCCGTCAAAACAAAGGGAAGTCAAACAATCTTCCTGTGTTCAGAAGTCAGGAAACCACGGTCCTAAACAATGAGGGTTCAAAGAAGCTACACCCCTTCACGGTATTGACCCTGAAGAATCCAGGTCATCTTACTAGAGTGACACATGCAGACCCGTGTCTATAGCTGTACAATTCACCACAGCCAAACGATGAAACCAGCCGAAGTGTCTGTCCGTACACGAATGATAGAGAGAATGAGGTGTAGATACACAATGGAGTTTTATTCAGCCATAAATAAAAATGAAATTATGGCATTTTCAAGAATATCAATGGAACTAGAGACCATCATATTAAGCAAAATAAGTGAAACTCAGAAGGTCACGGGTCATCTATTTTCTCTCATATGTGGAAGCCAGAAAGGATAAAAAAGAAAACAAAGGTGGGGTTGCTCTCCTAAAAATCATAAGGAGATCAGTAGAGGAAAGGAACCAAAGGGCGGTGGTACTGGCCAAATTGTGTCGTATTGTGAGCAGGGGTGGATAGGAACAACACATCCCGCCATCGTCTGTGACGGTGATGCTCTGATAAAAAATGAGGGAAGAAAAGAAGCTACATTTACATTAGTTATGTGAACATAGAGCCAACTTGTGGGATGAAGCCAAGCCGGGGAAATGTGCAGCCTTAGCATGCACATGTTGGAGAGAAGGGAGCCTGAGGTTACTGACCTCGGAGAGTTGTGGAGGAAAGGTAGGAAGGACGGAGAAGTGTGCACCACAGGAAGGGGCCCACAGCTGGGGCTGCACGGCGGGCCCTCAAGGCTCATGAGAAAAGGAAGAAAACACACGTAACTCCAGAGAACCTAAAAGCTCAGTGAAGAAAACAGACAACTGATTTAAAAATGGGGAAAAAAGATGCTCACAGACCTTTCCAAAGAGGACAGGCTGCAGGCAGCTGGCCGGCCCCCTTCCTGCCACCAGGAACCTGAAATCAGCACAGCAAGGAGACACCACAGCCCCCACGGCCGAACCCAGAGCCACATGGAGCGTGGAGCGGGGCTCTGGGAGGCCGTGGGGTGCTTGTTAACATCGAAACACACTTGCCTCAAGACCAGCGATTGTGCTCCTCCTGTTCACCCAAGCCCCTGCACCTGCCTGCTGAGAGCTGGGCAGCTGCCCAGGCCCCGTGGTCGGTGGGTGGAGAGGAGCACGGGCCGCGGCCCTCAGGCCGCAGAGCACCATCCAGCCCTGAAGAGAAGGCACCAGCAAAGACACGGAGGGAATTTAAATGCACATTTCAAGGGAAGAAAGTCACCTGCAAGGCTGCTGTGACACATGACAAAGGTACTGTGGTCACCGTGGGGGCACGGTCTGGGTAGCAAGCTGGGTCCCAGAGGATGCTCAGGACACTGGGCTGTGCATCTGTCAAGGACCATGGACAAGCCACGCTGGAGCATGTTGTCAGCCCTCGAGGGGGCGTTGCTGCAGGTGAGGGGCAGCCCAGGGACTACAGCTCCTGCCCACTTTTCCTGCAAACCTCAAACTATTTTTACAAGTGAAATTCATCAATTTAAGAGTATAACAAAAACTCTACTAGTAAGATAAAGAAGAAAGACGTCCATATTCATACAATCTGCGGGATACAGACTTGTGCAAACGTGACCAGCCACGGGACCTGGGCTCAGGACATCCGCCCTGGAGACCCTGTGCACCCTGGTCAGAGCTGGGCCCACTCACTGTCCTGGCCCTCAGGTCCCTGCACATGGTGCCCAGATGTGTGGTCACACAGGTCTAAGTCAGCAGGCTTTGAGGGAAGCAGGCAGCCTCCTGGTGCAGGTGGGTTGCTCTCCCTAGTCGCCCAGGGCCTCTGAGGAGGGAGGAGGGAGGGAGGAGGGAGGGCCCAGGAGCTCTGGACCAGGTTCCCGTGCTGCCTGATTGCAGGGCACTGGTCCCTTCAAGCCTCCTCCGTGCTGTAGCTCTTGATTTCCCTCCTTCCTGAGACTGAGCCCACCCCATGCAGGGAGGCACTCCTTCACCTGTTGGTGGATGTGGGGTCACCTCTGCCACCTGACTTCGGGGAATGGCACTGCTAAGCACCTGGGAACCGCATTCTTTCTTTGCCTGAAGGATATTCTACTAGGCAACCACTGGTTTTTGAAATTAGATTGCAGTAAAGCATAAGAATTAGAAGTGACCCTGCTGTGTGACATATGGTGGTGATGATGACACCCCTGTTCCTGGGCTGCAGCCCTTCCAGCCTTGCCTCTGGGCTGGGTGTTGTGAGAATGACGGCACAGGATTCCCCACCAGTGAGTGGGCAGCCCGACTGGGTCAGCGGGTGCAGGCATGAACCACTGTTCACAACCAAGGGGCTGCGGGGCCTCAACTGCCCCTGGAGCACCCGCCACACCTCGAACTTCCAGAAACTCTGGGTGCAAATGGTGGAAGGGTCCACCCACATTGGATCACTGACCCCTGGAGCTAAGTGCTGCCCCTGACCCGTGTGGGCAGGTGAACTTCAGGTCGTTCGTGTGAATTTCCAGGGACACCAAATAAAACACAGACACACTTTACCTTAAAACAAGCTTCTCAGCCCCCCAAATGGGAGAGCAAGAGAAAGTCACGAGAGGCTGGCAAGAGAGAGCAAGCATGTTTGGAGGTGGGCTTTAATTGGGGGGACCCTTGTTCTTAGAAAGTTCTATCCAAAAAAGGCAGAAGGGGCAGGGTTATGAGGGACAGGGGAGTGTGATTCAACCCCAGGGGTGAGACTTACATCTGAAGACACACCTTTCATTTCCTGAGCTGGGACAATGTCCAAGTCACCACAAAATGGAGTGACTGGTCAGAGTCTCCTGCTTCAGAACTGGAAGGCAGGGGTCATTCAGAGTGGCTCCCCACAGCTGAGACCCCCAGGGCCCACCCACCTCACATCCTGAGAGCCCCCAAGTGCCTTGGAGGTTCCAGGTCACCCGCTCTGTCTCCTGCTGCCCCAGGGAGGGCCTTCAGGCCTCTGCAGGTTCTCCTGCCTGGAGACTTGGTTGTCCCCTGGACCCTAAAGGGCAGGACCTCAGGCTCCCAGGAGGGACTGAGACAGCGTCCTTCATGAAGGGCCTCAAGGTGGGACTTTAGGACTAGGGCACAGGAGAGGCAGGTGCAGGGCACTGGGAGCCGGGTCCAGGAGCCTGGGGCCATCTCTCTGTCGCTCTGGGGACCACCGTCTGGGGTCAGCCCCACCTTGCTCCCAAGAACCCAGGACTGGATGAGGAGCCCTGAGACCAGCTCCACAGGACCCCTGAAGCGGCAGCCTCTGCGGGTGCACAGGGAAGACCCAAAGCACAAGCATGGGCGGTGGGCACAGCTCAGCCAGGGCTGTGACACATGCCCCGGGGCAGAGCGCGGCATGGAAACAATGAGAACACAGCTCTCCGTGGCCCTTTACGGGAAGGCAAGGCGGGTGGGAAGTGCTGACGACTGCTCTCAGTTCTTATCTGAGCCTGCTGTCACCACAAGTGGCCCCGCTGCCAACTGCACCCAGGCAGGCTGCCTGGCCTTCCCTCCCTCCCTTGGTCTTTTGTTTTAAACTGGTGCCTGGTGATTACACGGTGTAGTGGCCCCACGAGGCGTGCCCACGCAGAACCTGCTGGAACCATCTCATTCGCAGAGCCCCCGCCCCTTCCTCTCCCTCCTGCCTCCCTTTTGTTTTCATGAGACTGTTTTCCCCTTCTCCTTTTTCCTCTCCGGCTCCCACATCTGACCCTTGACTCCAACCAAGCTCTTTGAAACAGAGTGTGTTGATCAATTTGATTTTGGAGTTTTCGATGCTCAAATTGGCACGTCATCTTGACATGACTCTAACTCTTCCTTGCTTTGGGGGACAGTGAACTGTCACTGTTCTCCTGCTCTCTGCTGAGCCAGGGGCTCCTCAGACCACAGTGATGGGCTGCCCCAGCGGGAGGCGGCTCCGGCCAGCTTGGGGTGGTCTCTTGGCGGCAGGGCCAGCTGTGGTCCCCGGTGCCGTTCTCATTCCCCAGGTTGCCCATCCCTGGAGGTGTTTCCACAGGGACCCCGGGGAAAGGGGTCTTCTAGACTGCCAGGCAGGACCCTACCCTCCCAGGCTGGGTCTTCCCTCCTGACGTCTGAGGCTGTGCCCTGCTCCTCGCATCCAGATCTTGCCCAGCAACTCACTGCTGTGCCTGTTTGCTTTGCAGGGCTGGAGGACAGTGCTGGCCCTGTCATGTCTGTGTCCAGCTTCTCCTGTCACACTGTCCACAAATGTGCCAGAGCAGTTTCTGAGGCTCATCTCCCATCCCAGAGCCCCGGCACTTGCTGGACACTCCGTCTTGCCAGGTCTCCAGAGCCACAGACCTCCTGGCCTGTCCTGGATGTGGTCCCAGTGGGCCTCAAGCAGATGGGACCCAGGGCAGTGGGCTCAGGAGGAGCTTCAAGGGCTGAGTGGTGGGCAGTAGCAGCACCTGAGGAGCTGGGCCAGGTCCACTGCCCCATGCCAGGAGTGGGTGGGGAGGGGCATCTGCCAGGTCCCTGGTCATGAGCCAGGACCCCAGTGTGGAGTAGGAACTGCCTTCCCTGGGCTGGTTCTCTCCACTCGGGCGGGAGGCACATCTGCATCCTGGCCAAGGCACCCCGGCCCCTCTCTCATGGCCTGGTGTTGTCCACCTATTCTGCAGCAACCAACCCTGGGGACATGCCCAGGAAGGGGTCACGGGGCCTGAGAAGGACTGACAGGCCCAGGGGACACTTCTGCCCACTGGGGACCTGGGAAGGGCCTGCGGGTGAGGAGTGGGTGGGTTCCCCACTGCAGTTGGAGGTTTTCACAGCTGGGGAGCTGTGTGAGCAGAGACCAGGGTCAGGAAGGCTGCTGTGTTTTTGGCACTTTCTCAAGTCAGGCCTCGGGAGGGCCAGCACCTGCCTCCACCTCAAGCCTCAGCCCAGCCCCTCGACCTGTCCGCCCTCCCGCAGCTCCGTGAGCAGGACAGGAGGCCCCAGGCTTCTGTCATTATTTAATAGAATCCAAGAGAGCCCAAGTCCTGACTGCAGAGGTAGCCCTGGTCAGTCCAGGCCCTAGGTGCCCTGTCCTGGATGGCATAAGAGTAGGGGCACCCAGCACAGGGAATACTTGACCACCTGGCCCACCCTTGGTGGGAGCCCCGCCAAGATCTGCTGAAAATAAACACTGTGACTGAGAGCCAAGGAGAACTGGACTTCCTGGAGAGGACACACGGGGACCCGGGGTGCCCGTGCCACTGCCCCACTCCTCCTGCCTAGGATGGCCATGGCTGGGAGGGGCCCTTGCTGGTCTGGCTGACATGGGACCCAGTCCTCCAGGTGAGCAGGGAGGGTGCTGCAGGGCCCTGGGGCAGGTGGCCTCTGGCTCTGCCCTCTCCCTCACTGCCTCAGCCAGCTGGAGGACAGTCCGAGGTGCTGCTTGGACCTGTATGAGGTGGGAGGGTCCCTGCAGAGGGTCTGCTGGCTGTAGGAGCTCTCTTCTGGCTTTGCTGAGACTCCATTAAGCCCCACGAGCATGTGGCCCCTGGGCCCATCTGTGGACTGCCCCTCCGTGGCAGCCTTAGGGCTGTGTCCACTGTGTGCCTGGACATCCTTGCTGTGAGGTGCCTCCCAGAGCCTGCCCCTCAGCATTCTGCAACCAGGCCCCAGCTTTAGGCTTGGGGCTCCCTGGGAGGCTGTGGGGGGCCACGGTGACTGGAACAGCAGGATTCGGAAGAGCTGGGCCCAGGCCAGCTATCTCACAAGGCCTGCAGCCATGGCCATGTCCAGCACTCCACATCGGGAGACGGTGGGCTGCCACTGCCAGCTCATGGAGAGCATGGAGAGGAGCATCCATCCATGGGTCCTGGGCAAGGCTGGCACGGGGTGCTTGGTGGTCACCACCCAGGTGGCTTGGCCCCTGAGAGGCCCCTGCTGCTCTGCCTCTTCCTCAGGGAGGAGCTGGCCCTGGGTTCTTGGCAGGAGGTTGGCAGGATGCCAGTGGTCACAGGGGCCAAGAGCAGTGTCCATCCTCAGGCCTCAAAGGCTGGGGACCCTGGGGGCTGTCTGCTGAGCCCCTGCGGCCTGGGGATGAAGGGAAGACAATGGTGGCATATTCGGTGTGTATGCAGGAGGCAGGGGGCTCAGGGGTGGGGGTTCTCTCTCGCCACTGGAAGTCCAGCTCCCCGTAGTCCAGGGTGGAGACCGGCACTTCTGAAGCCTCCTCCTTAATAGAGAGAGGGAAGGAGAAGTTGGCAACCTAGGAGAGGGTCCTGCACCCCACAACCCAGACCTGGGCTTCAAGGCCATCCCCCATCGCCCCTGCGTGACCTGAGAGGCAGCCCCTCTTCTATGGCTGTTTCCCCTTGTCAACTGTCCCTGGCACTCCTGTAGACCCAGGGTTCCAAACTGTGGTTTCTAGCTCTCTTCTGTCCAGAAGAGGGTAAGCAATGCCTCACCCACACCACAGCTCACAGGCAGGCACACCTGTGGGCTGCGGAGCACGAGGGTGTGGCTCTGGGCACCTGGGGGAAATGGTCCTGTAGGCCCACAGACACCAGCCCCTCTGCCTGGCCAAGCCCTGAGGCAGAGTGTTGGTCACTCGGGTAGGGGACCCAGACTCACCAAGGGCTGCTCTTTACTTCTGCCTCCTCCAGCCTCTGCAGGGAAACACATTCTGAATCCAGGGGCAGACGCAGGCTGTCCTCCCAGGAGAGGGCCTTAGTCGGGGTCCCTCCCTGGGGCTTCCTCGCCTGCCTGGGGTTTTTCAGACCCTGTGGGGGTGTCCAGGGAAGGGTGCCATGACTTCCTCCCTGGGCAGGGACGGGCCTGCCTCTGCCTCCCCCTGGTGCACGGTGACAGAGATGCTGCAGTGGCCCTCCACGTGGCAGAGATGCTGTGTATGGCCCTGGCTGCCCAGAGGGGCACACAGCACACCCTGAAGCACGAGGAGGAGGGAGCTGGGCATCAGAGCCTCCGGAGAAAGTGAAAGGGACCTGGCCACTCTGAAGGGGACGTGGGGCTCTGTTCGGGCTGCAGGGCAGCATCATGTCACTGGCACTCTAAGAAGCTCGTCCAGGACAACTGGAGGTGGCTGATGAAGGGCTGGGACTGCAGCACGGACTCTGATCCCTCCCTCCAGCCCGAGAGAGGCCTGTCATCATCAGTGACTCGAGGATGGGCTGTGTGCACTGTGGTGACCACAGGCCCCCACTGTGGTCAGGGTGTCGTGTGGGCAGAGGAGCGGGAGGCCTGGCAGAAGCTGGGGCTCTGCTTCTGCAGGACAGTGGCAGGGCTGTGACAGGCCTTACCTGGCCAGGCTGTGGAACAGGTGGTGGCCAGGACCCAGGCCAGCAGCAGCAGCACTGGGACACCCACCAGGACGCTCGTGACACCAACCACCAGGCCTGGAAGCTGGCCTGCTGGCCTGGGCGAGGGGCGGGGATGTGCTGGGAGGGGCTCCAGTGTCGGGGACTCTAGGACCCTGTCTGGAGGGCCAGAGGGACAGGGGTCAAGGTCAACCATATTGTGTCCCCCAGGCCTTCAGGGGGACCATTACCCTCTTCAAAGTCTGAGGAATGTCTCCTCAGATCCATGGAGACAGGCCAGGGTCCTGGCCTGACCTGGGGAGGGCTTCCAAGCACAGCCCACTCTGGGGGCACCTGGCACCCCTCAGAGGCACACGGGGCTGGGGGATTCCAGAGGGCCCTTGGGGTGTCAGGTCCCGCAGAGCCCTTGACTGAGCCGGGAGGTGGGGGGGTCCCTGGACAGGAGGTGCTGCCCACCCTGGCCGTGCCTGGTCTTCACCTGTCACCCTGAGCTCTGCAGCTGTAGTCTCCTGGATCTGCACCTTGGAGGACAGGGAGATGGCCCCGCAGAGGTAGAGGCCACTGTCACTGCGCT
This sequence comes from Marmota marmota marmota, assembly GCF_001458135.2. Taxonomy (NCBI): domain Eukaryota; kingdom Metazoa; phylum Chordata; class Mammalia; order Rodentia; family Sciuridae; genus Marmota; species Marmota marmota. The sequence continues at coordinate 53,924,743 of NW_026000005.1, forward strand.
GTGCGGAGATGACGCTCATGTGGAAGTCAAGCCTGCTGGGCAGCTGAGTGACTCGGAAGCGGGGGTCCCTGCCAGGCTCACTGAGGCCACTGCGGAAAGAGGCCAGCTTGATGTTCTGCTTGCTGGGGCTCAAGCGGTACCAGTTCAGCACCAGGTGCTCCGACCAGTTGGAGAAGCTGCACGTGAAGGTGGCGTTCGCCCCTTCCTGCACCGTGAGCCGAGTTGGGGAGCAGCTGAAGAGGCTTGAGGGCCTGTTGGAGGACTCTGAGATGGACGGAAAACAAGCAGCATGAGGAAAGGGCCTGGGGCAGCCCACGTGACCCTCCCCTGACACGTCCTGGGACAGGAGTGGCTCTCACAGGCTTCCCTGGCTAGAGTCCCTCGGCAGTGCCCTTGCCCACCTTCCTCCAGCCTCTCCTGGGGCCCTGGGGACCAGATGCTCACCTCTACACAGGGCTTTCCTTTGACTTTCTTCTGAGACCTGAGACTAGGGCTGGGGTCCAATATTCTGGCTCTGAACCAGGTTCCCCTAGAGACCCTGGCCCTCCTTCCCTGGACTCCAGGTTGCCAGTCCCCCAGAGAGGGCTGAGCTGGGGCTTTCATGGGCACTGGGACTCAGGTGGCCTGGCCTGGCCCTGGATAGGGTCACAGGGATGCTGAGCTGATGGGGAGGGACCTCTCATGGAGACCCCAGCCCTGGAGGAACGGGGCTCCTGGGCAGGTTTGGTTCTGATCTGTGCCCTGGCCCAGAGACCATCTGGCATGGACAGTGCTGCCCTGGGCAGTGGGCAGGGTGGGGGCCCACATGTCCCAGCCAGACCCTGGGACTGGAGATCACAGCAAGGGGCCCCCAGAGACCAGCTGGGCCACTGTGCTCAGATGAATCGAAGGGGAGGCCTCAGGGCTGGGTTCCCCGCGCTCACGGGCATGTCTCTGCCAGGGCCCTGTGGGGACACTCCACACAGCACACCCGGGGGAGACCCTCTGAGAGGTGGGCAGGCTCTAGGAGGTGGTGCCCATGACCTCCCATCCACAGTGGGAAGGTGAGGCACAGGCCTGAACCTGCTGCAGACCCATGAGGCTAAGCCCGCGCACAGCGAAGGACCCTGCCACGCACACACCTCAGGGCGCTGCCCAGCCTCAAGGCCAGCTCTGGGACCAGGCCGTGAGGACACCCTCCCACACTTTCTCAGTTTGCATCCTCTGCTGCTGTCCTGCTCACATGCCAGCTTCACCCCAGGTGCCCGCTGCACAGCGGCAGAGTGAGGCTGCCGGGGCCACGGTCCCTCTGTTCCAGGGACAGGATGGCCTCTGAGATGACGGGCTCACGGTGGCCGTGGCGCCAAGGAAGAAGAGGGCCAGGCATCGGTGGCGAGCCGACATGAGCCCCCTGGCACGAGGTGGACAGTGCCTGGAGTTGGGGTCTTTGAAGGGCCTGTGGTGGCCGACCTGCTGGGTAGGGCGCCTCCTCCCCACCCCAGGGCAGGCTGGCTGCACCACGGGTCCCCTGCTGCCCACTAGCCATGGATGGTGAGGGCCCCGGAGGCCCAGTAAGCTGCAACTGAACATGAGGTGGGCACGACTCAAGAACTGAGCTAGGGGCCTCCAAGGGCCTGCACAGAAGTGTCGAGGCTGCGCCCAGGAGGCCCTGGTGGGCTGTGGTGCAGGTCTATGGCTCTGTGAGGCCAGGAGGAGCAGGGGAACGAGGAGGTCGAGGGGACTGGAACTGCCAGGCCAGAGCTGGGATGGCCCGTCCAGGCGGGCTTCCTTCTCAACAGGGTGACGCCCACTCTTTTGCTCATCAGGGTGACACCACAGCCATGGTGAGCCCTTTTCTCTGTGACCCTGTGTCCAAGTCACACATAGCAGCTGGGCACGCAGGCGCCTGGTGGTATCAACACGCACCTTGTTCTTACTTTGGATCAAGAAACACATGAAACTTCAAAGAAAACCTTAAATAAACATTTACAGTTGGACTTAAGAGTCTGTGGATTCTACCTGCTGGGACACCAGATCTGGGTGTGCTGGTGCTGCTGCCAGGGCTCCATGTCACGCTGCTCCGGGTCAGGGGCCCCTCTTCATTCCACCCAGTGTGGCCACTCTGTGGCCTTCTTCCGGGTCCAGAAAAATGGGGTACCCTACCCGGCTCCCCAAATCCATGGCCACACCCAGGCCCAACCACCAAAGCTTCCAAACAGATTCTCCTGCCATCTTGCAGAAAAGCCCTGGGCCAGGCCAGGGGACCTCAATCTCGGGAGCCTGTCCTGTCCCGTGCAGCTCCACCAGGCGCCTGTGGCCTGTTCCCTGTTGGCCTGGACGGCCCAGGCCTGTGGGTACACCCTTGCTCTCAAGGCTGGCTCTGGTCGGCCCAGGTAAGACCCAGTAGGATGGTGCTGGTGGGCTCCAGGACCATTCCTCACCTTCCCTCACCCGCTGCTGCGCCTGAATGTGTGACAATTGAGACACTTGCCTGTCTGCTGTCCTCCCTCTCACAGGGGACTGTGATTGCCTGGGCCTATCCTGGGGTCTCTGCCCTGGCCCAGTCTGGGTGACCTGCCTGGTTCTGTCCAGATCTTGCCAGGGTGATCGCTGCCAACTCTTGACCACCCCGGCACATGCCTACCACACTGGGATGCCTGTCCCAATCTGGCTGAGAGGTGCCAGCAGGGCAGGGAGGGCCCTCTCACAGACATCACCCTCACTGTGGGCCAGGCCCGGGAGGCAGTGCCCCTGGGGCAGGGCTGCCCTGCTGTCCTGCTGCTGCTCTGGGCTGCTTGACCAGGGGACTGCTGAAGCAGTGCTGTGCTGTGATGGTCAGGGGCTCGAGATGGCTGGGCCAGGGCACAGGAGCACAGAGGGGACCCCTGCCAGGCATTTGGCCCACCCAAACGGAGGAAGGCGACCCTGGACATACAGGGCCCAAGAGGGCCCTGGTAATGGCTGGGCACAGGCTGGGCCTTGCTGGGACATCATGGGATTCATCTGATCACAGGGACAGGCCCTGGTGACGGAAGTGGGGGAGGGGCTGAAGGCCTGGGCAGCCCTCTGGAGGTCCCTCTCCTGCTGGGCTGTCTGGCCTGGGGATGGGCAGAGGGAAGGCTACACGTCCTCCTGGGGGTCCATGCACAGACATATCTGGGTAGAAGCACAAGGCGTGTTTTAAAAATGTCTGAGTGACCAGCTGGGGGGCTGGGGTCAAGGTGCTGTGCCCCAGGACTTCCGGCTTTTCTACACTGTCCTCCCAAACGCCCTTCCTTGGGTGATCCAGGATCTCAATGTCGCCTCTCTGCAAAAACTGCCGTCGAAGCTGCCCTTCACTCTGCAACCTCGTGGCACAGAGGGGCCTCTGGCCTTTCTCTGAATCACTCCCCCGCTCATGGACCTCCAGCTAGGCCCTGGGTACCCAAGGCTCGCTGGGAATGTCCTCTGGGGACCCACGGAGAAAGCCACCTGGTTCAGCCCCTCTGCCCACCTGCCTGGGCAAGGGGTCTGGGACAGGGGAGGGGGTCGTCGAGCACCCCAGGGTGCCCAGCAGGGACGGTGTCCCTCAGCTGGTCCAGCCCTGCCCCACCTACCCAGGGCTTCCACCTCAGGTCCACGGAGGGTTCCATGTTTGTCCCAGAATTCAGGTGTCAGAACCCCGTCCCCACAGTCACATACTAGAGGCATCTGGAGGGGACCGACAGGGCTGTGGGGCTTGGAGGCCCCACCAAGGAGGCCAAAACCTCGCTCCTGACTCAGGCAGGTCTCACGTGGGTGCTGAGAGCACTGTCAAGTGAGTCAAGGGTCCCCAGCACCCCCACAGGCTCTTATCCACCCTGGGGAAAGAAGTGCCCTCACCCTGTGCCCAGGGTGGGATCCCTCAAGGCAGCCACCATGCTCCTGGGCAGCATGGAGCCGCTCGGGCAGATCTCAGCGGCCACAGCGACCCACACCGGGCTCTCTGGCACAATGCTGGCCCGTACCCGGACTCCGAGAGCACAAGAGCCAACAGACAGAGGCAGCTGAGAACCCAGCTGGGATGTGACACCGGCGGAGCCCTGACGCTGCCCCATTCAGGGGACGGCAGCGCAGCCACATGGGCCCTGGGAAAAGGAGCATGAGTCAGGGTGCTCCTGGGCTGCTTCTGGTGAGGGTGCTGGGTGGAGGGGGTCCCCAGAGGGCCTGGCTGGGTACCTGGAGTGAGGCACCCGGAGGTTGAAAGCCTGGCAGTAACCCTGAGTGGCAGGGAGCTGCGGGTGGTCTGTCCCTGAACTCACGCCTGGGGTCCTGTGCTAAGGTCACCACAGAAGGCACCCTTACCAAGAACAGGGTGGCCGGCACAACTGGCCAGGAGGAGGTCATTTTGGAGTCGGGCAGGCCCTCAACCCGTAGCATTGGGGAGCTGGCAGAACAGAAGACAGGGACAGACTCACACAGGATGAATGCAGAGCTCAGGAGATGCTTCCGGAGCCCGAGATGCCAGAGGCGGCTGGCCAGTCCACAGGCTGGAGGGAGGTCCCCCTGGAACGGCCAGAGGGTGCCTGCCTGTCTCGCAGCCCCAGCAGCCTGGCCGACCAACACAGAGGTAGCACTGCGGTCAGCAGGCCATGGGCTGGCGGCGCTACTGTACTTCAACTTTTCCCTACGGTATTCTCCCTAATCACAGGTAGGCAAAGATCAGCAAATCTGACTTTAGAACATGCCACTGGCTGTGTGGTACCTTGATGGTGGAGCACGGGCCCAGCGTGGATGAAGCCCTGGGTTCCACCACCAGCCCCACCAAAACCAAACAAAATCCCTTAACCCCAAAATGTGCTCTGGGTTGGGCTGGGCACTTTTCACAGATGGTATGGTGAGTCTCATGGCTGACAGGCCAGCACTAAGTCCTCGAGCTGAAGGGGCGAGAGGCAGAGAGGCTCTGACCTGCCACCGTCACAAGGTCACCACTAAGCAGGAGCCGTCACCTAAGTGTCCCACTTCAGGGCTAAGTCCTCGTGGCTCTTACTCCCCCAGGAGTCTGGGGTACCATGAACATGAGTGAGACCCATGCAGAAGGTGCAGGACCACCCATGAGAATGACCAGGATGAACGATGTGAGTCTGTTGGGGACAACGGAAGTCCCAGGCATCCAGGGGCCCTCAGGTCTGGCAAAGGGTGAGCAGGACACTGCCTTGATGAAGTTTACGGTGCTGAGGGTTACTGGTGGGGAAACTGAGGCACAGCACCTTTGAGAATCTTGCCCAGGCACAAGCTGCCTCTGTCTGGAGGCAGAGATGACCTCCCCTTTCTCAGTGTGGGGTGCAGGCAAGCTCTGGCACAGACCTTTTGTGTGGGGCCATGGGCTGACTCACAGCCACCCTATACCCCTCAGTTCTCTTTCCTCAGACCAGGCACAGCCCTCTGCCAGGCTCCCACAACAAGGCCCCCCTTCTAGCCACAGGCCCTTGGCCACCATCTCCAGGTCTGCTTCCTCCATGGAGGCCTGAGAGCAACCCATGGGTCTTCTCAGAGAGGCCAGCTCTGAGTGCGGAGGCAGGCCCTTGCTGAGGACCCAGCCACAGCCAGGCCTCAGAGAGGGGCCTTTGGGCATAAGGAATGTTAGGGTGGCCCAGGACCTGTCCCTTGTCTGGGTCCGGCCAGGTCAGAGGGTCATCCTGGCCCCGGAGCTGGGAGCCCCCTTCTCAAGATGCCGGCCTGGGCCTGGGCATTCAAAGGGATGGAGATGTGCGGCACAGAAGAGTCAAGGGCACGGGCAGCCCAGGGAGGGGCTTCCTCCACTGTGGGCAGGAAGACCAGGGGCTCCCCTGTATGGGGCTCAGTGCCAGGGTGCTGGACCCCAGGACTCCAGCCTCCCCAGAGCTCATGGTGGTCACTAGAGCCCCTGCTGGCAAGCGCCCTGGAGTCTGTCCAGAGACCTAGGGGGCTACCTCCTGGGCCCACGAGGGGCTGGAGGACAGATGGCCAGTATACAGGACAGTTAAAACATCAGCACCCCATCTGTGCTCTGTCCCAGCGGGGCTGCCCCATCCACACCCAGGCCTGGCAGACTCGACACACAGGGCCCTGGTGCCAAGGCCTGGGGCTCTGGCCAGACTGACCATGTTCTGCAGAGAAGGTGCTGGCTGGCATCCCACACCCAAGACAGCTTACATGGCACAAGAGTTGTGCCTGCCAGAGAGCAAGGAGGGCAGAATTGGAGGCCAGAGTAGGAGCCTCACCTGCCAAACACAGCCCCCCCCCCACCTGCCCCACCAAAGCACCCTTTCCCACCACAGCCGCCAAGGGTGCCAGTCCCTCTGAACCAGACCCAACCCTGATCCCATGTCTCGGGGCCCCATTACCTAGGAGCCATCCTGGCCTCCAGCCCAGCTGCAGCACCGCCCAGGCCAGCAACCAGGTCACCCACCGGCCCTGCATGCCCAGAGAGCCTGCCCGCGCCTCGCACCAACTGCCGAGGCCTCCATAGTGGCTCAGTCAGAGATGGCAGGAAAGGAAACCGACCTGGGTCAGTAGGAGGGAGGGGACCTGCCCTCGGCCCCCGCCCCCTCTTCCTCCACTTCCACGTGGGCGGGGAGAGCCTGGG
>NW_026000005.1:53932560-53936440 GCF_001458135.2 Marmota marmota marmota
GGGCCAGGCGCCCGACGGAAACCTCCCAGTCTCGGTTCCACCGTCTGTTCCGTGTTCAGTCTCGGTCGGACGGCAGCGTTGGAGGCTTCCAGTGGACCCTGAGGCCCCCGCCTCTGCAGGACAGAGCTGACCAGAGTGCTGGGTCCACCTGGGCAGCGGGCGGGGATGCTCTGGCGTGGGAGATGTCGCCCCTCCTTGGGGTCTCCTCACCACCCCAGGCGCTGCCCTTGATTCTGTCTGCAAGTGCTTGGGCACCTCTCCACCGGGAGAGGACCCTACCCTCTCCCCTTTCTTTCCTTCACTTCTCTTTCCCATCCTCTCCCTTTTCTCCTCTTCCTCTCAGCGACTTGACCCTGCGTTTGTCCTGCTCCTCAGGAGGGGTAGGGGCCATAACCTGACAGGGGGACCTGCCTGGTCCCCCATGCCACCATTTCCTGGAGCCCCCAGTGGACACAGAGATGATGCCTGGGGATGCTGGGGTCCTGGAGCCTGAGGGCCAGGGCCTGGAGGCAGGCAGAGCAGGTATAAGGAGCTGGCAGACCTGGACCCAGAGCATCCCAGACCACACCCACAGCCTCCTACCAAAACCCTCCCCCAAAACACAGTCCTCAATATCCACTACCCCACAATATGTCCCTCCTCCATCACACTGTCTCCTGAGCATGGGGGCCAGCAGCCTTGTCCCCCTGTGCCGATCTCTTCCCACTCTTCCTGGGAGGGATAACCCAGCCATCTTCTTCTGGCCACACTTCCCTGTTCTATCCTGTTTTTGAAACATTTCACATGCCTTGGCTGGGTGTTGGGTGGAGACACAGTCTGAGGCAGTTGAAGGGGTCTTTAGAGCAAGTTTTGTGTTTTGGTTGAGGACAGTTGAGGCAGTTGTAGGAAATGGTACACTGGAATTACTGGTGAGTTCTGACTCTGAGAGGCTTAGGTGCAGCGCAGGTGCAGGGAGCTGACTGGTGAGCCGCCCTGTCTCAGCTGGGCTGAGGGAAGCCAAAGACCGGCCCTCACAAAACCCCACACCCTCCTCTTGGCCCCCGGGCTGGTTCCCACGCTGGGGTGTGCCTGCCACACAGTGTCCGTCCCTGGGGGTCCTCCAGCCACATGTCTCAGTTCTCTGGTGTGGTGTGCACCCATGATTTCCCAGTTTCCAGCCATTTCCCCACCGGACAGGGGAAATTCCTGTGATTTGAGTCAGGCTGTGGGAAATGCTGGCGGGGGGGTCTGGGTGGGCCCATTTTCACTTCTGCAATGTGATTGCTGGTGTCGGGGTAGCGTCTGGGTGGTGTTTCTGTTTGGTCAGTTGGGTGATGAGTTCCCTGCTGGACCGCTGACAAAGTCCTTACCACTTGGCCAAGAGTTTCCTGAAGCCAGATCTTGAGAAGTCCCCCAGCGTGGGGGCCTCCGATCCCCTGGTCTGAGGAGAGGAGAGCTGATTTCCCAGGTTACCCACCATGAGTCAGTGTAGACAGGTGGAAAGTGGGGGGAGGGTTAGGGAAGTTCCCTCAGGGGACAGGGCTAGGGACGGGCAGGAAGCCCTGGGGTCATCTGAACCACTTCTGCAGGCAGTGCCAGCACCCCTGACCCGAGGCCCCGCTGCCTGGGCCCAGAGCGAGGTTCCTGTGGGCCCTGTGGCCCAGGCAGCGCCTCCTTCACGGCTTCTTCTGAGGTTGGAACAGGAAATGGTTAATACTGTTTGCAAATAAAAACTTTCTGTTCTATCCTGTTTTTGAAACATTTCCCAGAAATTGAAGAAAGAGCAGCTAATATACTTGCCCAATTATGAACCAAATTTAAAACACCGAATGGGGCATTTCCAGTTTATCACCCTGGAGGACCACTGGGCTGTTGCTAAGACAGGAGACTCCTACCCACCTTCCGTTTTCCCTAAGCTTTCTGGAATTCCATCCCCACTTTAAATGTCTAAATGTGATTGTGTATTTGTGTGTGTGTGTGTGTGCTGTGTGTGCAGATGTGTGTCGGGGGTGTCAGGTCCCAGCTGGCTTCCCAGGTGGCTGAGCGCCCCACTTGGCACCGAAGCCAGGCCAGGCTGGCAGACAGTGGCTTCCCTGTGAGTGTGTGGATGGCCCGGCTCCTGGGAAGGCTCCCTGCTTGTGTCCGGCAAGGCCCCGGAACTAGGGCTCGGTGGAGGCCAGGCCACTGAGCTGGCTGTGGGACCCAGGCTTCCTGGACAGCAGAGCCAGCTGATGATGGCTGCCAGCCTAGCTGCTGGGGACCCCCCACGGTGGGGGCAGTGCAGGGCAGGAGCCTGCGCAGAGCTGGGCCAGGAGCACATACCTTGACCCTGTGGCCATGTTAGTGGCTGCAGTGCCAGGGCTCACACCCTCTGCTGGGGCTTGGGGCACAGGAGCCTCCCCCCAGTACAGGGGGAGCCTCCTGCTTCTGACAGGTCCTGTCCCTGCTCCGTGCCTCCCTGTGTCTCTCTCCTCTCTCCTCACACTCAAAGGCTGGTTCCTGCTGGGAGAGAGCAGTCCAATGGGTTGACTGGCCTTATGCTGGGTCCTCTCTTGGCCTACAGCCTCACTCCTCTGTGTGTGTGTATGCCAGAGGGTGTGGCTTCTGCCACCCTCCGGGTCTCACCCAGGCTGAGGACACAGGCTAAGGGGACAGTAGTGGGCTACCTGCACTTTGGGGAAGTCTTCCAGAGGCCGCCCCACCTGCCAGCTGCCCTTGCCCTCACTGAGTGGAGTTCAGAAGCTGGGCCCTGGTGGGTGAGCAAGGCCAGGAGCCGAGGCCTGGGATGGGTGCTAGGCCTCCCTCCAGGAGGGCTCAGGGTGCTGAGCTGGTACCAGTCTTCCCAGACAGTTCTTTCCCATGGCCCACTGATGCTCTGTCCTGGCCTGTCCCAACCTGTGACCTGCTAGCAGGACAGAAGTCCCCACTGAACCTGGCTAGCCTGGAGAGACCAGTGTTGACTTGGTACAGCCTGAGGAGTGTGCCCCCATGTCCAGTTCCAGGCTGGACCCCAGCTGAGGCTCAAGACACACTTGAGGGGGGGGCATGCAATTGCCTTCGTGGATTCCTGATAAAGAAAGAGGAGCATTTGTGGTGACCTGTGTATCAGCCAGCTTGGATGTAGCCTTTGGGGACCTGGGTTGTGGGTCTGCAGCCATAAATGGGCAGGTGGGCAGAGGCATATAGCCCCGGCTTCTCTGTGGACCTGGGTGTCTGGGGTAGGTCTGAGGAGAGGCATTAGATCGGGTCAGAGCAACTTGCTCCCTGCACTTTGGGGTCACAGTTGCCACCTGAATGTGACTTTCTGGTGGGTGTGGTCAGCCACAATCCCAGAGCCTTTCCTGAACTCTCAGGAGCCTGGGAGATGGCCAGAGTACTGGAGACAGCCGGGGTGGGGCCCCAGAGCAAGGCTGTCGGGGCAGCAGGCAGCAGGATTTCCACCATGTCCTGGCACCAAAACAGAAGCTCACATCCTCAGGTACAGTCCTGGTGGGTCCTTAGGGCGGCTAGGGCCAAGTTCATGGTGGAAACTCCAGGCACATTGGCAGTTTGTCACCCTGGAGGACCACTGGGCTGTTATTCAGACAGCAGACTCCTGGTGCAGTTCATTTCTCACTTGAAGAAATACAGAGGTGGGTCAGGCAGAAGGATGTGGTGACACCAGGGGTTCCAGGGACAGGTTTCTGCTCTTCTCCTTCCACATATAGGGAAGGAGAGAGGAGGTGGAGGAGAGAGGAGGTGAGGAGAGGAGAGGTGAAGGGAGGAGAGGTGAGGAGAGGGAGGTGAGGAGAAGTGAGTGGAGGAGAGGTGAGGTGAGGAGAGGTGAGTGGAGGAGAGGGAGGTGGAGGAGAGGGAGGTGAGGAGAGGGAGGTGAGGAGAGGGAGGTGAGGAGAGGGAGGTG
>NW_026000005.1:53937697-53989400 GCF_001458135.2 Marmota marmota marmota
ATAAGGTGAGGAGAGGGGAGGTGAGGAGAGGGAGGTGAGGAGAGGGAGGTGGAGGAGAGGGAGGTGAGGAGAGGGAGGTGAGGAGAGGGAGGTGGAGGAGAGGGGAGGTGAGGGGGGATGTGATGGAAGGGAGATAAGGAGAGGGAGGTGAGGGGAGGGAGGTGAGGAGAGAAGAAGGAAGTGAGGAGAGGAAGGTGGAGGGGAGGGAGGTAGAGGAGAGAGGATGAGAGCAGAGGAAAGGGGAGGAGAGGAGAGGGAGGTGAGGAGAGGGAGGTGAGGAGAGGAGAGGACAGGGGAGGTAGAGGAAAGAGGAGGGGAGAAGGGAGCATGAGAGGGGAGGGGAGGGGTGGGGAGGACAGGGGAGGGGAGGGGAGGGGAAGTGCAATAGAGGGAGATGTGAAAGGGAGGTGGAGGGAGAGGAGGTAGAACAGAGGGGAGGTGAGGAGAGGAGAGGAGATGGAGTGTGTGGAGGGAGGTGGGGCAGAGGTGAGGTGAGGTGAGGAGCTGAGCTGGCCACAGGGTGTTTTCTCGAGTTCCCGGGGAAGGGAGGGTGGCTGAGCTCCTGGTGTCCCTTGGGGTGCTGATGGCTGAGAGGGGCACAGGTCCCTGCAGTGGGAGGATCATATCCTCAGTTGCAGCCGTCCAGGCAAGGGATCGGCTGGGACTAGGAGTTGGTGCTGAGGCCGGGGACCCTCAGCTGGGGTCCAGAGAGGCCACTGCAGGACCTGTGCACAAGGAAGAGCTCGTGATGCTAAGCTCACTCTGCCAAGAGGACGCCCCTGGGTCATGGACAGTGGGATCCTGTGGATGGCACAGACCTTGCCAGAACCGTGTTTGCAGCCTGCTGAGGGGTGGGGTCTGTTCTCCCCTGGAGGGAGTCTCTGGAGTCGCCCTGGGGATCTGCCCTTTCCCACCTTGCTGGTAGGTGTCAGGGAATCCAGAGGCTCAAGGCCTCCAGACAGTGACCTGCCTGTCCACAGCTACCAAGGGATGCAGCTCTGAGTGCCATCCTGGGGGCGCCTCTACATGGCACCCTCCCCTAGCCAGCACCCAGGGCTCCTGGGATATGCTGCAGAAGGTGGAGTGGGCACCTGGATGTGGGAGGCCTTTGTCAGCAAAAGTCACCCCACATCCTCTCCCTGCTGGGCTGCCCAACTGGCCTGGCCCTTCCCACTGCATCCAGTAGGAGGCCTGCTCTCTTCTCAACTTGCTTTTCCTTGTGCCTTGGCCATGGTGCAGACCGAATCTCAGAAAGAAGTCAGGCACACAAGCACAAACTGCCCCTGTGGCGGAACTCCCCGTGAGCGTGCAGAGAAGCCGTGGGGCTTAGGGTACTGCTCTGTGGAGAGGTGTGAGCAGAGCTTGGGAGGTGGGCAGCCAGGCTGAGGACCTGGCCCAGGTAGGGAGGGGTGGAGGTTGGGAAGGAGCTCTGGGCCTGGTGATAATGGGAGAAGGTGCCTTTACGTAGCTATGCAAACCCTCTGCCTCTCACTAAGGGTCCAGGAAAAGCGCCTGGGGTGGGGAATTTGCAGCACTTCTTCCACGGCTGGGTGACCCCAGGACAGGCAGGGCCGTGATTGGCTCTGCGCAAGCTGGAAAGTGCTGGGGGGTGAGCGGGAGGGGGGGGGGTGAGCGGGGCCTGCGGCTGGTGCTCTGCAGGCCTCCCTGGGCAGTGGGCTTGCCTGCTGGAACACTGGAAACTCCCCCCCCCCCCCGGGAGGCTCCTGGCCTGGCTCTGGTGGGGGGATCCTGGGAATTTCATCCTGTTTTGTTTTTCCTTTCTGCCTCCCCATTCTCTGGAACAAACCCAGTTGCCATGGAGACTGCTGTTGCCAAGGCAGCGGATTGGCCAGCGCCTGGGGTGTGGAGGCTTCCTTGGGGTCCAGTGGCATTGTCAGCTGGCACTGCGGAGCCAGCAGCAGCATGGACAAGGCTGGGGCGGATGTGTGGGCGGACACCTTCACCCAGCTGATGGCCCAGAAGAAGCCCCAGGACCTCTGGGTTCTGCACCCTGAGGAGAGCCTGGTCGCTGGGGACCTGGAGGGTGGCGGTCTCCAGTTCCAGCTGAAAGGGCTTTCAAGGTGCGGCTGAGGGCAGGGAGGCCTCGGGTGGGGTCCTGGGAAGGGGAGAGGCTGAAGGTGCCTCCCCACCAGTTCTGGGTCACGCTTGGTTCCTGAGGACAGGCTGCGGCCAGGCTGCGTGTAGCCTAGGTGTCGCCACCTGGTCTTGTCCCCAGCAGGTGGGTGGGGCCAGGAGTTCTAGGTGCAGTGAGACCTCAGGGCTGGGAGGCCAGGGCCCTGTTGGGGCAACCTGCGGTCTGTTCCGCTCACTCGGGCCCCTGGCTTGTGCTGCCCTGGGGCAGGGGAGCCATCTGTATCCAGGGTGATGCTATCTGGTCACTCTGGGATTACCAGGCAGGGAGGGGGTCATTCTGCCCTTTGACATGAATGCCACAGCTTTCTGCACCATGTGTCGGGTCCTGGCCTGTCCAGGTGTGGGTGAGTGGTTCCTCTTGAGATGCACCTGGAAGCAGCACACTGCTCTTCCAGCAGGCCAGTCACACTGTTCCAAGTCACTGTGCCTCAGCCACCTTGCATGTCTGCCCTGGGACAACCCCTCCAGCAGCCCCCCCAGTTTCCATCACCATTCAGGGGAGGACAGAGCCTCCTCCTGCCTGATTTCTCCCGTCAGCTGACAGGTCTCTTTTGGGATGTGGACCTGCCAGGGCTCAGCTCCCAGCTCCCCACATCTTCTTGCTCCCGCCTGCCTGTCCACATGGCTGCCTCCAACAGCGCCAGGCTCCACCGGCAGGACTCAGCCAGCGGCAGGAGTTCCCGGCCTCTCAGGAACAGGCAGAGAGTCCCGGTGCCATGCTGGTGACACTGTGGGCTTTCTGGGATTTCAGAATCTGGGGCTGCAGGCCAAGGCGGTCAGACCTACGTTTGGCCCCCCTGTGGACAGAGGCTCGAGCCTCATGGAGCTCATGCGCAGCAGAGGAGGTGTGGGCCTGCCTTAGCCGCAGGCCGGGCTGGCTGGTGGGGGAGGGCTGAGGTTTGAGGTTTGAGTGGGATGTGAGGCCAAGTGCTGTGGGGCGCCGGGCAGATGAGCAGTCTGGGTCCCGGCAGAGCACCGAGAGGCCCCGCTGTGGGGCCTCGGCAGCCCGCCTGCCCTCCCCTTTCTCACCTGTCCCTCTTCCCCCACAGGCTCCAGTGCAGCCGCTGCCTGTGGACCTGGGGCTCTGCCCACGTGCACACCCTCTTCCACCTGTGCTGGGACGGGGACAGTGGCCAGGGGCTGGTGAGGATGCGGGTGTGGGGCCAGCAGTGCAGGCTGTGCCCCTTGGACACCCTGGCAGAGTGCCAGGTGAGCCCTGCCAGTGTCCACATCTTCCTCAGCAAGCTGGTCTTGTTCATCCTATGGAAATGCTATGGGGACAGCAGCGGCCCAGGGCAGTGCCCTGAGATCGGCCTCGGGGACTGCTGTGAGGCTTGTGATCTAGGGCTCTGTTTCCTGCAGCCAGTGCCCGACCCTGCCCAGGGGCCTGTGGTCAAGAGCATCAGTGCCAGGAAGGGCAGGCACGCTGTGAAGGGCTGTGGCTCTGCCACAGAGGCCAGTGGTCAGCAGCTGTTCATCCACAGCAGTGGCCCCACACCTGCCACCGTCCCCCTTCTGGTTGTTGACTTCAGTGAGGACCTGTCTCCTGAGAGTGATGGCTTCCTCAGTGGGGGTGAGGGCACTATAACCATCTCTTTCTCCCTTGTAGGTGGCCACTGGAAGGGCTCCCTTCCAACAGCTGGTGGCCACCAGCCACCCATAATTGGCCAGGGCTCCATCTGCCTCTCTGGAAGCTCTGTGGCCGGGTCTGAGCACAAAGGCACCCCTGTGAACCTCAGCGCCCCCATCTTCCACCGCCGAGGGCTGCCGGGCAGTATCCAGAGGGCCTTTGCATTGAGAGGCTTCCTCTTCAAGGGCCAGGGCTTTGTCCTGATCCCCAGTAGCAGGGCCTTCAGCCATGGCCCTGTCACTCCTGGGAGAGACCCACCCCTAGTGTCCTATATCATTGGCCTCATGGCTAATGGGGAGGGCTCCATTACTTTCCCCTCGTCCTTGGCCAGTGTCATCAGAGGCCAGGACATGGTCACTGACTTCACCCAGGGCAAAGGGCAGGAAGGCAGGCAGAGCTCTGTCACTCACGGGGAAAACCACATTGAGGACCCCACTGTCAGCGCAGAGGGCTCTGTCACCTTCCCCTTCATTGTTACTGGTGATACCAGCGATGAAGACCCTCTTATTAACATGGTTGAGGCTGAAGAAGAGCAACAGGGCCAGGACCTGGTCACTGCTGGCCACACCCTACTTCTGGAGAGTGGAGCAGCTGGTTCTGTCCCCATCAGCCAGGGCTCCCTCACCATCCCCTTCTCAGTCTTTGGTATCATAAAGCACAAGGGCCCCAGCTATATGGTCAGCGGTCTCCAAAGCAATGGCTTGGTCACCTACAGCTACTATCAGAAGAGACGGCTGAGGTCCAGGCCTGTCAAGTCCAGGTGTGGCACCCACCAGGAGGAGGACTTCTGCTCCCACAGGTGCCCTCGAAGGCAGCGCACTAAGCCCTCGGAGGACTTCTGGATCTGCATCTCCTTGACCATCTGCATCTTGTGGCTTCTGTGCATGTACAGGCTGAACCTCGGAGGCCTCTAAGCCGGACCGCTCCCTCTGGCGTCTATGTGGCTGCGCTAGCAGGCATGGCTGGCTACCCTCCTCTGAGACCACCGGGCTGCCAGCCAGTGCCCACTGATCTCCCCCATCTGTTCTCTTTTTTGACTCCAGTGCTGGTTTAGGGGGTCTGTTGTGAGTGATCTGACCTGTGCTTGTTTGTTCCGGAGTTTATTTGTGTCAAACTCCAATAAAACGAAAGGAAAAAAAAAACCCAAAACAAAAAAAAACGGTCACTCTGCTCCCCCAAGAGGACTGAGGGGTAAGCAGGTGGATTCCCGTGCCTGGGGAGGGGCTCTCCTCCATCTCTCCCTCCTCCCTTTAGGGACCTCCTGCACTGCACCCCACCTTGCTTCCTTTTTCCGGAGGCCCCGCGAGCTCCTGACTGTGTGCATATTTTGCATTGGGACAGGAACCTGGGAAGAGGTGTGGGGAGTGGCCACGCAGGAGGGTCATGCCCGCACCTTCAGATGACGTCAGCGGGGGCACACCTCCTGAAACCCAGTTCCCTTCCCCGCACTGCGGGCCCTGGTCCCTGGTCCGGTGCGCGGACTTGCAGCAGGCTCGGCTCCCGTCCCCAGCTGTGCAGCCGGGCTGACGACCGACCCGGAGCCTCCTCTCTGAGACCCCCACCCAACCAGCGCACCCTCTGCCCCGTCCTTTCTCCCTGCAGTCCTTCGGGACGACCCCGCAGGGCCGGGTAATGAGGCCCGCACACCCCTCCGCGCGACCTGTCCCCAAAGGGCTATCATCTGGGCAGGGGAGGGACTCCAGCCTGTGATCCCTCCGCATGGCCCAGGATCGGGCCCACCTTGCCTGCGGGGGGCTCCAGGACAGATGAGGGGAGGGCGCTGCCGGCGCACACCGGGGCCACAAGCTCCAGTCCCACCCCGCGGCCGCCAAGTCCCCCGAACCCGACCAGCCCGGACCCGGGACCTGTCGCGGGCCTCTTGGGAGGACCTCCTCCAGTTCTGGGGCAGCGGGTAAGTCCCTCACTCCAGACTCGGGCCTCTCCCGGGGACCCCCTGGCTCAGGACCCGGGTGTGTCCCCGCCCCCTGACCCCACCTAGGGCCCCTCCCGCACCGCCCCCACTCCCGGCAGCACCCTCGCCCCAGGCCCCACTGCACCTCGTGCTTTCCTGTGGCGCCCCCGTGTGGCCTCTTTGCCGCATGGCAGCCTGCTCGGCGGTCGCAGGATGGACCTCTGGTCACTGATGTTGTGAAGGTGCTTCTGGGTTTACTCGGTTGATTTCCTTAAAACCAAACGAGCTTGTACGCACCCTCAGTATCACTATTAGTTTTCATTATACTAATAATTAATATTAATTAGATTTCACTAATGAAAACGAGAGCTACTGAGGCAGGCACACGGATTCTGGCAGAGCTTACTCAGTATTTCAGCTGTTTTGAATACTGCACATACCTACCTCACAATGGGAGTTGAGGCAGAGGGCAGTAACAAGCCACTGCAGGCCTGGGACTCAAGTTCTGTAGGCATCTGAGCCTCCACCCCAGTCCCCACTGGAGCCTTCACAGGAGCTTAAATATGGTGCAGCAATAATCACACTGGGTGACCAAACTGATATAGAGACATCAGCAGCCATAGGCCTAGAACGGAAGACACTCACAATGAGAACAACCTTCTGGGCAAATGAGTTTCCTAGAGACGGGGCTCCCTGCCACCAGGCCCCCGGCACTTGTGAGAGCAGGTGCACTTCCACTGGAAGGGTCTGGTGCACTTCCCATCACGCTGTGGTGGACAGAGGGAATGTGGTTTTATGCACCTGTGTGAGGGTTGACTCACCTGCAGAGGTCTGTAACTTCTCACTGCAGGGCTGGTGTAGGGCCAGGTTTGTCATACAGGTGGACGGGCAGGTCTTGGACTGGGGTGAGGCCATGGAAGTCCCTAGAAGGATCATAGTGGGTTGAGCTTTGGTCTTGAGTGGCCTCAGGTAGCTGGTGGCCCTGACAGAAAAGAGGACAAACCCACCCTGGACTCTCATGAGAGGTCCTGGCTGGAGGGGAGGCTGGGGATTCCGTCTCTTCTTTGTTCTACTTTTATTGTACTGAGGATTGAACAGGGGCACTTAACCACTATGCTACAGCCCCAGCTGTTTTAAACTTTGTTTTTCAGTACTGAGGATTGAACCCAGGGCATTGCAAATGCTAGTCAAGCACTCTACACTCCCAGTAATTTTTTTTTTTTGAGAGAGAGAAGAGAGAGAGAGAGAGAGAGAGAGAGAGAGAGGAGAGAGAGAAGAGAGGAGAGAGAGAGTTCTTTTTTAATATTTATTTTTCAGGTTTTGGTGGACACAACATCTTTATTTTATTTTTTTTAATGTGGTGCTGAGGATCGAACCCAGCGTCCCGCACATACCAGGTGAGCGTGTTACCGCTTGAGCCACATCCCCAGCCCAAGTTTCTTTTTTTATATTGAGACAGGGCCTTGCTAAGTTGCTGAACTTGCAATCCTCCTGCCTCAGCCTTCCACATCACTGGGCTTACAGGCCTCCTGTGCCCAGCCTCCCTTCCCTTTTGGGGGCCTGGAGTCTTGCATCCCTGTGCAGAGGAGGCAGGGAGGGGCTGGACCCTGGGGCACTTCCTACATTGGACTCTGTCTTTGGGATGCCTCCTGTTGAGGCAGCTGTGCCTGTCTGCTGGGATCTGTGCTAAAATGGGGGTGTGCTGCGGTTTCTCCAGCACACAGAGCCCAGCCACTTGGCTACATCCTTACCTTTCCCTTGTTGCCCGAGCGGGGCCTCCTAGGGCACCCGATGATGGACATCTGCAGGTGATGGTCTGAGTCCCTGTGGCTACTCCTGTGGGCAGCCTGAGCACTCAGGACCCTGGACACAGGTCACAAGTGCCCTCACATGGGACCAAAACTCTCAGAAATGTTCTGTCAGTGGGACCAGTCCTGGGGCAGTGTTGGGTCCCTCCAGGGAGCACCGTGAGGGTGCTGTGTGATCAGCACAGCACCTGCCCATGGGGGAGGCCTGCCCAGCCTCCACAGCTACAGCTGGCCTGGGGCTCTCCCGGTCACTGGAGCGAGAAACTGGGGGAGTGCAGGGAGCCTCCATGGATCAAGAAGAAAATGACTTAAACCCAGTTCCAGAACTAGATAGCTGATGGAAACCTCCATTCCTCATCCCAGGACTGAAGCTGGCCCCCGCCTGGGCGCTTGGCGAGGAAGCTGGATGACCCTCTGCAGCACAGCCAGGCTCAGATGCCCTTTGTGGAAGTGTTCCATACAAAATGTGTTCGCTGCTTTTCTCTTAGTTGAAAATCCAGAGGACAGCTTACTCACTGCTGTTGCAGAATTTGTCTGCATGCTAGCCCAGTCCCCATCTGCAAGAGTGGCCTGAAATTGCCTTCTGGAAAGTTCCATGGGGGCCCTCCTGAGAAGGGTGGGGAGGGAGTCTGAGACAAGGCGGATGGCCATGGATATGTCCTTCTGGTGGGGTCTGGAGTGGCCTGCTCTGCTGCCACCTTGCATGAAGGTAAGGAAGGGAGTCTTAACTGGAATAAGGGGTGATTTTTCACAGCTGCCTCCAGCTCTGCAGTTCTGCTATGCAGCAGCATGGGGAGCACCTGCTGGCTACTGTCCCTCCCAGCATATGTCCAGCGGCAGCAGCAGCAACATGGACTGCAGGCCTCTTGGCCAGGCAGGGCTGTGAGTGGCTGTTCTGCAGGGGAGGTGAAGGATGGAGTCCTCTGGTTCTCCAGTGGAGGGTACACGGGAAGGGAAGGGAGTAAGGGAGGGGAGTGCGTCAGTCTGAACTGAGGTTGCAGGACAGACCCACAGGGTGCCAGGTAGCTCAATGACTTGTATCCCATAGACCCAGGGTTGTGGGTGCCAGGAATTCTGATCCCTGGTTGCAGGGGTCGGGGAAGAGATCCAGACCTGTCCCAAGCAGGCTGTCTCTCTCCACTGCACACCTGCAGCAGGCGGGCGCAGGTGCCTTCTTCTGCTCTCCCAACACTCAGGTCTGGCCTTGGGCAGATGCACAATCTAGGAGGGCTGCTTCTACCTCCAGAGGCAGCATCTAGGGAGCCCCACGTGGAGGGTGCCTGCCACCTCTGGGTTCACCTGAGGCCCAGGGACAGCTAGGCACTCACCCTTTGGTCCACCCTCCCAATGTCCTGCTTGTCCCTCCATCCCTCTGTCCTCCACAGCTGGGAACCACTCACTGGGTAACACTGGAGGCAAAGGTGGCCCAGCCCAGAAAGCCTTTTCTATTTTTCTTTAAGCTGCATCTGAAGCGGTTACTCTGTGAGGGCTAACACTGGGTGACAAACAGCCCTCACCCTCGGGGCCTCCACACTGTGCTGGGGATCTAGCAGGGTGTATGGGGAGGTCTGGTGATGTTTTCCTCTGCATGTCCTTGTCAGCTAGGGAGTCAAAGACCCTTTCAGGGCCCACTGGCCACTGTTCAGCCTCCTCCCCTCAGACCTTGTTAGCTGCATCTCACACATTTTGGCTGACATTTTGATTACTGTTTGGCATGTTTTCTGATTTCCTTGTGATTTCTTCTTTGACCCATGATGCCTATCTAGCATCATCTTGTTGATCTGGAGATTCTGTGAATGACCTGTCGTTAATTCCACTTTGCCCAGGGAATGAGTGCAGCATCTCGCTCCCGAAATGGAGATGTGCTCTTCTGGCCTGACACAGGCTGTGTCCTGCCTGATGCATGTTCCTCATGCACTTAAGATCTGCATTCTCTGAAGCTGGAGGCAGTGCTTTCCAGATCTTCTGACTTGCTGAGTCTCATGTGCTTGTCTAGCCAGTAACCGAGAGGTGGTGACCACCGACTGTGACTGAGTCTGGTTTTCATTTCTGTTCAGTTCTATTTTTACTTCATACATTTTGCAGCTGTTATGAGATTCTTCAGTACTGAGAGTTCTGTGTTTTCCTGACAAGCTGGCCCTTTGCCACGGTGGAAGGGCCTCTCTGTCTCTGGGAATGTGCCCTGGCTGGATGTCAGTGCTCCTCCGCTGGTGCCTGTGCGGCCTCCCTGGCTTACACAGCCCTGGTGCCCGGCCTTCTGAGTGAGATCCTGGAGATGCAGGCAGCTGGCTTTTCCTGCCTTTTGTTTGAGATGTGTCTACTTCCATTTCACGTACTTATGGACACAGTTCACTTTGAACCCTGATTTGTCTTTATTTGTCTTGGTTCTTTGTTCCTGTGTTCCTCCATCCCTGCCTTTTCTGGGTCAGCTGACTGTTTTTTAGACTGTTGAGCATTGCTGATCTTGAAATCTGAATTCCGAAGCCTTCTAGTGCTGATGTGACACCAAGTGGAAGAGGCCACCACGCGGATCTGTTTCCTGCACAAGACGACTACCAGTGTGGAGCAAGGTCACCTGAGCCCATAAAGTATATGAAACACAAAGCCATCTTGTTTTGACTTGGATCCCAACCACAAGACCTCTCGTCATGTGTGTGAAGATTCCAAAATCTGAAAAAGCTTTCAGTCCACACTATTTCTGGTCCTAATCACCGTGTACCTCATTTACTCCTCTATTGGCCTTTTACTTAAACTTCTTGGTGTTACCCTTCTGGGAAGTTATTCTAGGGCTACACATGCATCTGGATCCACGACTTTGTAGAAGATGTGGGGACTTTCCACAGGACACTTGCACTGCCCCCTTTGCTGTTGCCCTCTGACTCCCCAGAGCCTGTGAACTCCACTTTTACTTAAACACTCCCCTTGCCTTTTACAGAAGCCAGGGGTTGCCTTGGGTCCTTAAGCTGGGACGTGGCCAGTGTACATGTTTTCTTGGTGACAAGGCCAGGGAAGCCAGCAGAAGACGCAGGCTGGGGGTGGCCCCTCCCCTGCAGCGGGAGCCAGGGCGCCTCGCCCTGCTTCCCTAGGCTTCCTTGGCTCCTTCACCATATTTCTCTTCTTTGGGTTGGAAACTTCCTGTCCATCTGCCGTGTTCGCTAGCCATTTCCTCTCGCTCCTAGGCATTGTGCCCTTAGGTTCCAGAAGTCCACGGGGTTCCTCCAGTTTCCATTTTGGGTCCTATGCGCTGGGAGGTCCCTCGGAACCCAGGACCTGAATGGCCGGCTTCCGTGGGCGTGGCCCTTGTGTGGGCGTGGCCAGACGCTTGGAACTGGAGGCTGCTAGGCAAGTCCTTGTAGCTCTACAAGGCTGCCAGGTTTTGTTTGGGACTAAAACACCCAGGGCTCACTTCAGGGGAACTGGGCTGCGTAAAATAACCACACAAGAGACACAAATACCTTTTTCTTTGGGGTTGCTGTGATGGCTCCTCTGACCTTAAGGGTCTGCAGAGAGAGAGAGAGAGAGAGAGAGAGAGCACCCACACGTGCTGACCCCTTTTATTGAGGAGATGCTATTCAAATTAGGCAAGGGGTCAGGTTTCAGGGGGCTGAGTCTATCTTCATGATGTCCACTGTCAGCAGGTTGACTGACATTTAGGTAGGCCACACTCAAGGGCACAGTAAGATAAAGGGACACACAAAAGGCACTTCCATGGAACATTCTATCCCAAACACGGGCAAGGGGTAATATTACAAAGGAACAGGTGAGCATAGCTCCACCCATGGGGCGGTAAGAAGGCACACCCATGTATAAGACACTGGTCCCTCAAACCCAAGAAGGATGGGGCATCTAGAGGTATGCTGCTGCCTGAGGCCTCAATCACCCAGCCGGGGAGTGACTCAGTCACATGCAAGGTTGGTCCCCCACACAAGGCCTTACCTGGACCTGCAGGGCACATGGGGGCGGTTTGCTTCCTCGGGCGTGGCTTTCAGGGCAGTCTCTGCTGCTGCTTTGCAGGCTCGCTACTGTCCTAAGAACCAGCATCTTGGCAGACGCTTGTGATGCTCTCCCGCCCCTTGGGGTGCCGTATGCAGGAGCAGCAGAAAGCTGGGATGTGGCTCACAGGCCCCGTCATCACCAGTGGCCAAGAACCACTGCCCCTGCATCTGAGCTCCTCTCCCCCACTGCCCCCATTTGGCAGCCAGCAGAGTGGACGTGCTTGCTCCCAGGCTGTGATGGTAAAAGCCGGCAGCTTGCTAGTGCCCTGACAGCAGAAAAATGGCCATGAGTATAAACGTGGAAATGCTGTAGACCAAGCACACGTGGCTTCTGCGCAGAGGCACAGAGTAATCCAGCTTCCCCCCTCGGGGTGGGCATGCGGCTCAGGCCCCCACATTACTGCTGATTCAAGAGCCACTGGGAGAGGAATGCACACTGCTTCTCTGTGTTCTTTCCACAGTGCATTCAGCGTATCCCTTTGTGTGGCTTTCCCAGCCAGCTCTGCTCCTGGGCAATGATTCTGAGCATGTCCTTCATAGCTGCATCCTAAGCAGTACAGACCTAATGATCAAGCAGATGAGCGTTGGTGATTTAGCATGTTCCAACTGCAGGCGCAAGCTGTTGGGGTGTGTGGAGGAAGGGCTGCTCTTCAATGAATAGACCTTCAGAGAGGCTGGGCCGAGTACCCTCTATATGGTCAAGAGCAATCTCCATGCCAGGACTTCTCCAGCATTCCCTGGGGGTCTTGGCTTTGGGTCGCCTATGTCCTGCTGTACATATGACGTGCTTGACCTCTTGTCCCATAGATCTGGCTGCTCCAAGAAGGGTGTAGTATCCTCCCCTCCCAGGGGTGTCCTCATGTAAAGCTCATGACAGGTCCCGAATTGGAGGCCAAGCCCTGTTGACTCAGAGTTGGCCTGAGGAAGGAGGAGGACGGAGCTCTGTTGTCTGCTCTTCACAGGGCAGTGCCACAGAATCCCCTGCCACCAGTCTGGCTTGAGAAACTCCAAAGTCCTCCCTAAATATTCACCCCTCAGCCCCCTGTGCAGTGCGTCTAGTGTTCTCAGTGCTGTGGGACCTCAAGATCTCCACCTAACTTGGTTCCAGTTCTTGTTTTTCATATGGACCCTGTAGGCCTGGTCACCTCCCTCATGTTCCTTTGCCAGCCAGGGGGTTGGTGTGGCTCCATTCTCTGCTATGGAGGCTGGAGTGCAAGCTGGGGAAGAAGAGAGGCGTGGGGACATGGCTGCATCCCCTACCCCACCACAGGTGCCCTGCTTCTTCAGTGCCCCCACTAACCCGCTGTGCCCTCCTGTGCAAGTTCAGCCTCAGCACCCCCTCCTCGGAGCACCTTGCCCTCCCTCTGCTTCCTGACTCTTCCAGCTCTCTTCCTGAAATCTCGAGCGCATCCCGGGGCCGCACACCTGGGTGACTCTCAATAATGGCTATTCTTACTTCCCTGGAGACCAGAAGCCTACCCTCGGGGTGCTGGTAGGGCTAGCTCCTTCCAGGTCCAAGGAGAACCTGCCCAGGCTCTGCTCCCTAAGGAGGTGCCACTAGTGGGGACACCAGTGATTGGCAGGTAGACTTGCCTCTTGAAGTCTGACCTGCCTACGGCCCTTATCATCACCTGTCATTGCATCTAGGGTCCAACCCAATCCAGAACACTGTCTTCTTGAGAACTGTCATTACATCACAAAGGCCCTCACTCCAAATAAGGCCATGTTCATGGGCTCCCCATGGACACAGCCTCTCTTCTGGGGACCACCATTTAACCTTCTGGGTGCTCATGATAGATGGCCTAGCTTTAGAGAGCTATGGGGGACCCCTGGCTCTGCTCCCCAGAGGAGGGGCTTCTGCTCTGGGCTGTGTGGCTGCTGGGCTGGAGGCTGGCCCTGCTGTGCCCTTCCAGGTCCTGTTGGCTCAGGCAGGCCACTTCCTCACTGCCCCTCACTGGCCTTGTCTCACATCCGTGTCCTTCATTCTGGGCAAATGGCAGCATGTTCTGGGTGGCCTGGTGTGTGGGCCATCCTGTCTGGGCCTGCTCCCCTGGGTGTGGGCCCTCTGTTTCCAGAGGTCTCTCTGGGGGTGAGTGGGAGCAGGGAAGTGGACCCCTGGTGCACATGTGTCTTGCAGCACCTCAGGCTGTCTGCCAGATACCACTTTTGGACTGTGCTGTGGTATTTTCTAGAACTGGGAGTGCTCTGAGCCCTGGCACATGTTGGGCAAGGGACTATGGTGCCCCTTTCTTCTCACAAAGGTGGATGCTGAGGTCCAGAGTGGAGGATGTGGCCAGCCCCAGGGCAGTTGCCCTTGAGAGTCTGTCCTCTCATCCCCACCTGGTCCAGTGCAGGATTCTAGGTTATATTTAAATACCAACGGTATTGAATTTGGCAAAGTTTAGTGGAAGTTACGGAAATCCTCTCAAAGATTTATCAGAAGGAAATCAGGAGCAGTCTACCGTGGTCCTGTGGTTCAAAACTAAACAGGAGGCATGAAAAGTGATGTCTAATTTAGAAAAGCATGAGCAGGACTGGGTGGGGGGTAGTGGGGGCCCCTGTAGTCCTGCATAACCACCAGTGTCCTCTGCTGTGTGTGGCAGCTTGGAGACAGTGCCCTGAGGGAGAACTGGGGCAAGAACATAGTGACCAATGAGCGAGGGGCAGGAATGCCACAAAACAGAGGGGAGAGCCCTGTCTCCTCCAAGCTCTGTCCCAGTCCCCATAGGAGTTCCCACCCAGCAGTGCCCGGGGGACCCCACTCGTCTCCTCCCTCCTTCTTGCCTCTGCTGGTCCTGAAAGCTTCAGCTACTATGAGCAGCTTCCTCAGACAGAGACGTCCTCTCTGGTCTTTCTGTCCTCACCAGTGTTACCGCTGTTTACCGGTGACGAGTTCTTGCTTCCCCAATGCTGAAGATAACACCAGAGAAGCAAGCCGAGGCAAGGTCAGAGTGGAAAGTAAAGCTTTATTAAAGGGCAGCAGAAAATTTTTCTCCCCGGAGGAAGAAGGGGACCAAGAGGTGGAATCCGTGGAAGGGGGAGGTCTTCCCTTTTTTTATAGCTAAGGTCTTCTTTCAGCTTCCTGCGTTCCTGTCACACTCCTGTCCTTTGTTCTGTCATCTTGCAGTGATGGAATGTAGGTGGGAATGAGTAATCTGGGCAGGGAGGGCTTTTGGGTTGCATCTCCCTGTTTGCTGGGAGCTGCTTCATTAACATTTCCTTGGGATAGGCTCTGGGCCTTGGGGACTTTTTCAACTCCCCCTTTCCTGGACTCCATTCTCAACATGGCCTTCATTCCTGATTTTACTCCATATTAGACCCGATTTACCTAACTACACTAGCTCCCTATCTGTAAGTCTGGCTTCACCATCTCCGAGACCAGGACTGCCTTTCTCTGTGCCTTGCTGCCCTCCTGTTATCACTGGATAAGGTCCACAAAAGTTCAGAGGGAGAAGGAGACCTTGACTTGACCCTGATAGTCCTGGCTTTCACCACAGAAGGAAACATCAGGACCTGTCAGAGAGGCACAAACAGCAGGACCAAGCAGGACATGTGCAGAGGGAGACCTGCAGGCCCCCCAGAGGGAGGTGTGCTTTTGGGGCCCAGGTCATGAGAAGCGCTGGGGAGACATTGGCTGGGGAGTTTCACTCTGCTAATCACAGGAGTCATGTGGGGTCATGGTGGTCTGGCTCTTTCAGGGTCTCTAGGTCAGGGTCACCCAGTCCTCGTAATCCTTGTTGTCCAACACTGCCTGTGTTTGGAGCACAGCCCATCCCAGTCTCTAAGGACACCTGCCTCTGCTCTGTCATCTAACGGAGACTCCAGGTGAGCTGCATTGCTCAGGGTTGGCCACCGAGCTTGTTTGCTCCTGGCCTCTGGGTGTTATGCTCGAATTTGGGACCCCCAAAAGACCACCAGAGACCAAGATCGATGTAAGCAGCAAAGAGGTGTTTATTGAAAGCTAGCTCGGTCCTCCATTCGCACACAGCAACTGGTGACTCTGAGAGGCCCCGAACCCAGGGTTTGCAGCAGTTTTATACATTCTTTGGGGGAAGGCAGGGACCCCCCACATACATCATAGCATCTCTTAGCAAATCATCACACACCACAGGAAAATCAAATAACAACTCTAAAACATGATTAGTGTATCAAGTGGCGGGAAAGAATCTGGAAAGGATTATTGGTTAGTTCAAGGGGTTGACGCACTTAAAAATGATTGGTTTAAACCATGAGGGTGTCGCAAGGGGGGTAGTGCCAAGCTGCGGGGCTTCTAGTTTAGATATTGGTCACCACACCTAGGTGGGGCCATCTGGAATTTCAGATATTTCGATATCTTGCTTGTCTTAGGTGATCACCGTCTGCGGCTTTCCCGAGAACTCTTTCCACAGAGCTTTTCTGTGGTATTTTCCTGACTTTAGGACTGCAGTAAGTCAGGGGTTAAGTTTCAGAGCAAAATGAGGACCCAAGTAGAATGAGGATGCTTAGGTCTTTCACGGGCTCTCAGGAGCTCAGCCCTGGAGGGGATGAGCTGGGAACAGACGTAGTGTTCGAGGGGCTTGTGGGTCCGAAGCCATGGTTCCCTTCCCTTCCTGGGGTCTCCTGCTTGCCTGTCACACAGGTGGTAGGAGGAGGAATGGAAATGTCACCCAGCTCATATCTGGAGCCTTCAGAACACCCTTCTCACCTGTGGTGAATCACACAGGCCAGGAGGAAGGAGACTCTGGGCTTGGCCCTGCCCCACACTTGGCCTAGGGTTTCTCTCTCCTCACTCCCTCCCTGAGGTGTCCCGTCCACCCCCCTGCCTCTGGTCTCCTTCACTGATCTCTCTTCTTCATGAGCAGCCAGGGCACCTGCTGGGCTTCCCAAGGACTTTTCAGCAGGAGGATGCGAGGAACCATCTGGTGCTCCTGGGATTTGGACTTCTGCCATCAAGGCAAAGGTGTTTGTGCAATCAGAGAGGAATGTGACCATGAGGGACAGTCAGGGTGTGGCTGTTCTGGAAGATTCCCACAGCCTAATAACAAGGACTGCTGCAAGAGTCTGTCTTCACCAGGAGAAGTCCAGCCTGACTCCGGAGTTGATGCCAGCAGCAGTGGTGCTCGGAGTACTTCAGGTGGCAGCTGGCTCTGCAGGGTCTATGACTTCCACTGTGAGCTGACTTTGGGGCTATCATCTGCCTCATTTCCTCATGTGCCTGTCAAGATGGCTGCGGAGACCTGGGATCCTGATCTTGGACTTCCCCACGGTCCTCCCCATTGGTCTCACCAGGTTTCTCTCCTCTCACCTGGCTTGTCAAGTACCTGAGTCTGGAGCCGGATTCCACACCCTCCTTTCTGGACATCCATGCTTGTCCATCTGGGACATCATGGTCAGTTCTACAAACACCCACTGGAGACAGCATGGCCTGCCCGGATCTCACGTGGAACAGAGGGTACTTGGTTATTGGTGCTGACATTTTTCTCCAGGTAATTCTTTGGGGAGTTCATTTGGGGAGTTGTGTCTCATTTTTTTTTTCTTTGTCAACATGACCAGAAGCCTTTAAGACTGCAGGGACAGTGGGAGACCCCAGGAGCAGCCCAGCAGCATCCCCAGCCCCAGTTTCTATCCCCAAGGACTGGACCCAGTGTGGGGCTGAATGACCCATGCCTTCCATCCTGAAGCAAGAGGCTCTGAGGATCACTACATTTTGTGATGCTTGATTGTTGTCCCAGCCCAGGAAGTAGAAGGCGTGTCCAGGAGCTATGCTCACCTATTTCTTTGTAATCCTACCCCTTTGCCCTGTTTGGGATAGAAAGTTCCATGGAAATACCCTTTGTGCGTCCCCTTCTCTTGCTCTGCCCTTGGGTGTGGCCTCCCTAGATGTCAGTCAACCTGCTGACAGCAGACATCATGAAGATAGACTCAGTCCCCCGAAACCTGACCCCTGGCCTCATTTGAATGGCTTTGCCTCAGTAAAAGGGTTCGGCAAGTGCCCTCTCTTTTTCCATGGACCTCTAAGGTCAGAGGAGCTGTCACAGGACCCAAAGAACAAGGCATTTCTCTGTTTCTGTGTGATTATTTTGTGCAGCCCAGTTCACCTGGAGTGACCCTGAGTGTTTAAGTTGTGAGGAACATGACAACCCAGGGCACGCAGGGAACCCTTGAGTAGAGATGTATGTTCTGGTGCTTTGGGACCAACATCAGGAGTGTTGCTGAGTGCTGCAGTTATGCTCCTCTGCAGGGGAGTAGGCCTAAGTCTGTCTGGCATGGCTCAGAATTGCTCTTCCCAGCCTTCTGCCCACCACACAGGGACACAGCCCATAGCCAGACACTCACAGATATGTCCCTGAGCACAGTGCAAAGTCTCCTGACTCTCATGGCCTTTGTGACCTTGGAAAATGAGTACCTCTCCAAACCCCAACTTTTCCAACTATAAAAATAAGCATCTCTAAATTTTCTGAGATGTTTTGTGTACTCAATGAAATTTTTGCAGGAGTTTGGAAAAAGCACGAATCTCTGTATAGTGTAACTGTTGTGGTGAGGCTGAGCTTTATGTACATATTTTGATCAAGGTGAAGTAGGAGGTGGTCAGAAGGCTTAACAGTTTCTTGAAATGCAGTTGATCATAAATATTTATTCTGTGAACATTTTATAGATTAGAAGAATATGTAACAGAAAATCCTCAATCCAGGTGACAGATTTCACTGAGCACCTTCCGTGTGCCAGAAAGGCCAAGGTCCTTGGGTTCTGAGCATCTGGAACCCAGCAGCCTGCACCCTGTCAGTTTTGCAGGCAGCTGGTGTGAACCTGGCCAGATGCACTCAGAACCTCATGCTCTTTCTTGAGGATCCATTAAAGCTGAGCCTCTCTGTAGACTCAGCAGAGCCTCAGGCAGCTATCTTGTCCTGGGCGCGCAAAGGCTCAATAGTCAGCAAAGATGACTTCCCTGGCAACTTTTGGGGGCTCTGCAGCATTTTGTTTCTTTCCTCTAGCCTGTGAGTCCACTAACTGTGGAGCCTAAGGATGGGGTGATAATTTCAGCATTGTGAGTCACAGGATCTGAGTGACAGCTGAGCTGTCTCTCTCAGCACCTCTGCACATGTAGGAGCCTGGGTCTGCTTGCTGCCCAGCACTCTGCTGGAGAATTTGTTGGGTCCAGAGGGCTGTAGGGCTTTGCTTGGTTTCACTGCCCATCAGCTGGGGTTCTTATTCAGGACCCTCATGACTGGAGAGGGAGATGTTCTGCCAGGGAAGCAGCCTGGGGCATGCTTCGGGAAACTTCTGAACCCCAGAGAGGCTAGACAGAGCCTGAGCTCCTTGTTTCACTTCATGGGAGCAAGACACACAGGGTGATGCAGAGCCTCCTCATGGGCCTGCCCAGCCTGGCCACCCTGGTGGTAAGTGTGGTGACCATGCCCCGGCACACTGGTGGCCTGAGGTGATGTGGCCTGGCTAGTCAAGGTGGCCTGAGCTCCCTGGGGCCTCACATGCTATGGCTGCCAATGTGGTTCTTGTCAGTTCTGTGTGGATGGGCTCTGGACCTTGAGAGTGAGATGGGTGTCCAGCTGTAGTGCAGCCTGTGAGGTTGGTGGATGAATTGGTAACTACGTCCACTAGACACTTGGACCAGATCCCCAGAGACCCCATTTCTGAGCAGCAGGGGGCATAGGACCAGGCCGCTGGCCCCATGGGACAGCCCCATTACTGGCAGTCTTATTCCTCTTCCCCAGGCCCAGCTTCTGGTTGGCCTTGTCCCAGGATGGCTGGATACCATGGCCAGCACGTCTAAACTAGCAGGTTCTGGCGAGGGGCGATGGGAGATTAGAAGAATAAAGACTCATATGCACAGATTTTGAAGATAACAACTGGTATTGGGGGAAGCACTGCTCTCTGATGGAGAAGCAGTTCTAAAGAATCACACCAGCAATCTTTATTATATGTGTCTCATTAATAAGATTAAAGACTATGCAAGTGTTATTCTTTGTACCCAGAAAGTTACAGGGCTGCAACATTATGCAGCTTTTCTGCAGCTGCATTCTACAGTTGCGATGTGCAATGTTAGGAGAATGGTGCAGCTCTCCAGAAAGTCCATTGTTCAAAGTTACTGTTAGGCAGGCAGGTTCAGGAGCAGCGAGCTGGTGAAACATTGTGGTTGTCTAGCAAGAAGGTTCCTCTATCCCCAGGAGCTGTGTGCCTGAGGTCAAGGTCGAGGCTGATAAGACTCCAGCACAGAGCCTCCTCATGGAGGGTGTTACCATAGCAATTAGGCATCCCACACGTTTGCACAGAAACTTTCCCAGGCACCAGGCATGCCACAGCCATGAGGCCATCAGGGACCCCGATGTCAGACCCTGCTCTCCCGTTCTCTGTCACCGCTCTCCACATCTGGACATTAAGCAGGTGGCCCCTTGGGCACCAGGTTGGCTATGGAAATTAGCAGGAGCTGCTCTTCCCCTGTGGACAGTGGAGTCCTTGGTCTACCTGCCAGCGTTATGACCCCGGGGCAGCCCAGGACCGGGAGTGTTCTTGGGGGTTGGCCAGCCCTCCAGGGTGAGGAGGCTGTGGACTCTCCTTTGTAGGGAGGTGTCCTGCTGAGGGGCTGCTTCTCACTGGTTCCCCTGTGCTCCCACAGTCCTTCTCTCTTAACTCCAGGTTTCTCTGGGGAGGAAAATGAGGCCCCTCTCCTCAGTGAGAACCCTAAAATTTACCCTGTTAGGAGCATGAGATGTGACTCATGGTGCCCTCTCCAGGTGGGGAGAAGGACTCTGTGGTGGGAGTCATGACTTACATTAGCAAAGCCTTGGTGGCCTTAAGAGAACATCCTCTGCCTTCACCTACCTTACCCCCACCTCATGGGGCACAGCCTCCCTGGTTCCTGGGTCCATTCCCCTGGGACTGGCATCCTGGTGAAGGAGCCAGAGACTCCAGGGCTTATGCTTCAGGCTGCCAGACACAGGTGTCAGGGCACCCAGCAAGAACAGAACCTGGCAGTGCAGGGAGGAGAGAGGGGCCCCACCATGTCAGTTTAAGGCCCATACAAGAGGCTCAGGGGTGCTGGTGGGTGGGGAGGGCAGAGGCCAGAGCCCTGTGGGGTCTCTCCTTGCTGAGGAAGAGTGCCACGGCCGTGTCTCAGGCCTCTGCTGGTGGTAGCCTGAAGACAGTGTGGGTCCTGAGGCAGGGGACACCAGTAGAGGCAGCGAGGCTGCCAGCCTTGGTGGCTGGCAAGTTCTGAGAGTGGTCCCACTCTGGCCCCCAGGGATCCCTGTTGCTAGGCAGCAGCTGCTTCTGTTACTTAGAGATTAAGGTTGTAAAGTCTGCCCCATCCCAGAACTTTCTGGTGATTTTGGAGTTGGTGTCTTGGTGCAAATGGTGTGCTAAATTGCCCACCTACTGTCTCCTGAACAGCAGCTTCTCTCTAGGCCTGTCAGGTCCACCCAGGAAAATTGACAGACCACTGACCTTGTCCAGGATAGAATCCACTTCTCATAGAAATGTCTACCAAAGAAAACAGTGAACAGAAATGTATGTGTTTAGCTTAGCAACAGCAAATGTGAAACAGACCTAAGTCAGTACTCCTCCCTGGACAACTTCTAACAACCCTTAAGAGCAAAGGAGGAAAGGGTGAATGAATGGTTGCAGGTGTTGGGGTGTGGGATGAGGGAAGAGGTTGTAGGGTGTGGTATGAGGGAAGGAGTTGTAGGGTGTGGGATGAGGAATGGAGGTGTATGTAGAGTGGGGGATGAAGGATGGAGGAGTATGTAGAGTGTAGGATGAGAAATGGAGGAGTATATAATATGTGGGATGAGGGATGGATGTGTACTATAGGATGTGGGATTAGGGATGGAGGTGTACTATAGGATGTGGGATGAGGGATGGAGGAGTAAGTAGGGTGTGGGATGAGGGATGGAGGTTTACACAGGGTGTGGAATGAGGGTTGGAGGTGTATGTAGGGTATGGGATGAGGGATGGAAGAGTATGTAATATGTGGGATGAGGGTTGGAGGAGTATTTAGGGTGTGGGATGAGAGTTGGAGGTGTATGTAGGGTGTGGGATGAGGAATGGAGGAGTATGTAATATGTGGGATGAGGGATGGAGGTGTATGTAGAATGTGGGATGGGGGATGGAGGAGTATGTAAGGTGTGGGATGAGGGATGGAGGTGTATGTAGGGTATGGGATAAGGGATGGAGGTGTATATAGGATGTGGGATGGGGGATGAAAGAGTATGTAATATGTGGGATAAGGGATGGAGGTGTATGAAGGGTGTGGGATGAGTGATGGAGGAGTACATAGGGTGTGGGATGAGGAATGGAGGAGTATATAATATGTGGAATGAGGGAAAAAGGAATAAGTAGGGTGTGGGATGAGGAATGGAGGAGTGTGTATGGTGTGGGATAAGGGATGGAAGAGTATGTAGGGTCTGGGATGAGGAATGGAGGAGTATGTAATATGTGGGATGAGGGATGGAGGTGTATGAAGGGTGTGGGATGAGGGATGGAGGAGGATTTAGGATATAGGATGACGAATGGAGGAGTATGTAATATGTGGGATGAGTGATGGAGGAGTACATAGGGTGTGGGATGAGGAATGGAGGAGTATGTAGGTGTGGGATGAGGGATAGAAGAGTATGTAGGGTGTGGGATGAGGAATGGAGGAGTATTTAGGGTATGGGATGAGGGATGTAGGTGTATGTAGGGTGTGGAATGTGAGATGGAGGAGTATGTAGGGTGTGGGATGGGGGATGGAAGAGTATGTAATATGTGGAATGAGGAATGGAGGTGTATGTAGGGTGTGGGATGAGTAATGGAGGAGTATGTAGGTGTGGGATGAGGGATGGAAGAATATGTAGGGTGTGGGATGAGGAATGGAGGAATATTTAGGGTGTGGAATGGGGGATGGATGAGTATGTAGGGTGTGGGATGGGGGATGGAGGTGTATGTAGGGTGTGGGATGAAGGATGAAAGTGTATATAATATGTGGGATGAGGGATGGAGGAGTATGTAGGGTGTGGGATGAGGGATGGAGGTGTACACAGGGTGTGGGATGGGGGATGGAGGAATATGTAGGGTGTGAGATGAGGGATGGAAGTGTATGTAGGGTGTGAGATGAGGAATGGAGGTGTATGTAGGGTGTGGGATGAGGGATGGAGGTGTATGTAGGGTGTAGGATGAGGGATGGAGGTGTATGTAGATTTTGGGATGAGGGATGAAGGAGTATGTAATATGTGGGATGAGGGATGGAGGAGTATATAGGGTGTGGGATGAGGGATGGTAGAGTATGTAATATGTGGGATGAGGGATGGAGGAGTATATAGGGTGTGGGATGAGGGATGGTGGAGTATGTAAAATGTGGGATGAGGGATGGAGGGGTATGTAGGGTGTGGAATGTGAGATGGAGGAGTATGTAGGGTGTGGGATGAGGGATGGAAGAGTATGTAATATGTGGGATGAGGGTTGGAGGAGTATTTAGGGTGTGGGATGAGAGTTGGAGGTGTATGTAGGGTGTGGGATGAGGAATGGAGGAGTATTTAGGGTATGGGATGAGGGATGTAGGTGTATGTAGGGTGTGGAATGTGAGATGGAGGAGTATGTAGGGTGTGGGATGGGGGATGGAAGAGTATGTAATATGTGGAATGAGGAATGGAGGTGTATGTAGGGTGTGGGATGAGTAATGGAGGAGTATGTAGGTGTGGGATGAGGGATGGAAGAATATGTAGGGTGTGGGATGAGGAATGGAGGAATATTTAGGGTGTGGAATGGGCGATGGATGAGTATGTAGGGTGTGGGATGGGGGATGGAGGTGTATGTAGGGTGTGGGATGAAGGATGAAAGTGTATATAATATGTGGGATGAGGGATGGAGGAGTATGTAGGGTGTGGGATGAGGGATGGAGGTGTACACAGGGTGTGGGATGGGGGATGGAGGAATATGTAGGGTGTGAGATGAGGGATGGAAGTGTATGTAGGGTGTGAGATGAGGAATGGAGGTGTATGTAGGGTGTGGGATGAGGGATGGAGGTGTATGTAGGGTGTAGGATGAGGGATGGAGGTGTATGTAGATTTTGGGATGAGGGATGAAGGAGTATGTAATATGTGGGATGAGGGATGGAGGAGTATATAGGGTGTGGGATGAGGGATGGTAGAGTATGTAATATGTGGGATGAGGGATGGAGGGGTATGTAGGGTGTGGAATGTGAGATGGAGGAGTATGTAGGGTGTGGGATGAGGGATGAAGGAGTATGTAATATGTGGGATGAGGGTTGGAGGAGTATGTAGGGTGTGGGATGAGGGTTGGAGGTGTATGTCAGGTGTGGGATGAGGGATGGAGGTGTGCACAAGGTGTGGGATGAGGGTTGGAGGAGTATGTAGGGTGTAGGTTGAGGGTTAGACGTGTATGTAGGGTGTGGGATGAGGGATGGATGTGTAAGTAGGGTGTGGGATGAGGGACAGAGCTTAGGGTTAGAGTTAGGAATGGGATGAGGGGTGTACATGTAGGTTTTGGGGGTGAGGGACAGAGGAGTATGTAGGATGTTGGATGAGGGATGGAGATGTATGTAGGGTGTGAGATGAGGGTTGGAGGTGTAGGTTGTGGGATGAGGGACAGAGGTTATGGTTAGAGTTAGGAATGGGATAAGGTGTGCAGGTGTAGGTTGTGGGATGAGGGACACAGGAGTATGTAGGATGTGGATGCAGGGGGTGGGGGATGAGGGACAGAATTGTTTTGTAGGGTTGGGATGAGGGATAAAGTTGCAGCATGTGGGATGAGGGATAGATGTGTATGTAAGTTTTGGGGTGGGGGATGGAGGTATAGGGATAGATAGATGGGTGGAGGTGCTGGGGTGTGGGATGCAGGGTGGATGTTTTGGTACTGGCTGTGTGGGATGTGAGTTTCCTGGGTGTGGACTTCGGCAGTGATGTGTGTTCCTTCTGACTGACTGCTTCACACTGTGAGTGAGGTGAAAGGGTGCTTTTGTCTGCTGTGACTGGTGCTCTGCTTCTTCTTACCATGCTATGATCAGGATCAGGCTGCACTATGGAGACTCAGGGACCTGTGCCTGCTTGTGGTGTGGGCCTGTTGCAGCTGGGCACCTGGGACTCACTGCTGTAGCCACTCACTTGCTCTGGGCAGTGCTGTGGCCCCTCATGGCTGCACTTCGTGGTTGTTTTTCATGATACTTTTTTTTTCTTTCAAAACATCCTTGTCACATGTCACTCATCCCGGGTTCTTCAACGTGTGGTCTTACTCACCTTCTGGAAGAGAAATAGTGGAAAGAGCTCAGTTACTCTGTAAACTTCTGCTAGGACAGTGCAGGACCAGCACTGGTATGCAGGAGCTTGGCTCTGTCCCTCACAGGGTCGTGCCCCGGACAGTGCATGGACCTTCCTTGGACAGCCTGGAACTGGCTCTGTCCCTCACGTGGCAATCCCTGTCATTCCCAGCACCATGGGGAGGCTGTGGTGTCTGTGAGAGGGAAGTTCGTTGCTCAGGGCCTGTGCTCTGCCTTCAGGAATTTTCTGGGTAGGTGTGTCTGGTGGCTGGCCGTGTTTGGGCCTGTGGCCTCTCAAGTTAAGCGTGATCATTGTCTTTTACATGACTTCTGATTTTCTCACAATGGAGCCCCGCCCCTTCTTGGTGCTTCTTCCCATTAGGAATTGGAGCTCAAACTCCTGGTGCCTTGGGACAGCGACGTATTTGGAGATGGGGGTCTCAGCCAGTGCTGAAGGTTGAATGTGGCCCTCCCCCAGCGTGCCTGGTGTCCTCTGCAGGGGGAAAGTGGAACACTGAGTAACAAGTAGAGGAAGACCACTGAGGATGGGAAAACAGTGGCCTGCAGCTATGGAGGGGCCTCTGGAGTCCAGCCTCCAGGAGGGAGCCTCAAGGGCTGCTGTGGTAGGCTCCTGCCTGCTGCGGGAGAATGCTGCCTGATGTCTGCCCCCACACATGACCCCAGTGATGTATGGGGTCAACGTGCCTGGCCCCTGCCTCTTCTTGCCCACCGCAGCCCACTCCCATCTCCTCTGTGAGCCCTCTTGGCCTGGGCCACCATCCACCTGCCCATCGCCCTAGGGCCTGGTGCAGAAAACCAGACACAGCCTGTGTTCCAGAGTGGCAGACACTGTTCCAGCTGGCCCATCCCAGGCTGGGTGCTCTGCCTCGCTCGTTCCTGACCCCCTGAGCCATGATAGGGTGCTGCCCACTTTCCCAACTCCTTCTGCTTCCCTCTGACCCTGATGCTTCCAGTGTGGTCCTGTGTGGTGTGGGTGCCCGGGTTGGTGGATGTGAATGAACCCAGGTGTCCCTGTGACTGAAGGTGGGGCAGGAAGGAGATCCTTGGGCCATGCTGCATGCCCGGAAGGGGACCATAGAACCTGTCTCTCTTTGAAGTGAGAGGGAAGTGTTCCACACACTGGCTCCAAGTGGCTGTTCTCACCAGACACCTAGCAAATTGGCCCCTGTCTTGGGCTCTTAATCTCCTAAACCATATGCTAGATGAACTTTTCTCTTTAAACCTCTTGGATTTGTAGTTCCTCTCTCAGGCCATATTCTCTGCTTTCTCCATCAAGTCCTGAAGATTGACTCATCTTTCGGGGATTCCTGTCCTTGGTGTTAGTGTTTGTCTTGAGCCATGACATGATGCTGATTCATGGTGCCCATGGTGGCTGCCCCTAAGGGGATAGTGATAAAAAATGGCCAGAGAACCCCAACCCAGGAGAGCAGCTGGAGGGCCCACCTGACTCAGAGAAGACCCCTGGCCAAGAGGCAGAGCAGGGATTGCTCTGCCGTAGCTTGGTAGACCCACAGGGACTCCCAGGAAAAATCATTCAGGGTTGAGACACATCCAGATGCTGAGTGCACTTGGACACTGTGAACACTGCCATGGCATGCCAGCACTGCGAGAAGTCCTCACAGTGGGTCTCATCCAAACACTCCTAGTCTTGCTGGGCCCCTCTGGTCCCAGGCAGCATCCCAGACTGTGGATTTCAGGCTTTTCCTTTGCTAGTGTTATTTCCTAGTGAGAGGCCCTCTCTCCTGAGCTCAGTCCCTGTACTGAAGTGAGAGGCCCTCTCTCCTGTGCTCAGTCCCTTCACTGAAGTGAGAGGCCCTCTCTCCTGTGCTCAGTCCCTTCACTGAAGTGAGAGGCCCCCTGTCCTGTGCTCATTTTTTTGCACTGAAGTGAGAGGCCTCTTTAATCTGCAGCCAGCATGGATGTGAACAATTTGGTCATGTGGGAAAATTCTCAGGGAGTTTGAATTAAAGACACAGACACACAGTTTTACCTTTAAACCAGCTCTGGGATGGCTCCTTGAGCTCTCAGCCCTAAGTTCCCCTGCGGTCAGGGAGGTTTTACAAAGAGGTTAGCAAGAGAGCAAGCATCTAGGGAGAGGGCTTTTATTGGGGAACTAAAAACTCTGGGGAAAATCCTATCCAATGAAGGTCAAAGGGGTCAGTGTTGCAATGTCAGATGAAGTGATTGAATCCCTGGAATAGTGGTAAGGCATGCCTCCACAGGGACATGTTCTCAAAACCAAGAAGGGTGAGGAAGGCTCTGCCACATTTCTGCAACTGACTGCCTCACACCCAGCCTGGGAGGCAACTCAGTCATGTGCAAGGATGGTCTTCCACATATTCCCCCTTCTTTCTTTGAAAAAGCAGGTGATGATTTACTCTCTTGAGTCCCCAAATTCTTGCTTTGAAGACTTGCCATCCTATAATTATAACACAAAAGAGAATTAAGAGCAAAGAGAACAATGCAAAAATATATCAGGCAGAGTTTTTAAGAATGTTCCTGAGGTTAAAGCCATTTAATTCTTTTAATATTTGATTAGCTAAGGAAGAAGGATCTGAAAAATCAGCTCTATTATTTTGAATATCCTGAATATGATGATGGAGCTCCAAAAGATCCAAGCTGTTATTATTATTTTGCCAAATACCCAATATATGGTTTTTAACCTCCTCCCAATCCCACAGGGAGGTATTGTACTTGGCGGCTGTAACACACACATATTTATAACTTGCGTGACATTTGAGTCTTTCTTTAAACTTTAAAGCCGAAAGCTCATTACCTATATTTATGACAGTTGCCTGTAAGGTATATAACTTAGTCTCAATCCTTTCATCAATGTTTATTTGATTGTGAAGAGCCTTGGAAGTATTCTGAGCCAAATTATTAAGAAAATTTGCATGTTGACTATTTTGAGATATAGCCACCACCGAAGCTGTGACTGTCAAGGCAATAAAGGAAACCAAGGCAACAACTCTCACTATTATAATTCCAATGGCATGTTTAGGTCTCACTAGTTGGGCATGTATTTGTTGTAATACATGCCATCAGCATACCATGGCTCTGAAATATTAGCTGGCAATAAGACAAAGGAGGGCTGATGAAGTATCAGCACTCCTTTTCCTCTTTTATATCTGGTAATGCAATTATTTAGATTATATTTGTTACATGTTACAATATATCTATTATCTACCCATTTAACTTTCACATTTCCAATAATTAAAACATAAGGAGATTGAACACAGGCTCATAAGCCATAGCAAGAACCTTCCTTACAACTCTTGCCCACAAATTCTGGTAAAGGCTTATCTGTAAAATGTAAAAATTCTCAGGCAGCAATTAAGTGCCAAACATCCTTTTGAATACCACCTTCACTCCAGGTCAAAATATTGCTAACAAATCCTGCAGGTGTCATAGCAAAACTTTTTCATAATTTTCTTTTATCAACTTTTGGAGACCATTCTAAAATATACCCACTATCTTTAGACACCTTATGTTGTACTGGAAAGGTATTTACAGAATCTATCCATCTAGGAAAGGTGCCAATTTCTATTGCAGAACTATTAGGACAATTAGGAACCTCATGGAGGTTCTGCAGAAATGACTGGTTTGTTATGAGAAAGTCCCATTTTAATAACTGATCTAGTATAAGGTTTTAAGTCTCCATTAATAGTACAATTAATTAGTCTAGGTTTCCCAACTGCTGTCTTTTCCTCAGATGATACTCTTAGACATCCAGCATGTTTATCGTGGGACCAACACAAAGGTAATTGGGCACTATAGGCAGAATAATTAAATCTAGTCACATGATTGGGAGTAATATGAGTATCTGTAAATCCTCCCATCATGAATGAGTCATTAGTAAACACTGGGATGGATTCTCCAGTCATCACGGCTGGGTGTACTAAAGGTGGATCTTAGAAATAGGTCCAATAAGTGTTTGCTTGACTCCCTTTTACCTGACAGCCAAGTAATGCTATTACCATGGCAAGCATCATCATTGGAGTCTTATTTCTCCCTAAGAGCCGAATCATTCACAAAGCGTGTGTTGTCAGTTTCTTCAGGTCTTCCCATGAGAACAGCTTTTCTGCTGAATCTTGCTGGATCATCTTCTTTTTTCAAAATCTCTTTCTTTTGAGGGAAGGCTTCTCTGAGTCGATCTTCAGTCATTTGAATCTTGGTTCTATTTCCTCCATGACTGATTGTGCATTCAGGCACTCAAATAGGATGAAAAGCACTTTCTGGAAAAATACAAGCATGACCTCTGCCCCACATAATCACTGGATATGGTCCTTTTCATTGACCAGTCCATAAGTCTTTCCACAAAACTCAGCCTAAAGGGCCTGTTGCTGTGGAAGACATGTCTCTCAGCTGCTGTGTAATCTTCCACGTCACAATTTAAAAAAATTAAAACAAACAGTGCATGATTGAGGTTATTTTTTTGGGGGGGTCATAGTCCTATCCCCCCTTTTAATTTCTGTAATTGCAGCTTAATAGATAAATTAGCTCATTCTATAATGGCTTGACTTTGGGGGTTATAAGGAATACCTGTTTTATGGTCAATCTGAAATTCTTGGCAAAATTGTTGAAAAGAAGAACTTACATAAGCTGTTGCATTATCTGTTTTAATCTGTAAAGGACATCCTAATACTGCAAAGGCAGCTAGGCAGTGAGAAATGACATGTTGAGCATTTTTCTTTGCATGGGCTGTAGCAAAAATAAATCTGTTACACGGACAAAACACTGCTTACCAAATTGAGGAACATGAGTTACATCCATTTGCCATAATTGATTTGATTTTAATCCACAGGTATTTACCCCTGATAGCAGAGATGGAGTGTGAATAACACACTTGGGGCAATGACTTACAATTTTTTTTTTTAAAATATTTATTTATTTATTTATTTTTAGTTCTCAGTGGACACAACATCTTTGTTGGTATGTGGTGCTGAGGATCGAACCCGGGCCGCACGCATGCCAGGCGAGCGTGCTACCACTTGAGCCACATCCCCAGCCCCAATGACTTACAATTTGACGAGCTTGTTCTCTGGTAATATTAAATTTTTTATGTGAACTAGAAGCATTTTGATGATTTAAAGAATGTGAAGCTTGTGCACTATCATAAAAAGACATTTGCTGACAAACAGCTACCAATTTATCAATTTTTTCATTACCTGAAGTCAGAGGTCCTGGAAAATTAGTATAAGCCTGTATGTGGTTTATAAAACATGGTGCTTTTGCATTTGCACCACCCTTTGTAGGTTATGAAATAATTTAAATAGCTCTTGTGATGATGTGTACCCCAAAACTGAAGTTTCAATATTTTTAGTAACTCTGACTGCATATAAGCTGTCAGAATAAATGTTAATAGGCTAATTTGCAAAGTAATCTAAGGCACAAATGAGAGCTTGTAGCTCTGCTCTTTGGGCAGAAGCATATGAGGTTTGTATCATATGAACACAACTTAAAAACCTGCTTTACCTGAACTTGAGCCATCAGTGAACACTGTTAGGGTTAGGGTTAGGGTTAGGGTTAGGGTCTATTGGTTGTGCACATACAATCTTTGGAAAAGTAAACGGCGTTATTAATGCAAATTGAATAATTTTATCATGAGGATAATGGCTTTCTATCTGACCAGGAAAATAAGCAAAACCTATTTGCCATAAATTAGAAGCTTGAAAAAGCCAATTATTCTGTTGAACAGAAAATGGAATGATTATAATATCAGGTTCTGATCCAACTAGTTGTAAAACTCTTGTTCTGCCTTTTATTACTGATTGAGCAATAGAGTCATGAAAAGGAATTAATCTCTTTTGGGGAGAGTGGGCTAAATGAATCCACTTAACAACTCCTGATATTTGCCATATAGCTCCTGTGGGAGCAGGAGCAGTTAGAGGCAAAGCCTTCCAGCAATATTCATAACTGGTTCTTTAAAATTAATTGCTGGGACACTGAAAGCAAATTCTTCATAATCCTCAGGATGTAATTTTATTGAAAAGAAACAATCTTTCAGGTCTATTATCATTAAGCTATAATCCAAAGGAATAGCTGTAGGGGAAGGAAGTCCAGACTGTAATGATCCCATGGGCTGAATTGCATGATTTATGGCCCTTAGATCCTGTAATAACCTCCAACTACCTGATTTTTTCTTAATAACAAAAATGGGGGTGTTCCAAGGGCTAAGCATTGATTCTATATGACCAGCTTGAAGTTGTTCCTTAACAAACATATGAATTATCTTAAGTTTCTCCCCTGGGATAGGCCACTGAGAAATACATATCGGTTCTTCTGTGATCCA
Source organism: Marmota marmota marmota (assembly GCF_001458135.2). Classification (NCBI taxonomy): domain Eukaryota; kingdom Metazoa; phylum Chordata; class Mammalia; order Rodentia; family Sciuridae; genus Marmota; species Marmota marmota. Next base: position 53,968,753 of record NW_026000005.1, read on the forward strand.
GGTGATATTTTCTGCTGTCTTCTGGATCAGGGAGACACTCAGGGCCCCTAATAAAAATTTTGGTCTGAAGCATTTATTAATCCCTGTCTAGAAGACTGGTTTGTAAGCAGATATTCGTCCTGAAAATTTCTTTCACTATCCCTAGGAAGAAACCCTTGATTAAATTCCTCAAATGACCTCATAGAATTTGGAGTTATCAATAATAATCCTAATTTGCTTAGTATATCCCTTCCCCATAAATCCCCTTAAAGAATCTAACACATATGGCTTAAAAACTCTACTATTTCCATCTTGGTACTCCCAGCGAGGGCACTCTGGGCAGGCTGTGAAATCTGTCCTAATCCTTCTTAATTGGCTGGCGCTATATGTAGGGTGTGGGAGACCAACCTTACACATGACTGAGTTATACTCTCTGGCTGGGTGCTGAGGCACTCAGTCACAGAAATATGGCAGAGCTTTCCCCACCCTTCTTGGGTTCAAGGGTCGGTGTCTCGTGCATGTGTGTCTTGCTACCGCCCCATGAGTGAAGCTACGCTCACCTGTTCCTTTCTAATATTACCCCTTGCCCTGTTTAGGATAGAATGTTCCTGGAAGTGCCTTGTGTGTGTGTCCCCTTCTCTTACTGTGCCCTTGGGTGTGGCCTACCCAGGTGTCAGTCAACCTGCTGACAGTGGACATCATGAAGATAGACTCAGCCCCTGAAACCTGACCCCTTGCCTCATTTGAATAGCTTCTCCTCAATAAAAGGGGTCAGCATGTGCTCTCTCTCTCTCTTCCTGAGAACCCTTAAGGTCAGAGGAACCGTCATAGCTACCCCAAAGAAAAAGGTGTTTATGTCTCTTGTGTGGTTATTTTGTGCAGCCCAGTCAGCCCAGTTCAACTGGAGTGACCCCTGAGCCTTTTAGTCATGAACAGAAACCCAGCAGTAAGGGCCACGTTTTAGGCCAGAATTCGTGAGACAAGATGGACCTGTCCACTCCAGTGTTTAACTCCCCTTTGAATTTTTTATGATTAATTTTGAGTTCCATCAGGGGGCACTCCTGCCATACTAATTAAGCCCAGTACACTCTGTCCAGCAATTTGGGAATTGAGGTTCTATCCAGACAATCGACGGAATAACAGGGCAAAAGAATCAATTGAGCTATTGTATTCTCAGTAGAAAGCCGGATGGCATAGTCTGATTTTACAGTAACTGTTATCTCACCACTAAAATAAGAGTCCACAACTCCTGGTAGCACCAGGATTGCCTGTTTTAAGTTGCTATGTCCCAAGATTAACCCTATATTTCCTGCAGGAAATGGCTCAAAAACTCCGGTAGGAATTTGTTGTGGTCCCATTTTAGGCACTAAGTCAGTTTACCATTGCTGGTCATAAAAGGATTGTCTGGGTGGTTCGTGCCAGTAAAAATGCGGCTGGGATAACGTCAGGCCCTGCAACCTCTCTTTTGTTTCCCCTGTTTTTTCAGCCCCAGGAGGGGCCAATGGGAAGTTTTTTGACTCCCTATTAGGCAGAAGTGAAGGCCAAAATGGAGGTGGACTGACGCCATATTGGTTGATTTTCTCCCCCGCCATGTGGTCTCTCGCAATGGCGCTGATGAAACAGGAAGAGCCCTGGCCTTATGGCACTGAATTTCACAGGCTCACATAAAATGACCATTTCTCCCACAATTAAAATATTGTCTGCGGGACTGGTGTACTGTCTACTGAGGTTGAAATGCTTGTTTCAAGGTGGCTGCAAGGGTAAAGCTTTGTAATTGAGCTGGGCCAATATCTGAGCACAAGTGAATGAATTCTGAAACTGTTCCTTTCTTCCTATGGGGTCTGAGAACATCTGACAAAGTTTATTTGCATTTTCAAATGCTAACTGCTTGATGATAAATTCACAAGCACCTGGGTCTCCGATTGACCTAGTTAGTCGTCTGATACAGGTGGGCCACAAAGTCTGAGTAAAGTTTATCTGTGTTTTACCTTAGTTAAAACCAAACTAGACTGGTCCTGGGAGTTAATTTGTCATCAAGCGTGTTTAGCACATGTGGTTATCTGATCATAAACTGCAAATGCGTAATTCAACTATCTTTCCAAGTCTACAAATTTACCCGTCCCCAAAAGCATTTCTAAGGGGGTTTCAATATTTTGCCTTCTATTTCTCTCTGCTTGCTCCGAACAATAATCGGACCAATATGACCTCCAAAGCAAAAAATCTCCACCGCTAAAACAAGATCATGCAATAGAGAATCAGTCACTTGGAGGGAGTGGCTGATGACAAATTGTCTCAAGCAAGCTTTGCATAAATGGCGAATTAGGACCATATACATCACAAGCATTTTTTAACTCCTTGATAGTTTTAAATGGTATTACAGCATGAACTCGGACTCACTGGTCTTGATTGATAACCTGTTCAAAAACTGGGAAAAAATTGAAATCCACTAAAGTCCTCACCAGCCTCCTGAGCTCTCCTGAATCCATGTTGTAACGGTGTAAGGAAGGTCATTGCTAGCTCAGAGTACCTATTAAAATTTGTCCTAACTGGAAGCAGCTGAATCTAAATGGCTGGAGCAGGCCCTGCTAGACGTAATCTGTTAAAATTTCCTGGTAATTCCTGGATTTCACTGTCTGACTTATCTCCTTTGGTCTGAGACTCATCCGTGTCTCCTTCCTCTCCACAATCTTGGCTTTGTTTCCCAAAGCTCTGAGGAGGAGGATTCTCCACCTCTCTAGAAATTCTCTCTTGGTGGTTCTCTTCCCTCTGAGGAGGATTATCTATCCCTCTGGAGGCTTTTCTATATGGGTTTCCTCTGGGATTTCAGGAAAGATGTTTTTCTAAGTGACTAATCTGGTCTAGCTCGAGTGGAGCTAACCTCTCAGTTTTGGGTCTGGCTCCAAGGTTATTCGCCTGATGGGTAATTTGAAAGGAATTTGATTCTGCTCTCAAATTCGATAAAGGAAGATAGATTATTTTAGCCTCAGGCAGTTTTTTCATTTCTATAGATTTGATTGCTCTTTGAATCCCTTTCAATAGATCTTCTGGGGGCCATGGATTCTGGCCCAAGTCATCAAAGAAGCAAATTTCTAATGTAGTCCAAATCCTCTGAATATTATTGATAGTACTGTTGGGTAATTCAGTAGACAGACAAGCTTTATGTAATTTTCTTCCTAATCTCTCTCCCAAGTACGTAAATCTTGATCACAAAACCATGGACAAAACTCACCAACCATCTTTAAAAACTGTGCTAGCTGGCTCTTTTTGACCTGTTTTCCTTTTTGATTAATTACAGTCTCCAAAATAGTTAAATACATGTCCTTATCTGTTGAAGCTGAATTTCCCATTATTAATCTTTAACATCCTTGGCTCCAAACTGTCTGCTACCTCCTTACAACAATTTGTCACAATCCAATAAATTTATATGGCGTGCTTCTCCACTCAACCTAGAATTTAACCTGCATGCCCCACATTGGGTGCCACATTTAGTCCGTGGCCAGTGCAGAGGGGAATGGTTTGGTCACACAGGAAAATTTTCAGGGAGTTTGAATTAAAGACACAGACACACAGTTTTACCTTTAAACCAGCTCCAGGGATGGCTCCTTGATCCCTCAGCCTCAAGCTCCCCAGGTGGGCAGCGAGGTTTTACAAAAGAGGCTAGTGAGGGCTTTTATTGGGGAACTAAAAATTCTGGGGAATTCCGTTCAATGAAGGTCAAGGGGGTCAGTGTTGTAAGGTCAAAAAGAGCCAGCTAGCACATTCTTGAGGTCCAGTGAGGTGAGCCTGCCCTTCTGACCACTTTACCTCAAAACCAGAATGTCATGACATTGCACATTTTGTTCTTGGATTTAAACAACAATAAATAAAGATGTGAGACACATTCAGTCTCACTCAGATGAGAGACAAGCAAGATCCAGGCTAAGCATAGGCAGGCAACTGAGCTGCTTGGAATGCCTGGCAGAGCAGCTGCACTTGACACAGAGTGTGGACACAGGAAAAAGGCAAGATCCAGCCACCAGTGGAAGGAAGGAGCAGGCAGACCTCAAGACAGTGACAGTGACAGCCTGCTGTAGCTGGTGGACACTGCAGCTATGGTGGCCTATTTGAAGGCTCTATGGCCCAGGGGATTATAGCATCTGCCCTGTGACACAGAAACCCCATCTGCTGTGGTTAGGATGTGAGGCTTCCCCCAAAATCTCATGTGTGAATCTATGCAAGAAGGTCCAGAGGTGAAGTGATAGGATTCTGAGACCCTTAACCTAGTCAGTGCATTAATCCCCTGATAAGGATTAACTGGGTGTGGTTGGAGGGGTGGGTCCCTGGAGGCATGCCATTGAGTTTTATATCTGTGAGCTGAGTTTAGCTCTCTGTCTGCTTCCTGATCATCATGTTCTGAGCTGCTTTCCTGCACTGTACACTTCTGCCATAATGTTCTACCTCATCTGAGGCCCAGAGCAATGGAGTCAGCATTATATGGACTGAGACCTCTGAAACTATGAGCCCCCAAATAAACATTTTCTCCTAAAATTGTTCTTATCAGGCCTTTTTTTTTTTTGTCACAGCAGTTAAAAAGCTGACTAAAACAGAATTGGAACTGGGAGTGGGGCTGTTGCTGTGACTCACCTGACCAGGTGGTTCAGAAGCTTTTGAAGCTTTGGAATTTGTGGGAGGAATTTTGTAAAGTTTAGAGGTACAAACTGGTGATTCTGATGAGAGTTCAGAAGACCAGCATGTGGATAGGACTGTGGACAGTAAAGAGGTTTCAGAGGAAAAGGAGGACTCTTGTGAAAATCGGACTAGAGGTCATTTCTGGTTTAGAAGTTTTCTGCATTTTACCCATGTCCTGAGACTTTCTGTGAGACTGAATTTAAAGGCAATGGACTTCTTAATCTGGTAGAAGAAATTTAAGCAGCAGAGTATTCAGGCTGTGGCACGGGTACTAGTGGTAGCTCTTAGCCAAACTTATTGTGGTATTCAGGACCAGAAAGCAGAGCAGAAAGATTTGAAATACTGGGACTTGAAAGGTGGGAGTAAAACTGGGGCTAAGAAAATTGCAGCTGTTAAAGACATTACCACTATTGGGGCTGGGATTGTGGCTCAGTGGTAGAGCACTCGCCTAGCACATGTGAGGCCCTGGGTTCGATCCTCAGCACCACATAAAAATAAATAAATAAAATAAAGTTATTAAAAAAAGAGACATTACCACAATTAAAGAAATTCTAAAGACTTTGCTCAGAGACAATAAGAAAGATGACTCGAGGACATCTCAGGAATTGGTAAGACCACACCCATCTAGGGCTCAAGAGACTGAAAGTAAAAATTACTTTGGGAAGATACCAGTGAGGCACACTTCTTGCACAGGGGGTTTAAGAAGTTGTTTCACCATGCTCAGCCACCTGGGCACTCAGGGGCTGCAGCAACTGTAGTCCCTGGAGGCTTGGCTACTGCCTCAAGAAGGCAGCAGATGTTGGCATCAACTATGTGGTGCTAATTCTGCAGGATTGCAGGATGCTGGAATTAGGGTGTCATGGAAGTTTCCACTGAGATTTCAAAGAGAAACCTGGGAGGCCAGAAATAGTGCAGCAGGGTTGGAGTCCCTGTGAAATGCCCTGAGAGGGAGATGTATGGAGATGTGAGAAGGAAACCAAAGCTGTAGTGGAGACCCCTGAGATTAAAAGATGCCACTAATGTGGAATGTCTGCTAAAGGAAGCTTCAGGCATCAAGCAGATAAGCCAACAGAGAGGCCATGTGGGCTGCAGCCAGCAAGGCCACGGGGTGTGGATAGAGCATTATATTGCTATATAATATTGCATTATATTGTGCTATGGATGCTGGAGGTAGAGCTACAAGAGTTGTTTGCCCAACTGGATTTCAGTTTTGTTTTGTTTCCATCCTTCTTTCTATGCCCCTATTTCTCCCTTCTGTTTACTTTGTGCCAGGATATACTGAATACATGTAAGTTTTGATTTAATTTTTTTTGCAGTTGTAGATGAATAGAATGTCTTTCTTTATTTATTTCTCCTTATGTGTTGCTAAGAATCAAACCCAGTGTCTCACATGTGCTAGTCAAGTGCTTTGCCACTGAACTACAGTCCCATTCCATAACTTTTGATTTTTACAAGAGCTCATGCTGAGAGTTTGCCTTGGGTCCAGAGATTTTTGACTTGGACTTTGGGTAATGATGGAATTGTTAAGATTACAGAACTCTTGGAAATGGACTCAATGTATTTTTCATTATGAGATGAGCATGAGCTTTTTGGGGCCAAGAGTGGAATGCTATAGTTTCAATATTAGATGTCCCCCAAAAGCTCATGTGTGAGACATACAGAAAGTTCAGAGGTGAAGTGATTGGGTTATGAGAGCCTTAAACTAATCTCTGCATTAATCCCCTGACAGGGATTAACTGAGTGGTGACTGTAGACAGGTGGGGGTGGTTGAAGGAGCTGGGCTCCTGGGGACATGGCTTTGAGATGTATATTTTGTCCTTTGGGGTGTATATCTTATCTCTGCTTCCTGGTGAGATGTTCTGAGCTGCTTCCCTCCCCCACACCCTCCACCATGATGTGCTGCCTTAGCTCAGGCCCAGACCAATAGAGCCAGCCTTCTATGGACTGAGACCTCTGAAATCGTGAGCCCCAGAGTAGACTTTTTTTCCTTAAATTATTCTTTTCAGGCTTTTGGTCACAGCAGCAAAAAAACTGACTAAACCCTCTTTATGGCAACATTTAGCAGCAGTGAAAGCACCAGGCCAGAGGCTTTTGAGGGACCCTGTGGGCAGCCATGGAAGTGCGATGTGATGTAGGAATGGCACAGATTCCTTCTGGAGGTCTGAGTGCCTGACAGGGATTCTAGGAGGTGCTTGCAGGCAGCTCTGATGCTATTCACCTCACGCTGGTTAGAAGGTCCCACCGCTTTCCCCCGGCATATAGACAACTCCCTCCCAGTCTCATGCCTGCATACAGAGCCAGGCATCTTTGGAGTCCCTGAGCCCCTCAGGGTGGTACTGTCAGCACAAAAATCCCTTAGAAGTTGCTGACTCACTTTTGGTGTCAGGGAAGTGATGAGAGGGTTACTTCTGGGGAATTCCTCAAAGTCTCTCCCTCTCAGGGTCAGCCTCTAAGAGGCCACGTTGGGGAACCTTGGGGCCTTCAAATTGCCCATGTGTCTCCCACAGATGTCCCCACATGCCTCACTGGCTTTGGGATGAGTGTTGCCCCTGAGGGTTCCAGCCTACTCCATCTGCAGAGGGATGGGAAAGATGATGTGCTGAGACACAGGAGCCAGGTGGCACTCACCCCCAGAGGTCCTTGGGTTTCTTGTGGAGGGCACTTTGTCCTCCTGACTGGGAGAGGTGGGCACCTCAGCTCCATCCCCAAACCTTAAGGCCACTCTGCAGGGCAGGGGAAGGGGGAAGTTCACCTCAGGCTCCTGAGTGGCACTCTCCCCAGAGAACAGGCCCTCCACTATTAGGCAGTGGGCAGGGGACAGGGGATCACCTTACAATGTCAATTTTGGGTGGATTTAGTTCCTAATGATTGAACCACAATAAAGACATATTTTGGTGAGAACAACAAGACCTTCACCTGCAGGTCTGAGGTTGGAGGAGGTCCCTTCCTGAGGCACAGGGTCTTTCTCAGCAGCAGACTTGCTGCTTGAAGTGCTGGCTCAGAGTCTGGCTCTACTGGCAGATGGCCACAGAAGATCAAGCAGGGTCCTGGTGGGCCAATTTCTCAGGGTCTACCTTGTTGATACGACTGTTCTGAGCAGGCTGAGCCCTGGATGCTACTTAGCCCAGGCTGTGGGAGGACAAGCCCTCAGGTTGTAGCCCTCCTCCTGCTTGGCAGTGGAGAGGGGTCCTGCAGGCTCTGCCCTCAAGAGTGGTTGGGGGTCCCAGCAGGGCCTCTGATTTCAGTGAATATCTCTGGGCACATGACTGGTGCTTCTCTGCACCAAGACCTGGCTTTGCACCAGTCGATACACTGCCCTGTATGCATCGATACACTGCCCTGTATGCATACCAGACCAGCCTCGCTGTCCCTGCCAGATCCCCCAGTGAATGGACAAAGAGTGCTGTTCAGTCCTGTGCTCACGAGGAGCAGGGAGATAAATAAGAGCAGAGACTCAAGGAAAGCTAGCACCAGACCTTGGAAGGAAAAGCCCTTGGGACCAAGAAATCACAGGGGACAGACTGAGCACATGTGTCAGGGTGCCCTGCCCCTGACAAGTGTCCCTCCTCCAGGGGTTTTCTGCTGGAGTGAAACGGAGCCTCACAGCTGCAGCTGGCAGCATCTGGAAGGACCTGGAGGCTGCATCTGAGCCGGCACCTCCTGGCCAATATGGCCTGGGCACTGGTGCCCAATTTAATGGCAGAAATAAATCATTTGGTCAAAGTTCTTTTGAAAGAAGAGAGAGAAATTCATTCTGAAGCTACTCAGCACTGTGCACACACTAATGGAGCATTCTAGAGAGAAAGCAACCATTAAAATGTCCCCGATGTGATGTGTGACTTTAAACCACATTATATGTTCACATGAACTGTTTGGCTGGAAGGGTTACATGCCAGCAGAGGGGTGAGGTGAGGACGAGGGTAAAATGCTGCTTACTTAGGCATCTGCATCTGCAGTCCTTCTCTGCTCTGAAGAGCACCGTGCCCCAGGCACACGATGGCGCCTAGGGAACTGTGTCCCTGAAGGCCACCTTGTTTGGCACTGAAGGCTATTCTGGTGGAATGGAGTCTGTGGGTGCGTCTGCCAGCCTGAGTTGGTGGAAACCCACTTCTATGATACCTCATGCCCAGGAGGCGGGGGCCTGCCCCATGAGTTCTTAGGACTTGGGTCAAGGCCGCCCTACCTGCACTGGTCACTTGGGTTTAAGAGGGGACATTGGGTAAAATGAAAGAGAGAGGGCCAGCAGGAGGGGATTGGACCTGAGGAAGCAGCCACATGGAACTTCATCCTGCAGTGTCTCTTTAAGTGGGAAGCAGGGCTGTCTGCTGAGTTGGTACACTGCAGGTGCATCCACAGAGCACTCATCCATAACTTGGCTTGTTGGGCTTCTGTGTTAATGTAAAAGCATCACATTTTGGCCACTGAGAGAAGATTCTCTCATGTGAGAAGCTATTTTGGTTCCAAACATGGCAATGTCTTTGTGGATCCTCCCTCCCCAACAGCCACAATCTGCAGACCTGGGCTGGGTGTGAGGCCAGGCTGCCTGTGGTGTGACCCGGTGGAGGCACAAGGCATCCGCCCTGGGAGCTGTGGCCTCACAGACCTGCTGGGGACCACAGGGACTGCTGGTGGACACTGGCAGCAGGTGGCCGTGTGTACCCTGGCTGGGGTGCATGAGGCCTGGTGTGCTGGTGTCGGCAGCAGGGCCCTTGCAGCAGGCATCCCACTCAGTATGTGATAAGAAAGACTGACTCAAGGCCTCCTCAGAGGTGTTTACATTTCTGTATCCAGGCCTGGGTTCAATGCCCAGGACAGTGGAAAAGCTGCTTTTGTGTGGACTTCTGCAGATTGTGAGCCTCTGAGTTCCTCCCTCTACATGCTGGGTACAAAGTTCAAAAACTTTCTGAACTCAGTTTTCAGGGGGATTGATGAACTGTGGCAAAAGCCTCCCTTCTGAACCTGGCTGCAGCCAATGAACCTAGTTCCTGCTAATTCCTTGATGTCCAGCCTCATCTGTCCCACAACACTGCCTGAGGGAACAGGGCCTGTACCAGAGGCTGGTAGTTCTGTCCAAGAACAGGAAGGAGCCAGCCACATGCAGTTGAGCTGAGTCCTGGATTCTGGACATCTGGCCCCTTAGCCCCCTGTGTAGCTACCTTGACTTCCAGGAATGTTCCCTCCTTCCCTGTTCCATTCCTGTCCCCTGGGAATTCTCCCAGGGAGTTGATCCACCTGCTGCCTCTGCCTGATCCAGGCTGTTTGTTCATTCCGTGAATATGGAACTTAGCTGGGAGGGAGTGAGCCTGGACCCTGACAGCTAACTGATTGCCAGGAAGTGGTGAATCATGGGGAAGGATGTGGAGCCCAGAAATGGACCAAGAGCCCCATCTGGGAGTTGCTGCTTGTGGCCTGAGTCAGTCTTCACCCCAGCTATTGCATCCTGAACTGCTCAGTTACTGGAGCCAGCAAGTTCCCGTCCCTGTGAGCAGCTCTGAGTCGGGTTTTCTGCCTGAAGTGCCTGCTGGATACCAGGTGCTTCCAGGGTACAATGTGGAACTGGGGCTGCAGCTGGCTGGTCCTGGCTTCTGCCACTGTTCTGAGAGCAGGAGCTGCTGTGGGCAATGTCTGGCCCAGTGAGAGAGATCAAGGTGGTGAACAGAGAGCCCTGAGGCCACAGGTGTCCCTTAACATCTCCCGGAGCTCTCTGGCCACCCAGGAAAGGGTCCAGTCAGGAGCATTCTCTGGAGGTTGTCATTGAGGAGCCATTGGTGAGGAAGGTGCAGTCCCCAGAGGGGGCAGGAAGAGGAGAAGCAGCAGTATAGTAAAGCTGCTGCCAATGGAGATTTTTATTTTATTTTTTTTATTCATAGTTCTTTCCACATAGCCTGAAGCCACTTTGTGTGGAGTTGACCTTCAGTCATCATCTGCTGGCTGGCTGGCTGGCTGGCTGGTTAGGTAGACAGATCAGTGAATTAACAGATGGATGGTGAGTGATGGTGAGTGGATGGAAGAAAAGATGGATGGATGAGTTAAGGATTAATGAATGGATGGATGAATGAGTGGACAAATGGATGAATGTAGGATGCGTGAGTGAATTAGTGAATGGTTCTATGGATGAATGGATGAACAGAAGAATGGAGGAATACATGGATGAATGAGTGAATGGATAATAAATGGATGGGTGGAAGAATGGAAGGATGGATGGATACATGAAGGAAGGAAGGATGGAATGATCAGTGAATGGATGGATGGATGCATGAGGAAGGAAGGATGGATGTATGAAGGATGGATGGGTGGAATGATCAGTGAATGGATGGATGCATGCATGTGGGAGGAAGGAAGGATGGATGGATGGGTAGATGAAGGAAAGAAGGATGGATGGAATGATCAGTGAATATATGGAGGGATGCATGAGGGAGGAAGAAAGGATGGATATGGATGGATGCATGAAGAATGGATGCATGAATAAAGGATGAATGGATGAAGAAGGATGGATGGATGGATGAAATGATGAGTGAATGGACAGAGGGATGGTTGATGAATACATGGATAAACCATAGCCAGGTGATGACACTAGTAAGGTTGGAGTTGAGTTCATGGGAATGCAAAGGTGTAGAGGCCAGGAAATAAAAGTTATAGAAACCTCATGTTCTTAGGCTCACTGGTATCAACATTAAACCCAATCTTAGACTGATATTCTCAGAAGAAACAAAGATTTTTTTTAACAGAAAAAATTAAGATTCCAAGAGTAATTAAGGAATGATGATTCCTGTGATCATTAGAACTGAGATGAGTTTATGATGTCAAGTGGAAAACAGCTGTTTTTAAATTCAACTTTTTCATTTCCCATGAGATTTAAATGTTTTATGATACCTTAAAACAACTTGCTGAAGAGAACTCTTTGTAGACAGTCTACATACAGAATGGCCCTGACTCCATACAGTGTATATATCAACTTCAGTAAAAGATGCTGTATAAGTTTTATTGGATTTATGAAAAGAAATGCAATAATATGCACATATATTGGATTATTTGATAATTTAACACGTGTACACACCTGCAAAACCCAAAACAAAAACATGACTACCTCTTCCCTTCCAAAGTCTCTTCAGTCCCTGTCTCCTGCAGGGAAACACAGATCCTGCTTTCTATCACCATTCCTTTATTTGCAACTTCCAGATAAATGAATCCACACAGTATGTATGGGGGGGTGGTTCTGGTTTATTTCACTAAGTACAATTATTTAAAATTTAAACCAGAAATGAGGCTTATTTCTTTATGTTGCAAATATCAAGAGCTTGTTTTTTTTTTTTTTTTTGTATTTGTGAGTACATTCAGTCATGTGGAGAGACCATCATTATCCATTCATCTACTGATGGAAAGTTGAATTGTGTCTAATTTTTGGCTAATAAACAAAACACCTGTATGTGTCTTGTAAGGACATACTTTTTCATTTCTGTTGTGTAAATTCCTGTAGAATGACAGGATCATAAAGTAGGTAAATGTTCAACTTTAAAAGAAACTGCTTGGGTCAATCAGAGATCTCCAGAGAAACAGAATCCATAGTACATGTAGAGATGTTTGTGAGAGGAGATTTATTAAAAGGTTTGGCTCATGTAAGTGTGGAGGCTGAGCAGTCCTGAGATCTGATGTCTTCAAGCCTGTAGCCTCACTCATGTCAAGTCTGAAGGCCTGAGAACCAAGAGCACTAAGATCCAGGGCAGGGAGGGGAGGTCCCAGCTCCCTCCTCCTGCACCACCTTGCTCTCTTCAGGACCCACATCATGTGGGGGTGCCCACATGCTCCCAGGAGGTCATTACCTCCCCAGTACCTGGGACCTTGTTTACCAATTCAAAGGTTGTGGGGACAAGTGCATGGAGTACTGCATACATGGCATATGCTAAGGGCGTCTGAGTGGCAAACCACTCCCCCATGCTAGGCGTGTGAGTGGAAAACCGCTTACCCCATAGGCACAGCCCTGGGTGTGGGGCCACGTGTTGCAGTCCGTGTGCTTGCTCCATGGCCCACTCCTCAATTGGTTGCTGCAGGGACAGTTGGCCAGCAATTGTATTGGTGGCTGCTTGTAATCTTCTTAGCTACTGCCTGAGTAACATGGTAGCTGTGTTAGACCTGCTTCCTGCTTGGTCTTAGGCTCACTGGTATCAGCATTAAACCCAATCTTAGACAGATATTCTCAGAAGAAACAAAGACTCTGAGACTCCACGACTCCGCGACTCCACGACTCTGCAGCCACAATCTCCTCTACTCTGTTCCACGGACCTCCTTGCTGGATGAGAGAACCCACGCCGCTGGCACCTGAGCAAGGGTCTGAGGTAAGCCTATAAGACAGGGTGTGGCCCCTCACAGAGCAGTGAGAAAGGGGAAATGAGGAACCTACAGAGTTCCACCACAGACTTGCAGCTGCCAGTGCTGCGCACTCTCTTAGATACTAGAGGCTTAATCATGAATAAGAGAGAAGCCCAGAAGTTCTGGGTTATCAACACTAACCCTTAATCGATGCTGCTGATGTTTCTTATCCTACTATATGGGACAAGATAATGGCAAATGCGGGACAAGCTAAAATGAAACAGGGGAATATTTTACCACTACATTTTTTTCCTATTGTGACAGCCATTCAGCAAAGTTTAAGGGGCCCTGCCATAGACTATTGTCATATAATGATGGCCCTGAGGGAAGATGAGGCTGTGAAAGACAGGGGGAAAAAGGCGGGCGACCATCTACCTCAAAGCAAGCAACTGCAGCAGGCACAGGAAAGCAGGGGCGAGAATCTACTTCAAAGCAAGCAACCACAACAGTTACAGGAGGGAGACAGACAGGAAATGGTACCTCTAGCCTTCATGAGCAGGAAGAGGTGACCACAAATGGTGCAGGTGTGCCTTCTACAGACAGGCAAAGATTATATCCTTCCCTGAGTCAATGGTAACTGCCTCCTTATGAGGCAACGCCAAAGCCAGCAAAGGGCTATGACAGTTTGGAAATGACTAGGCCGCCAGACAGGCCTAAGCCATGGTCTCCCAGAAACCCATTCCAGGAGGCCAGAGATCCTTTAGAAGATCTATGTAAGAGATGAGAAGTGGGGTAAGGTAGTACAAGCCTTCCCAGTCAACACAGCCCCCATACCACAGCACCTTGCCATTTGGTATCCACACACATTGGGTACCCTGAAGGAGTTAAAGAAGACAGTGAAAGAGGATGGGCCCTGGGGGCCATTTGCAGAGCAAATTCTCAAATCACTCAGTCTTGAACTTAATTGCCCTCAAGACTGGAAAGACCTACCCAAAGTAGCTCTTGAGCTGGCAACATTTTTGAAGTGGAAGGCATTTTTCTATGATGAATGTGAATAGCAGGGGGATCATAACCACACCACAAATGTTAACCTCCCAGCTGAATGCTTGCAGGGAATGAGAATCTACAGTTCTCCTGCTGTACAAGCCACAGGCCCACCAAATTATTTTGATCAGGTGTGGCTCTGTGCTCTGAGAGCCTGGAGGAAGTTACCAGCTGGGGAAGGTACAGTTTCCATATAGGGCTTAAGGAAGAAAGTCACTGAGGACTTGCCACAGTTTATTGACAGAGTAAACAAGGTGGTAGAAGAAAAGTGTCTCATGAAGGAGCTAGGGTGACCTCAGCCAAGAAATTGATCTGGGACAGACTAAATAAGGAACATAAAGCAGAAGAGGTGCCAGTATGAAATGGAAAACTGGATGAATGGATTTTGGTCACCCTGGATAGAGGGACACAAGCAGCTCAAGCCTCTCTGTAGCCCGTAGCCATGGCAATTACATAAAAGCAGGACTAAGGAGGCTTACAGACAGCTAGTCAGAGACTGCAAAAACTGTGCACATTTTCTCTCCATTGGCCCTTTAAAACCTGCCGGAGTGAATCCCCAAGAGTTAAAATCTAATTCTTTATGGCAAATGGATGTTGCTCATTTTGCTCCTTTTGGAAATTTAACATATATTCATGTAATTTTTGATGTCTATTCAGGCTGTGTAATGGCCACAGCCTACACAGGAGAAACCATAAAAAGATCATCTCCCATCTACTTCAATGTTTTGAAATTATGGATGCTCCCATGTCTATTAAAATTGACAAAGGGCCAGCCTATACCAGCAAGACATTTCAAGTGATTTGCAATGGTTAGCATATACAGCACTTAACTGGGATTCCCTATAACCCTTAGACTCAAGGCATCATAGAAAGAACACACAAGGAATTAAAGGTCATGCTACAAAACAGAGGGGGAAACTATACCAAGTCCCCTCATGATGCCTTTAAAGAATCTTATTTGCTTTAAATTTTCTTTCACTTTCAAAAATTTCTATAGAAGTAGCAGCCCCTAAGCATTGGCCCCCCTCTTGGGGCCCTCCCATCTACCTATGGTTTCATGAAAGAATCCCATAACAAATGCATGCGATGGTCTGGGGCCCCTCTTAACCATGGGTGGAGGGCATATGTTAACAAGAGCCTTATCCCATCTGGGTGCCTGCCAGAAAGTTAAGCCCTGGACCCCAGAACCACCAACCAAGAAGATGAAGGAACCAACTCTGGAGGAGAAACCTCACAAGCAAAGACCTCAACAACGCAAACGGCCCTCACATAAAGTAACCTGGGGTGATATTGAAGGTCTTGTTGACTGAGCCAGTGGATTGGCCCCTCTGCCTGGTGGCAACCCCATCCCTGGGCCTACAACAATGGTCCTAGTGTGTTCAACGCTCACCGCTAACAGTGAAACCTCCCATGAGTTAAATTGAGCTTTGGTCACTAGGCCACCACCTTTAGCAGTGGCTAATTGGGAAGGGGCTTTATCCAAGCTCTTCTCTAATAATTCCAACCTTATTGATCCTGAGTTATCCATCCAGGAGATAACTGTACCCTGGAACACTAGCCTTTCCATACCTACTCTGCCCATTTGTCTCTCCATAGTATATAATAAAACCTATAATCCAGGCAGTTCTCTGTTTTGCTCTTGCCAATAAAACTATTGTAGATAACTATAATAAGTCATATATTGGGCTATCTCTCAATGACCTTAAAGTTATACTCAATGCTACCTATACCCATAGACTCCCCCATGGCAAATGCAAGAAACCCTTGCTGCCAACATGCCCAACAATTCTTTTAGAAAGCCCCCCCCCTCAGATAATGATAGCATCCCATGGAATCAATGTGTCACTGCCACACCTTATCTCCTAGATAAGAGGAATTTCTCCAAGGAAGAACAATATCTATGTGCCTGGGCAGGCGCAGCTCCCTGGAATGTAACTAATGTGCCCCCAAACAATATGGGCTACTGTAGTACCTGCTACACGGGACAAGCTGTTACCAACTGGTATGCAGGAAATCAGTATGGCATGAGGGATTTCATGCCAATATTGCTGGCTGCTAGACCCATCAAATGGGCAGTAGCTGGCTGGATGAATGGGTCGATATTGAGTCCAGACCCTGACCACGGATTTGCCTTTGTACCAAATTATACCCATACCCGCTATGTACAGGCTTGTGTTATGCCACCCTTTGCCATGCTAATAATCAATGATACTGATGGCATAAATATCAATTGTACAGAGGTCCCTTGTGCAGTCAATACATCCTCCTGGCTCACAAATTATCTAACCCCTGCTGTGAAAGCTAAACGTATATTTATCCTCAGAGTATCCCCAGCAATCTGGCTTTCAGTGAACCTGTCCAGAGAGTGGAGCAAGCACAGGGACTGCAACAATCAGCCCCACGCCCCACATAGAGATGAAGAATCTTCTGAATGAGACCCTACACTAGACAAAGTGAGCAATTAGCCTCATCATCGCTGGAATTATTGTCCTGGTAGCTGCTGCCATCGCCACCACAGCCACTGCTGCTGCTTCGCTCATTCAGAGTATCCAGACTGCTCAGACTGTAAACAATTTGTGTACTGCCATGGCAGAAGCCTTTGCTGTTCAAAATGACTTAAATAA
Organism: Marmota marmota marmota; assembly: GCF_001458135.2. Classification (NCBI taxonomy): domain Eukaryota; kingdom Metazoa; phylum Chordata; class Mammalia; order Rodentia; family Sciuridae; genus Marmota; species Marmota marmota. Next base: position 53,985,375 of record NW_026000005.1, read on the forward strand.
ACTGTCCCAAGCCACTATTTTAGCCATTCAGGAAGAACTAGACCTTCACCAGGAACAACTAGATATTCTGTTTATATTACAAAGGCTCACTTGTGTCCCTAAATTTTATAGTATTTGGGTCACCCAATGTGCTGTATCTGAAAATGTAACCTTACACTTCTCCAATATTTCTCAGTATATTAAGCATTCTTGGGATGCAAACTATGTTATGACTCTGCATAACCTTACCAAGACAATTGTCAAAATCAATGAGACTAAGGGTCTATCTTGACAACCTCTTCCTTTTACCAGGGCTTGACTGAACATTGAAAAAACCTGATAGCCAAATTACTAATCTTATAATGCCATTACCCTGGCCTTACTGTTTATAATAGTGATAGTATTTTCTTGTGTTGTGAGATGCTTATGTAACCATGTAAAGACCACCGAATGAAAAACAGCAATGCTGGCTGAAGTCCTGGCAGCACAGTCAGAGCGGGGAGATGTGGGGACAAGTGCATGGAGTACTGTGTACGTGGCATATGTTGAGGGCGTCTGAGTGGCAAACCACTCCCCCATGCTAGTCGTGTGAGTGGAAAACCGCTTACCCCATAGGCACAGCCCTGGGTGTGGGGCCATGTGTTGCAGTCCCTGTGCTTGCTCCATGGCCCACTCCTCGATTGGTCGCTGCAGGGACAGTTGGCCAGTAATTGTACTGGTGGCTGCTTGTAATCCGCATAGCTACTGCCTGAGTATACATACATGGTAACTGCTCAATAAAATTAGACCTGCTTCCTGCTTGGCCTCTGGAGGTCTTGATTAATGACTCCACAGCCACACTCTCCTCTACCCTATTCTGTGGACCTCCTCACTGACAAGAGAGAGCCCACACAAAAGTTCACTCTCCTCTGGAAACACCCTCACAGACATACCCAGAATTCATGTTCTGTTGACTCTCTGGGCCTTCTTCAGCCGACTTAGGTTGAAACATAAAATCAGCAATCACACTGCAAAACCATTTATCAAAGCACTCACTGCTGGACTCCGCAGTGAATCAGAGTAGCCATTCTGCATCTGCACCAGAACTCATGCAGCCTGTACCTCTGTCTAGGACATTCGGCTCCTCTGCAGGCACTTCCACGGTGGTTCCAGACTAGTACGGTCCTGAGCTCCCCACGCACCTCATTTGTTTGGACTTGCATTGGCTGAGCCCATGCCTTCTAATGTGTGTGTGAACCCTGTGTAGAGCTGCAGTCGCTGGGGCATTCCACCACACTCGGATTAACACTTCCAACATGATTGTGTAAGTCCACCAAAATCCTATGTTTCGTGATTGTCATTGTTGTCAGAGGGGAGAATTGAGTCTGGTCCCTTTACTTGCTTTGGTCTCATGCAGAAGCCCCGCTTTTTAAACACATGAAGATCTCTGAAATCTCTGTGTCTTAGAGTCTACATCTTTGATTGAGGGCAGCATCTTATTCTGGAAGAGCCTTCCATAACACCTTTTCTCTGCAGCTTTGAGTTTGCTCTATATCATAACAATGATGGAAAGGGGAAGTAATTCCAAGCAATAGATCCTGCACTTTTCTTCTCTATTTTTTTTCCCTTGGTACTAGGGATTGAACCCAGGGGTGTTTTACCACTGGGCAACATCTCCAGCCCTTCCTTCCTTTCTTTAAAAAAATTTTTTTTTTAGTTGTAGATGGACACAGTACCTTTATTTTATTTATTTATTTTTATGTGGTGCTGAGGATGGAACTCAGTGCCTCATGCGTGCTAGGCAAGTGCTCTACCACTGAGCTACAACGCACTCCCTTGTCAGCCCTTTCTTATTATTTTTTTGAGACAGGGTCTCATTAAGTTGCTTAGAGTCTCACTAAGTTGCTGAGGCTGGCTTTGAATTTGTGATCCTCCTGCCTAGCCTCCCAAGCTGTTGGGATTATAGGTGTGTACCACCATACCCAGCTACTTTTTCATTTTTCTTCAAAGCGTGCATCTTTAATGTGAAAAACAGTAAAGAAAATGCTCATTTTAGCTGCATGGATATCAGATCAACAGATCTATAATCTAAATACCTGATTAGAAGAATACGAACTTCAACATTTCATTATCACTTTCAAGGGGTAGCTTGAGCAGGGGTGTGGCAGGGAGCTTGGTACTTGGCAAGACACATGCTAGAGGACTGGGAAGACCCCAGCTTTGGGAGCATGCAGAGAGCCAGGGCAAAGAGAGTCTGGGTGAGCAAATGCAGGCCATCTGCCTGGGCTTCCAGGCCCAGTGAGTGCAGCCTGCCTTGGCTTGAGGACACATTAGAGCAGGTGATGCCATGAGGACACTGTAGAGATTTGGGTTTAGAAAGAGTTCAAGAGGTTGGAGAGAGAAAGAATGGTGGGAATTGAGGATGGGGGATGTTTGCCCGTGTCATGGTGTTATCAGATCTAATCAGCAAGGAGAGATGTCCTTGTTCTGAGCTCTCAGGCCCTGAATCTTCACCCCAGGTGTGAGTGTGAGCATGGACATCAAATGCATTTCCTAGAAGTACTTTTCTTCCGCAGGAAGAGACTAACCAAGGAACAAAGGAAGTGTTTGCTGGTTTCTTGCCCGATGTATCTGTCAGGGTGTGTCACTGCCAGGGCATTGGGCGGTTGTCTCCAGAACCTGAGCATGTGTCCCACAGGCATCTGGCTGCTCACAATCAAGAATGCAGGAAGCAAGGACAAAGAGCACCTGCGAAGGGCCAGATCATGTGTCCTATAGGCTTTGCAGATCAAGAGGCAAAATTGAGGATGTCATGTAGATACTTCCCATGAACATTCTTTTGCATTGAAGACATTTAAAATATAAAACTAAGTGAAGATGTCTATGATCATTTGCCTATTAATGAGAAGAAAGTGTTTTTTTGGGGGTATAGAATTTTTATTAATTTTATTTCAGAGTCAGTGTGTCCAGTCATCAGATAGATTTCACATATTCATCTATAGAAACCATTCTCAGTTGTGTGTAGGGACAGACAAGGCCAGGCACTGAAAATAGCAGGAAACAGTTTTATTTGGCTGCAGCCAGGTTCAGTGGGCACAGCTTTTGCTGTATTCAATTAATCTCCTGAACCCCAAGTTTAGGTAGTTTCAGAGTTTTATACCCAGCATGTAAGGGAAGGGGCTCAGAAGTTCAAAGTCTGCAGAAGTTCACATAGAAGCAGCTTTTTATTTCACTGTTTTGGGCATGTTAACCCTTCAAGGACAACATCTGAGAAGGAGAGAACTTCTTCTCTCCTTTCTTTTCTCCCTTACTAGCTGTTACCATGGAGCCCAATTGTAACTTATCTTAAAAACGTAGACATTTCTGTGAAGCCCAGCTCAAGGCCAGAGGCCTTGTTCACACATTTCTACAAACTACTATACTGGATACATGTTTGTGAAAAACTAGTAAGGGGTGTCCAGCACCTGGAGTGCTGGTATCTTCCCGGCCAGTGGCCAAGAGAACAGGGCGACACAAAAATAGGAAGTTTATCTACATTGGACTCTTTTGCAGAGACTCTTTTGCTGACAGTCCTAAAATCAGCCATGGTGGGGCCACAGGACTCAAACGGGGCTTGGGAAAGTCAGTCAGGACTCACCCGTTGCATTGGTCACCCGGCAAAGGGAACGAACGGTCACCATTTGCACGGGATACCTCCTTGGCAGAGAACTGACGTCACGGGTGGAGGAGATAACTTCATTGAAACCAGCGCGACAGCATCAAATAAATTTATAAGAGTAAACAGTAACTCAGCAGTCAAACAGAACAAGAAGTAACATGAGCAGCATAAAAAAGCAAGGAAGAAAAGGAGTACAAACAATGAAGGACAGCCTAAATATTCAGGAGGATCTAGAGTCATTAGAAAAATGGTCATATAAAGATCTCAAGGAATACCTTAGACAGATGGAATGGAACCTTAAAGAGGATATGAGACAGCAAATCCAAACAGTGAAAGAGCACATTGAAATTGAATTACATAAACAGATAAAAGAAGAAGTTAAGCATCTTTATCAGGAGATAGAGATTATA
>NW_026000005.1:53991642-54042749 GCF_001458135.2 Marmota marmota marmota
TGTTATACAAAATTACATATAAGAGGTTGGGAGGGGAATGGGAAAATAAACAAGGAGAGAAATGAATTACAGTGGATGGGGTAGAGAGAGAAGATGGGAGGGGAGGGAGGGGGGATAGTTGAGGATAGGAAAGGTAGCAGAATACAACAGTTACTAATAGGGCATTATGTAAAAATGTGGATGTGTAACCGATGTGATTCTGCAATCTGTATTTGGGGTAAAATTGGGAGTTCATAACCAACTTGAATCTAATGTATGAAATATGATATGTCAAGAGCTTTGTAATGTTTTGAACTACCAATAAAAAAAAAGAAGAAAAACATCAGCCATGGTGAAGATTTCTGGAGAGGCCCAGTTAAAACTTTTCTGTGGAGAAAGGGGGTGCCACTTCAGCTGGGAGCTGCAGAGAAACAGTGGCTGTATTTTAGCCTATGGGCCATTGTTTTTCCAATTTCTGCTGTGTTAAAAGATGAACTTAGGGGCTGGGGTTGTGGCTCAGTGGTAGAGTGCTTGCCTAGCATGCGTGAGGCACTGGGTTCGATTCTCAGCACCACGTAAAAATAAATAAAATAAAGGACCACTGACAATTAAAAAAAAAAAAAAGATGAACTTAGCCAAGAGTAATCCCAGTGGCTGAGGAGGCTGAGACAGGAGGATCACGAGTTCAAAGCCAGCCTCAGCAAGGGTGAGGAGCTAAGCAACTCATTGAGACCCTGTCTCTAAATAAAATACAAATTAGGGTTGGGGATGTGGCTCAGTGGTTGAATGCCCCTGAGTTCAATCCCCAGTACCAAAAAAAAAAAAAAAAGACTGAACTTAGGTACATTAAAATTTATTTGAGTAGATTCATGAATATGGCTACTCTGGACCACAAGGGCTGCAGGACTCTGAATAGGGGTGAAGGGAGAACTTTCACCAGGTATTTTCAGAAGGGGAGTGAGAGGGAAGGGTAGGAAGGACAGTAGAATTAATCGGACATTATTACCTATGTGCATATATGACTACATGACTGGTGTGATTCTACATCATGTACAACCAGAAGAATGAGAATTTATACTCCATTTGTGTACGATGTGTCATGTAGAAGTAATTGATCATTTTAAAAAATGGGAAAAAAAGAAAGACAAAGAAATACTTGATTGGTCAGAGTGGCCAGGCCCTAGCAGAAGTGAGCTGGGTTTTTCTGATTAGAAACCTAAACCTACTATTTACAAAGTTTGGTTTTGTTTGCCTTATCAGAATCTGAGGTGCTGCCTAATGGTCTCCTATTTTTAGATAGGGTAGAGAAAAGTCCTTTTTCTCAAGAGAGGCATGTCGAAGTAATTTGGGATGAAATATATCTGAAGCTTGGTTTCAGTAGGTCTCATCATCAGAATGTGCCTCTGTTAAAGGAAGCATGAACGGCCATCAGACGAAGAGTGCCCCGCAGATCACAGTACTGCTGTCTTGGTACACAGCCCAGTTGTGCCAGGACACTGGGATAGGTTGTTGGAGACAGCATGGGAGACATGGTTTACCAGTAAAGCTTAAAGTCACCAGAGCCTGCTCTGAGCAGGGTTCAGTGGGGACAGATCAGAGATGACACCTCTGCCCCACATGGTGCTTGGCCTAGCAGCACCCCGTCTCCCACATAGAACTTGGTCCAGCGGCAGCTGGATGGATGAGTGATGCGTGTCCTTTCCACAGGGCCCTCAGTCCTGCCCCGTCCCTGCTAAGAGAGGGGTTTATACATAGGTTGAAGGAGCAGCGACATCCTGAGCGTGGGCTTGCCTGGTGGCTTGTCTGACCAGCCTCCCAAGGAGCTGCTGCCCTGGAGTCCATGCAGGAAAGTAGATTTCTGCAGATACCAGCACCTGGACCTGGTTCCCAGTGTGCCCCAAGGAGCCAGGGTCCTTCAAGATGAGACATACCTGGACCTTCCACCCCGGCAGCGCTCACTGCTGTCTCACCTAGGCTGGACAAGGGGACACTCAGGGGCATGTGTCTTACTTACTGCCCCAGCTTCCTTTAAAGATGACACAGCTATGCTTCCCTTACTTGTTAAGCATGAAATTCAGTTATTTTTCCCTCCCTAACCAGTCTCAGGACTCTCTAGACACCAATTGGGCATCCTGAAACTCAACTCTGGAAATTTATGCAGACCCTGTAGGTGGGTCCTTCTGTCACCTGCATATCATCTGACATGGCTGCAAACCCAGGATTCCATAGCCCACGTCGGTTCCACGCTCACTGGAATGGTTCACAGAATTCAGGGGAGTGCTGGACTTGCCCTGAATTATTATGAGGGAATAAATCAGGAATGACAAAATGCAACAGATGCTCATGTGAGGTAGGTGTGGGCAATGGGCGTGTCCAGGCCCTCAGGGTGTGGTCCTTCAGCCCCTTCCTGTGCCGGCCCAAAGCTCCCTTATGCCTGTTGTTCAGAGGGTTTGTGAGGTTCCATTACGTGGTCATGGTTGATAAATCACTGACTGCTAGTGACTGAACTAAGCCTCCAGCCCCTTTCCCTGTCCAGGGTCCCCAACCCTGGAATCACTGCCTGATCTCCTGGTGACCAGCCGTGTCCTGAAGCTGTCCAGAAACCACCTACAACCATTGTTTCATTAGCACGCCAGGGACATGGCACACATTTCAGGAGCTACAGGCCAGGAACGAGGGACAAAGCGCAGGTATCTGTTTTGTATTGCGTCACAGAAACCCTGATGTGGTCTGGGTGAGGCACAGGAACTGCACCACAGGACCACTTCCACGGGACTCCTCTGCATGGTTCCTTATTGATCCTGCATATTCAGACTCTGTTAAAGCTGGAGAGAGATGAACCGGCAGGTTCTGCTGTACTCAGATGTACTCAGTGTCTCTCCTGCCTGCAGAACCTCACTGCATGGTCTCTGTGCCTGAGCGGGGTCCTGACATCAGGCTTCCTTTCCACCTTTATCAAGAACCAGTGCAAGCCAAGGAGCACAAGGATGACCGGCAAAACTTACCAGAGGTTGGAAGAGGCATGGAAGTACCCTCTCTAGGTCCAAGGGGAGTATGGCTCTGTTGACACCTTGATTTCAGGACCTCACCTCCAGAACAGTGGGTCAATGAATTTCTGTTTTAAAATACACGGTTTGTAGTACTTTGTTACTCAGCCCTAGGCTAATACACTGCCTGAGTCTGAACTAAAGATGCCATTTGTTTCTCCCAATCCATCTTGCTAACCACATCCACATTCAAAAGACTACCCCAATATGGAGATGAAGAGAAATCGTGGAGAAATAGTGGTATAGTTTGGATCTGAAGCATCCCCTGAAGGCCAATATTCTGAAGACTTGGTCCCCAGCATAATGTATTTGGGAAGTGGTGGTGCTAATGGGAGGCTTTTAGGTGGAGGCATGCCCTGGGGGTAGATTATGAGATCCCAGTCTCTTCTTCTTTCTCTTCCACTTTCCAGCCACGAGGTGAACAGTTTTGGCCCATCACCTCCTTCTGCCTTGATGTGCTATGCCAAAGCAATGGGCCAGCTGATCATGAACTGAACCCTCTAAAACTGTGAGCCAGAGTGTTTTTCTCATTAAAAGTTGACCATTTTAGGGATTGAGGTTGTGGCTCAGTGGTAGAGTGCTTGCCTAGCATGTGTGAGGCACTGGGTTCAATTCTCAGCACCACATATAAATAAATGTCTATCAGCAACTAAAAATTTTTTTTAAAAAGTTGATCATTTTAGGCATTTTTTTTATAGTGACGGGGAGCTGACTAACACAATACTGACTTTGATCTGAGGAAGGGACCAAAGAACATAGGTGGGGCATCTGGAGGGCTGAGCTGGAAGTTCACAAGGGAGCCAGGTCAGGTCAGGTCAGGGGACCCAGGGACTGAGGACTGACTTGATCTTGAGCACCCAACTCCCAAACTTTGTGACCATCCCCTGGGGACATTTCAGTCTGAGAGCTCTGTTGTCTCTTCAGGAACAAGCATCAGATCTGAGACCCCCAGCAAAGTCTATACCCCATGCAATGGGCATTGCCCCCTTCTCACACACTACTGCTTACTTCTGAGGGAAATCTCAGCACATTATAGTCCTGCTTCTGCTGGGAGGAAGGGGAGGCCTGATTCCAGTCCCCTCTGGCAGCACAAGAAGGGGTGCAATGACAGGGAAGAAAGGACCCCCAGCTGCAGGAGTGGCCCCTCTATCTTCCCTGGGCTTGGCTGGGTCTCAAAAGAATGTGTGGGTTTTTATAAGAAATATGCAATCACTTTATTTACTTACATAACACTTTTTAAAAAATTTTTTCTTTTTACATTTTTTTCCCTGTAGGAGGGGGAGGATCTTGATTTCATTGGAGAAAGAGGGTGCATCCTTCCATGGATGGTATGTTGAATAGACATGCACCTCCCACGCACACACAAACACAATTACCCACAGTGTGCATTACATATACACACACCCATCTGGCTTTCACCTTGAAGGCTCCAGAGGTTGGAAGAAACCAGGAGAGGATCCAGGAGAAGCCAAACCTGGAGCAAGGAGTATAGCAGCAAAGAGGGGAAGAAGAAGCCTCATTGCCCAGGAGACCAGGACCCATCTCTTACCCAACTCTGCCTCAAATCCCATATTTCTCTCCCTGAACCCTGCTAATGATTCTCCAGTAATTTAACCAGAGTAACCCCACCCTTTTGAGCTGGAAATAAGGGTTCCCTAAGGCCCTTCTGGACTCTTCTGTTTTCATTGACAAGGTGGGAATAAAGTACATGGCTTCAGCTTCTCATTTGTGTGGAGAAAAAATTTATTAGAACGGGGAGGCCAAAGGAACATGGAGGGGGTCAGCATGGAAAAAAACATGAGTGAACATCCCCAGAAACTTGAGGAACTTTTCACTGATTTTCTATTTCATGTCTTGCCAAGAAAGTGAAGAATTGGTTTAATCAGCTATTTACACCCTCAGGGAATGTGTGGTGTCAGTAGACTTCCTCTGAGGACCCTCAGAGCTGGGGTGTGTAGATGTGTACTGGCTACCTCTGTCTTCTTGTGGCTGTTGAAATGTGGTTTTATTGTTAATTACTTACTTATCCTTCTTGAAAACAAAGGGCTTCTCCCCTGTGTGTGTCCTCTGGTGCTGGATGAGGACTGACTTCTGTGTAAAGCCTTGCCCACACACCCTGCACACATAGGGCTTCTCCCCTGTGTGTGTCCTCTGGTGCCGGATGAGGTTTGACTTCCGTGTAAAGCCTTGCCCACACACCCTGCACACATAGGGCTTCTCCCCTGTGTGTGTCCTCTGGTGCTGGATGAGGACTGACTTCTGTGTAAAGCCTCGCCCACATTCCCTGCACACATAGGGCTTCTCCCCTGTGTGTGTCCTCTGGTGCTGGATGAGGTCTGACTTCTGTGTAAAGCCTCGCCCACACACCTTGCACACATAAGGCTTCTCCCCTGTGTGTGTCCTCTGGTGCTGGATGAGGACTGACTTCCGTGTAAAGCCTCGCCCACATTCCCTGCACACATAGGGCTTCTCCCCTGTGTGTGTCCTCTGGTGCCGGATGAGGTCTGACTTCTGTGTAAAGCCTTGCCCACACCCTCCATTTTTGACTCTTACAATTCTTGACATTTCTACCCCCACCAATATTTTGTCTGTGTCCTCTGGATTCATTTCCTGGTCTGCTTTGAGGTCATCCTCCATCATTCTCTCACTCTCCTCAGATCTCCCCATTTGTCCTTTGGGTGGGCTAGAAATTCCCCTCTGCCTTGTCCCTTTATGTGTGGGTTTCAAACTTCCTTGGACTTCTTGACCTCTGGCTTTGTCATTCCAGCCGTTTGGATCAGGATGTTGCTGTTCCTGAAGCTGATCTCTTGGAGAAGAGTCCCCTGGTATGAGTTTTTTTCTCACAGATGTTCCTGGGAAGATCTGAGAGGGGTGACTGCGATCCACGTGCTGACTGAGGAATTTCTGACTGGAGAAGGCCAGAGAGCATGAGGGACAAGGATGGATCTCTGGCTTTGGTTCTGCTGAAAGAGGAAGTTATTGGTCAGGACAGATGTAGACAAGCTGTCTGCGCATCTTCTTTGCTGTGTGGCAAGGCCTGCATCACTACTCAGTCTTTATGTGCTAAGAACACAAGCTATTTCCCCCCACAGTGTATTTTTCTAGTACATTTTTATTTTATTTTATATGCTCAGAAATCCAAAAAGCCCAGGTCAAGGGCCTTTTCTCCATGTCAGCCAGACTAGGGACCTTCCAGTAGCATCAGAGGCAGCTTCTCTGCCTCTGATGGAGCTGCAGTGACCACGCCCCACATGCCATGACTCTCTTGTAAGACGTGTCCGTCTTGCCCAGCCATCCTCTGCCACACCCCACACCCTTGCATATAGATTCCTGAACACATTTCCTGATATTCTGTCTGCAACTATTTCATTCTATTGAGAAATAACACTTGATGAATTAGGTAGAACTTTCTTCAGTGACTTTTCCTAGAGAGGAAAAGGATCTGTTTATTAGCTAGGATCCTCTCATCCTGGGGATCTGCAACTGTGGGAGGCCATATAGAGGTGTATCAGTCAGTCTGAATTTCAGTCCGCCAATCAAAAAGAAAGATGTAGTTGAGGACTGTTATATGCCTGTCTCTCAATGAGGAGCAGGGTTCCTGCTGGACAAGAGAATGTGGCCCAGAACCCACTAACTAAGGGGCTGTGGCTTCTGCTGCGCAACAGCCATGAACTGCTTCTCTCTCCATGCTCCACAAATCATGAAGTGAAAATATGCCCTTCCCCAAGCCTCACAGCAAGCATTCATTTTTTGACCTATTTAATTGTCTTAACCCATTACAAATACAACAGGAATTTCTGTTTCAAAATCGATCCTAATCAGTGGTCTTCCCTCTCTGACTCCCACCTTCTCCCAACCTCCTACCCTCTCACCTGAAGGCTGAAGTAGCATCTGAAGGGATCACACACTGCAGTCATGAGTTAGCCACAGCATCCTCTTAGAACAGAGAACCCAAACTGCAATTGTCACCATCTCCAGGGTCTTGGCACAAGTCATAGGCCCTCACATTTCCAGGCCTTCATGTGTCTTTGTTCTCTGCTTCCTTTACCTGAGTGGTCTCAGCCAGTCACCAAATACCAAACCTTTCCTGCCTCAGGGCACTTGCAGGAGCTGCTCCTTCTGCCTGGAGTCCTTTACCCACAGCTATTTGCACCTCTCAAATTTTATCTCCTGGGAGAACCTTCCCTGACCATATCTGCTACGTTACCCTTCCCTCACATGGATTCCCAAGTGCTTTCTGTAGGTCAGTTTTCTTCAGATGTGTCATGTACAAGCCTGCATGAGAACATGTGTTTCTCTAATCCGTGTGCCAGCTGCCCGAGAGCAGTCATTCTCACTGTCTGTTCAATTTGCACGGTTTAGTTCCCGGCACAGAGCAGGTTCACTAGCTGACATAATGAATGAGTAACAACACATGCACATTATTTAGAGATTTAAAGGAAGTTAAGGGAAACATATGAAAAGGCCAGGAGACACTGGCTCAGTGAGAGAGCATGCAGGGACTTGAGAATTTGCTTTAGTCTCTAAGCACAATCTGGTCTTATATGTCAAGTACTTAAAGTACTTACACATTAAAAATAATATTTTAAAATAAAAAGATGGTTCCTAAGAGTCAAAGGCTTATGACATTAATCTTTAATTTCTGAAGTACCTGTTTGAAATTCTTACTGGCTTTAGATAGCCTATCACTCTACTTGAGAGCTAAAACATGAAAATTCTCAGGGAGAATGATTTCTTTCCTTTGTTTTAAGGAATCATAGTGGCCCACCTCTCCCTGCTGAGAGCTCTTTCTTCCACTTGCTGCCCCACTTGATGCCCAGCTCCTGGCCGTACTCGTCCCCGTACCACACCAGCAGCTCACAGCCTGGCCTGATGACCCGGCAGGTTCGGTAGAAGATCTGTCTGTGGTACTGAAAGGCTACCAGGTTCTGCTCCTCGTCATCCCGGGCACAGTTCACATACCTGGCATTGAGACAGGCAAAGGGAAGGAAATACCAGGTGGTCAGTTCCCCTCCCTGTCAGGTCTGTGTCTGTCCCTTCACCTGGTGGTCACTGCTTCTGTGCTCTGATGATGCCACCCCACCCACTTCCTCAGGAACCTTTTCTGCCCAAGTCTCTTTCACAAGGTCATATGCTCACAGTGCTCACCTGGCCTAGAAGTCTTTCCCTTCACCTAAGCCCAGTTCCAGATGTCCCTCCACCTTGAAGGCCATACTACACAATGACCCGCAGGTTCTCTGAATGCTCATGACTTTCTGCCATACACCACAGAACTTGGTGCTGGCCATGTGCTCTGATTCTAGATTACGCCTGAGTCATCTTCTCTGGAGAGGGCTCTCTACTGCCTGCTCAGGTACCATTCACCTGCCTCACCCAGGTTCCCATAGAAACTCAGGGGTCTCTTTATCTTACTGATAACACCCTATCCATGTGCTCTATCCCCTGGTAAAACAAGAGCCCTCATGGTAAAGGGCACACAGCATGGGGACCCTCGGCCCGCTAAGGCTTTCTTCTCCTCAGGCTCAGACCCAGTGTTAATGGCTGAGGCTATCAAGATTTCTTGCTTACAGATTTAAGGTCCCTTTTAGGTTGCCCTGGAACTGTGTACTTTTCAAAATGAAACAAAAACAATAATAAAACAAAAAATCCCAGGAAAAGTACAGTTAAATGTTCCTATAATAAAATGCCTCATGTTTGTCTGCCATAGTCCCGCACATGGACATGGGTTGTATGATCTGTTCAAATAACAAAGTCTGCTCTTTGAACTGGAACACACTAAGTGATTAATAACTTTTGAAAAAAGTATTAATCCGGTTTCTCAAAGGAATTTAGGCTGCTCGAGCTTCATCTCAGTGTCCCAATTTTGTCTAGCACGGAGATTTGCGTTTTTGATAAAAAGTAAATTATGGTATTTATATTTTATTTCTCTTGTCCCAATGTTCATGATGTGAAGAGTGATGTGCAAGAAAAATGAGGAAGAGACGCCTGAGAACCACTGAGGGGGCCTGAGGAGAAGGACAGGAATATCCCTCCCCAGAGCCCAGGGACCTCCCGGCCTTACCTCATCCAGTTGGCCTGAGATTCATCCTTTCCATCCACGTACTCATAGCAGTTCCTCCCCTTGGTGATCTGGGTTTCAGGAAAACAAGTTAAAGCTCTGAGAGGTGATAACCAGCACAATCATGTCACTCTGCTTTCATGGATGCTCTTTGAGGCTGCGCAGATTCAGCCACGCCTTGGGACCACACAGTACGTCCCTAGCCATCATCCACATACTATGATGACTTTCCCGGCAGAGCAGAGGCACCACAGGGTGGAGGCACCAATCTGTTTCTACACTGCTTTGCTCCCACTTACCCTCTAATTTTGAAGGGGTTCCACGTGCATGCAAAGATCCTCGAGCCCACAGAGCTAACCATGTTGCCCTGTCCATGTCCTTACACATCACACCACAGCTAGAAAACAGGGAAGGGAGGCACTCTCACCAGCCAGGAGTACCCGCTATTGGCTGCCTCTTCATCCTCTGTGATCTGGCCCCTGTAGGGGCCAAAGTGCAGACCCAGTGGCAGATCAGTTGCCTCATTCCACACACCTAGCCCAGCCTCTGGGATGCTTGATGGTCCAATTCTCAGCCCGAGGGGCAGACTGAGGGTCGAGTGATTGGAATGGTCCTTGTTGACCACACTGTCCTTTACGAATGTAGGGGGCCCATGAGCAGGACAGCTGTCGATGAAGAAGTTCTGGCACTTATCACAATCTGAAGTGAGAGTGGCAGGTGTTAGGAGAGGTATGCACACATTCCTGTATATAAAGAGTTTTAGAAAGAGTACAGCACCATGCTATTTCCACTCAGTCCTGCACTGTGGGTCAGTAGAGGAAGGGAGAGATGTGAGGGCTGAATGGCAGGACAGATTATTGCACCAGAACACAGCAGCTTCTGCATGAGTGGGCCAAGGGGTCACTTACAGAGGTAGTCATCATCCTGGGGCTCGCTGACTTCTTTGTATGCATGGCCCTTCCTTTCTCGCAGGCTGTACATCTTCACTTCAACCTCCTTTGTCCTGAGTTCTAAGTTGGAGAACAGAAGGTGAGTGAAGCTGGGAATCTGGAGGGTTTGTCCCTATTTCTCCAGAAAATGGGATATCTCCTACCATCAAATCATCATCTTTCCTTCCACACACTCTGCCCCTGCTTAACTACTGGTTCAGAGAAACTACGGTTCCACATTCACACTGACTACAGGTGCCTAAGGCAATTTTAATGTCTAGCTGTCCTCATTTTCATATTTAATTTCTACTTGCCCAAACTTTATACCTATAAAAGGGTTCATTCAACATATTCATTCATTCACAAAATATTGGTAGAGGGCACATGGCATGTAAGGCATTGCACAAAGGCAGAAACACAACATTAAGGAAGTATGGTCCCACAGGTAGATCTACTGGACCCCTGGTGTGTATCAGCAATTTTACTCAATGCTTTCAAACAACATATGAACTATGTATCCTTATCCTCATTTTACAGATTAGCATTTAGAATCTCACCAAGTTTATAAGATCAAAGCAAGGTCCCAGTGTTTCTATGTGGACAATAAACCACACATGTGGCTTCAGAGTCAATGTTTGTACATGCCGATCAATATGAACCCAATGTCCAGTCCCTCAGCCTAGTCAGCCTCTCCAAGTTCAGGCCTCTCCAAGGTCTGCCTCACATATCTAGACCATCTCACCAACCTTTCTAGAGGAGCTGGAAAGACTAAAGTCCCCATATTATTTTCTCTTACCTAATTTTCGTCTAGAGTGCTGTCTAGAGGTACTTGCTTCTCTGAGAGGCGACACTGGTTTCTGGACTTGTTCTGAGCCACTTGTGTTCAGTAAATTTGCTGTTCCTGACAATTCTTTCAAACTAGATTCATTACTTAACAGCACCTCAGGCATTCCCTTCAATGAGAGTCGCATATGAAAATACAATACACATTTCTTTAGTTCTTAAGATCTTATGACATATTTTCTTATGTATGATTTTGGTTAATGCTTCAGTAACCCTTGGGACTTCCTGAGGGGTCTGAATACTGAGGTGAAAGGAAGAGCCTAAGTAGTCTGTGATCCTGGACTTGTCCCATGTCCCAAGGCTCTTTCTCTTCAGTTTTCCTTGAGATCCATGCACTTGAGACAGAGGAAGGGAGAATACCTGGAAGACTAGCTAGATAATCACTATAGTCTGTGAATGAAGGGCTAACACTTGTAGAGAAAAAGAGGGTATCATCTGCAATGGGAGGGGAAGTGTAGAAAAAGCTGAGGGGCAGAGCACACTCAGAAAATTGAGTAATAGTGGTAAGGCTGGGAAGATAATGAAGAAATGTTGGCAGAAATGGTTCTGGAAAACTGAGAGAGAAATGCTGAAGGTAGCAAACTGCCATATCTTGGAAGGAGTGTTTGGCTTTGTGATTGATTAACTGGTTCCTGCACCAGTTTTGCTTGAGTAAGGGTGCACTATTCACCAATGTTCTTCAGTTTTCTGAGCCATAAATTAGCAAAATGCTAGTTATTAATATGATAGTGAACATGAAATGTAAGTGTTCACCAAAGTGTTCTGTGTACTATTGAAAGTAGTATTAATGTGGGTGGTCATTTCTTCCACAAGTCTATGTCAATTTTGCCCCCTCAACCACATCTACAGTTGAAATGTAGCTCAAGGGTATTGTCTTCAGCATTCATTAGCCCTGTCACTTTTAGTTTAATTTGTAAAGTTTGAATTATTCAGATAACATAAAAGGGTCTGGGATTTCTAAGGAAAGCCAGGTGCAGACCATTCTCTCCCAGAGCTCATGTATAAAGGCAGCAAGTTGAACAAATGCTTTCAGACAACATGTGAGTCATCTAACAAAAGCCCAGGGGAAGGTACCAGCTCTCACCCACAGAGCAAGCATCTGAAATCAGTTCCAAGAAATACTTTTCTACTGAATAGTGTGTGACCAGTGGAGTCCCCAGTCATTTTCTCATTTGTCCATTCTCAAACACCAACCCTGAATGTTCTCAGGGCTGGGAGCTGCTTCTTACAAGATGGGTCTCCTTTTCCATCTGGGCTTCTCCAGTATGAACTCCCTACATACTCTCCTTCAGAGAGACTTAGCACATTTCTCGCTAGGCCTAGCAGAGAGCTGAGGTTGGAAAAATTAGTCAGAGAAAAGAGGTGAAGAGAGAACCAAGAGAGCACAAAATTTACAATGCTATCAAAGTTCTGGTGAGCTTTAAAATCATTTTGAGAAAGAGTTTGGATCAGCTTGGGGTCTCAGGCATGTGGTCACATGTTCCTGTACTTCTTATCTATGAAGTGGATGTGGTTTTTATTACCACCTCATAGGATGTTGGGAGGTTCTAGTGGTTTATTCACATGAAATGCTTAAAATATAGTCTGCAACACAGTGAAAACAAAACAAGTGTCAGCAATTACTGTTACTATTCTTATTATCTTTTAAAATGATGGTGATGACAAACACTGTCATGTGATTGGGAAGGGTGCTTTGTGTTTTTTTTCTCTTACCTGTGTTTGCATCTATGAGGAAGATTTTCTGGCTAACAGAACTTAGAAGACACTCACCTTCTGGGGTTTACTCTGTTCTACTCTGGAGGCCACCCAAGGAGGTTTAACTAAAAGGCAATGAGAAATCAGTGGTTTTTTTTTTTGGAAAATGTTTCCAAACTCTGGAGATTCTGATTAGGAGCAGAAAAATGCTACATTAATCAATATCAATACCAAGGATGACATAAAGGTGATATATAAACAGTATCTAAAGTATCACTCAAGTCTTTCCTTCTGTTAGGAACATCATCAACTTTTATTTTTTGGTACCAGGGACTGAACTTGGGGCAATTCAAGAGCTGGGCCACATCCCCAGCCCTATTTTGTATTTTATTTAGAGACAGGGTCTCACTGAGTTGCTTAGTGCCTCACTTTTGCTGAGGCTTGTTTTGAACTCATTATCCTCTTGCCTCAGCCTCCTGAGATGCTGGGATTACAGGCACATGCCACCATTCCCTGATATCATCAATTTTTTAATATCTTTTTTTAGCCCCAGGGATTGAACCTAGAGGTGCTTAACCACTGAGCCACATCCCCAGCCCATTTTATTTTTTATTTTGAGACAGGGTTTTGCTAAGTTGCTTAGGGTCTCACTAAGTTGCTGAGACTGGCTTTGAATTTGTGATCCTCCTGCCTTAGCCTCTTGAGCCAATGTGATTACAGGTGTGTACCACCATGCCTGGTTCTTAGAATGTCTTTAAAAAATAGACAAACTTCATCTCTGATTTATTCTATGTTCATATATATCTGGTATTTTAAAGAATATTTGGACTTTTACGACAAAAATGCAAAACAAACCAGGAATCAAAGGAAATTACCTCCACATGAAAAGGTCATGTAGGATGTCATGATTTAGATGAGGTGTTTCCCCAAAAGCTCATGTGTGAAACAATGCAAGAAGGTTTAGAGGTGAAACGATCGAGTCACACATCAATCCACTGATAGAATTAATGTGAGGTGACTAGGCAGATAGGGTGTGGCTGGAGGAGGTGGGTCACTAGAAGTGTGCCTTTGAGGTTTATATTTTGTCCCTGGTAAGCAGAGCTCTCTCTCTCTGTCTCTGTCTCTCTTTCTCTCTCTCTTCTTTCTGGTCGCCGTGCACACCTTTCTGCCATAATGCTCTGCTTCACCTCAGGGCAGAGCATGGATTTGGCCATCTCTACACTGAGACCTCTGAAACCATGAGCATCAAATAAACTTTTCCTCCTCTACATTGTTCTTGTCAGGTCTTTTTTGTGACAGTGGTGAAAAAATTGACTAAAACCTAGGAGAAACTCACATCAAATGTATTCAGTGATAAAATAATAGAAGCCTGTCCTCTAAGGTCAGAAAAAGGCATGAATTCCCCCTCTCACTACTTCTACTCTTCTAACAAAGCATAAAAAACCCCCACAAAGTATTTAGGACATACTTTGCCAAGGGTGCAAAAGTCTTAAAGACTAAAAACTACGACCTTTTAATGAAAGAAATTAAAGACACAAACAAATGGATTTAGAAGATTGAACATTATTAATTTCCATACTATCCAAATGGTCTACAGATCCAATGTCATCCTATAAAAATACTAATGCCATTTTTTGCAGAAATTTGAAAAAATAAATACAGAATCTCAAGGGACCCTAGAATAACCAAAACAATCTTGAAAAAGAAGAACAATTACAAAGCTACATCATTCAAAACAGTGTGATAGTGACATAAAGAAAGAGATATAGACCAAGGGAATAAAATAGACAGGTTAAAAAGACTTTCTGCACATATGGCTAAATTAATGTTTCACAAAGGTGCCAAGACTCCACAATAGGACAAATAATCTCTTCAAGAATTAGGTTGGGAAAACCTGATATCCACACACAAAGGAATGAAGAATGGCCTTTGTCTTAAAAATATACAGTTGTACCTTCATATTTGTGGATTCCACATCCTTGAAATCAACAAATCATAAATAAAAATATTTGAAAAAAGCTGGGTGTGGTGGCCCATGCCTATAATCCCAGAGGCTGAGACAGGAGGATTGCAGGTTCAAAGCCAGCTTCAGCAACTTTGCAAGGGCTGAATATCTAAGAGATAGCAACACACTATCTCAAAACAAAAAACAAAAATGACTGTGGATGTAGCTCAGTGGTTAAGTGCCCTGGGTTCAATCCTCAGTAGAAAAAAAATGCATCTATACTAAAAATGTACAGATGATTTTTCTTTTCCTTATTCCCTAAGCAATACAACAAGTATTTGCATTGCATTTACATTTCATTAGGTATTATAAGTCATCTAGAGATGATTTAAAGTGATTGGGAGGATTATATAGGTTACATGCAAATACTACAGCATTTGATTCTTCAGTATCCTCATGTTTTGATTTTACTGGTAGACAGGAGGGGTTCCTGGAAACAATTCCCCATGGATAGGGACAATTAAAAGAAAAATTAGCTCAAAATGAATTAAAGAACTAAGTATACAACCTGAAACTATAAAGCCATTGGAAAAAAAAAAAAAAGGGAAAATCCATGAACCTGGACGACATTTGCTAAGTAGAATATGTCAGTTTCCAAAAGATAAATGCTTCGTGATTCCACTTATATGAAGTACCTAAAGCAATCAGATTCACAGAAACACAAGTAGAATTTTGCTTGTCAGAGTTTAGGGGGAAGAGGAAACAGGGTGTTGTTGATTAATGGCTGTAGACAATTTCAATCACATACCACATGTATATAACTAACAATGTTGTACACTTAAAAATTGACAGAATGGTGATTTTATGTTGTATGGTTTCTTGCCACCATGTATAAAAATGATGAATTTATTAGGTTGGAGATTTTACCTGGATCCAGATAGAGGGATAGAGGTATGATAAACCATGGGGATACGTTCTCCATGAAGACTGTATTTTCATCTTAATACCTTTACAGACAAGTAAACATTGGTCCTTTAAATGTCTTACACTATTTTTAAGAGCCTAAGGCACCTAAAATCCATAGATGAGAAATCATAGACATAATCCAAATTGCTTTATCCAGTTTAGGCATATTGTATCTTCTTCTTTTTTTTAAAATATGTATTCTCTAGTTGTTGAGGAACCTTTCTTTTATTCATTTATTTATATATGGTGCTGAGAATTGAAGCCAGTGCCTCACACATGTCAGGCAAGTGCGCTACCACTGAGCCACAACCCCAGCCCCTTGTATCTTCTTTTAAAATTTCCTGTCCAAGTAGTGGAAGAGGAAACCAGCTTCTTTCTATTTTTTAATGATTGTACGTCATTTTATTTATCGGATGCTGGCTCTGAGCACTGACATGAGAGAAAGATCAGGAAAATTAAATAGCTCCCTCCAACCCTCTCCAAGATTTAAGACAAGGGCTTAAGGATCATGTGGTGTGATTAAATATGCATAAGAAAATATGTATTTTCCCTAATATATTAATAATTTTCTCTTCTAAGACATTTAATCCAATAACCAAACTATTAGATTCGTGTTAATAAACTTTAGGGGAGGCTTGAAGTTTAATTAAGCTGTTTTAAATTGTCTTTTGATTAACAAGTATAACAAAAATTGTTTTCAAAAAGAATGATAAATTCAAAACATGTAAGTATGGAGAATGATACTGCAGACCCTATTCATCCTTCATGATTCAGTCTGGTCTCAGTATTCTTCCATATTCTGAAGCTTCTTCAGATCTTTTTACTTCTATTTCAAAATTTAAAAATGAGAATAAAAAAAAAAAAACAACCAAGCCACCTTCCAGAACTTCCTCTTTATGACATTAATTTTTCTGGACTTGATTTTCATATTCATATATGAAATACATAATACTCACATTTTATTATATTTCCCACTTATTGTGTGTACATGTACACACACATATTATATACAGTTTTTTTCACACATTTAAAAATTTTATGGGAATGTCTTCTTAGTGTATATAGTCTTGCATCTTACTCCTTTGCTGACACTTGTTTTTGAGGAACTACTAGTGTCTTATTAACTTCTGAGACTAAACCTGGTATGGTTTCAGAAGGCAAGCTCTAAAGCTTCCTGGCCTCTCACCTTGTTGTCTAGGTGTCCATTCTTCATCAGAATCCTCAGTGTCATCCATCTGCAATTTGATGGTTTGCCTTTGGTGACACATGAAAGCTGGTCGAGGGGCTCTGAAACCTGGAAAGAAGCAAAAATCCTTCTCCTAAAATGGAAGTGCTGGGAGGAGGAAAAAGGTCAATGACAATAGAAAGTTCCAGAAAGGGTAGGCAGTCTGGGAGAGTCAAGGTGGGATTGCTGCATGGCCAATGCTGCACTTACTTAGGCCTGCACTGACACAAAAAACAGTCTCCTTCCAGATTGTCTCCAAACAGAAGGGAACTGTAGGCAGCTCTAGCCCCTAAGAGAGCCAGCATAAGACAAGGACTAGAGATCTGTATTTTGTTTCCTAGGCCCTCTTATTACCTATAGATATCAGCATATTATAGTTCCTTTTCACATTCCTATAGCGAATTTTCTCCCACTCTCCCATCTCTGCCCATTCTTCCTTGGAGAAGTAAATGGAAACGTCTTTAAAAGCATCTTTAACCTGGAGAAAAAAGAGATTTCTTGTGAGGTGATAGCACACATCAGAACAAGATCTTGGCCTTTTCTTTCACTGTGCATGCAGGGAATAGACTGGGACCTCTGGGTGGTCTCTGTGAAGCAGGGTAAAGAGTTTCCCCTGCTGCAGATGCCTCTTTAACAGAAGAGGCACTGGTTATCCTCCTAGTTTTCATGGAGCAGTTGCTGGTATGTGCCTCCCCCTCCTTCCTGTATGCCAGGAGTCATCCTCACATCCCATTTCTGCTTTCACTGGAAGGGCCACCAGGTGTGCATCCCAAGGCCCTCCCACAGACCCTTTCTGGAGTTTTGCTTTGCCTCCCATATTCTACCTTGGGCTTCCTCTCAGGCCTCCCTAAGTCTCCTTTGGTGCTCTCATCTGGGGACCAGTCAGTGGCACTCATGGTGCTGCACAATGCCCTCTGGGCGGGCTCAGCCTTCTGTGGAAGAAGAAGGAGCTGAGAGTTGTACTCTCTACCAGCTGGTGTGCGTAGAGCAGGGAGGAGGTTTTAAGAGGAGAGGATCTGGGGTGCGGATCCACAGGCAGCCAGGCTGTTTCTTCTGTCCTGGCCCTCTGAGCAAGGAGGCCCAGGTGCCTGCAGAGGCCAGGCCTTGACCACCACACCTGGGTCCCGGTCTGATCCACAAGCCCCACGGGATGACAGCCAAGGGGAGGCTCCCAGGAGTTGAGCTCTCCACGGGGAACCCCAGCTTGAGGGAGCAGAGCCTGTAAACCTTGGGGGTCAGTAATGGGGCTCTCAGGTCCAGGACACTCAGGTGCCCTCTGACTGAGGGAACTGGGGTTTCATGGTGGGGTAGATTTGGGGTCCCTCAGGTGGAGAAAACAAAGGACCCCTCAGGCGGAGGCAATCTGCACTAGGAAGACCAGGGCTTCTCAGGTGGGGTACATTCAGGGTCCCTCGGCCAGAAGATAGGGGACCCTCAGGCTGAGGCAGCTCGCCCTGTGGAGACTGGGGCTTCTCCAGTGGAGGAGACAGGGGACCCCTCAGGCTGAGGTAATAGGCACTGTGGAGTCTGAGTTCCGTTGGGTGGGAGACAAGGGGCGATTTGGGTCTCCTCAGGATCCGGGTATAGGAGACCCTCGGTGGAGGAGACAGGGGACCCTGAGGCTGAGGCAGTCCGCGCCCTGGAGCTGGGGGTCCCTTGGGCGGAGGAGACGGTGGCCGCTCGGGCGGGGGAGGGGACCCTGAGGCTGAGGCAGTCCGCGCCCGGGAGCTGGGGGTTCCTCCGGCTGAGGGTCTCGGCCGGGCCGCGGGTCTGGGCCCCTCACGGCGAGCCGGGATGCCGGCGAGGCGGCTGCTCGGTCTCGGGCGGACAGGCTCGGCGCCAGGCTCGGGCTGCCCCTTCCCTGACTTGGGACCCGCGGTCTGCTGGGGAGAGCCCCGGGATTTCTGGGACTGCGGGGCCATTTGGGGCTCCTGGGGGGACGCCCTGCAGGCCGGGTGCTGTGGGGCGAGGCCGCTGAGGGAGAGAGGCGCCCACGCACAGCCGCAGCCGCCGCTGCCGCCAAGCTCTGAGCTCCAGCCGCGGGCGTCTGAGCCCCACCCGAGTCGACGGGTGCCGACTGTCATACAGCTGCCAATCCGCGCTGCGGACGTGGGGTCCAGCCAATCGGCGTTCTTCAGAGAGGAAGGGCGGGGCGGGGGGCGGAGCCGTATCTGTCAGTCACGGTGCAGCGGGTTCTGGGAGGGGACCTGACCTGGGTCTCTCAAGGGAGTCACCTGAAAGCCTTGGGCGGGCGCCGGCGCAGTTCCCTGTGTCTCCTCACGTGGCTCTGCAGGCTGGGGTCTGTGCACTGTGGTCTGTGACAGAGGGGCTCATCTTGTCTAGAGGGCTTTAAACCTTAGGATTGCTGTGACGTGGGTTTTTTTCCCCCAGCCACCCCCCGCCCCTTAACAGAGTCCCGCAAGGTAATAGTGGTACTGGGGGGCCCAGGAGTTTGGAGGCGGCAAACCGAGATGTGGGCAGTGAAAGAAAATGCCACAGGACTGTTCCTATAGCATACCACTTGTAGTGCAATGGGATCTGGGGCCAGGTGTGCAGACCCTTCCCGGAGGCTGGGTGTCTAGTCCCGGAAGGGATTCTCAGCCCCGTGTTCTGCATAAACGATGAGGACACCCTTGAAACCGTGGTCAGACCAGTGGAAGGAATTTGCAATTATCATGGTGCTAGACCTCAGACCCGGGAATTCAGTTAGGAAGTGGTCTGTGAGCCTCAAAGGGAACAGCAGTCCCTCTGACCTGAAGACAGGGATAGTCCCTGTGAGAGGGCAGGCCTGACTTGGGGGCCAGGACCTTGTGGACCTTACTCTGGTTGGAGAAATCAGTGCTGACACTGATGAGCTCAAGATTTTTGTTTGATATTGGGTGTATCCTTCCAATTCCCTGAACTTCTGGGTTATTTTCAATTTTATTTTATTTTATTTTATTCAGCTTTGTATATTAATTTTTATTCAGCATCCAATTATTTGCATTATGTTAGAAAAAATTCACTATTAGATTTTTTTCTGACTCTTACTTACTCTTACTGACAGTTAGTAAGTTAGCACTTACTAACTCTTCAGAGCAGTCATTTCCAAGTGGAGACGTTCTGACTCCAGCTCTCCACTGGCCTGTGGGAGACTTCCTGTTCCCAAGATCACTGCCACCAACACCAGTGAGCTTGCAGCACCAGACACTGAGGACGAAGGTGGCCAGCAGGGTGCCAAAAAAACGACTCCCATCAATGGGCCCCTGCTTAATCTCCACTTTCCCCTGCTTCCACAGCAGTGGAGGTCTTGCCTGGTTTTTGTTGGTTTTGCAGTTCTGGAGATTAAACCCAGGGGTGCCTTACCACAGAGCCACACTCAGCCCTTTTTATTCTGAGACAAGGTCTAAGTTGTAAGGCTGGCTTCAAATGTGCAATCCTCCTGCCTCCAGAGTCGCTGAGATTACAGGCATGTGCCACAACACCCAGTGCATTTGTATATATTTTTTGTACTAAGGCTTAAACCCATGGGTACTTAACCACTGAACTACCTCCCCAACCTTTTTTTATGTTTTTATTTAGAGATAGGCTCTCACTGAGTTGCTAAGCACCTTGCTACGTTGCTAAGGCTGGCTTTGAACTCTCAGTCCTCCTGCCTCAGCCTCCCCAGCAGCTAGGATTGGTGTGTGCCACCACACCCAGCCTAATCAATATTTTTTAAAGAGCTAAAGTTATTTCCATTCTCGGGATAAAACCCAGGGCTTCATGCATGCTAGCAATTGAACCCAGCTCTACCTGAACTACATCCCCAGCCTTTTTTAAATTTTTGAGAGAGGGCCTTGCTAAGTTGCCCAGGCTGGCCTTGAACTTGTGATCCTCCTCCTCCAGTTTCATGAGTTGCTGGGATTACATGGTGTGCCACTGTGCTTGGCTGTTCTTTTTTTTTTTTTTTTTTTTTTAGTTTTCTTTTATGTAAAACTTGTGCTTTTGGTGCTGAGAAATCTTCCCCTACATTATTATCATAAGTATTTTCCCTAGATACCTTCACTGTCAGCTTTCATATTCAAGTCTGTGATGCATTCCAAGTTATTCCTTCTGTATACCTTGAAGTAAGGGGAGTCTTTCTCTGCCCCCACACAAATACTTAGTTATTTCAGCAGCATTCATTGAAAACTCTTTCCTACACCAAATTATTTGGAGACTTTATTCAAAACTGGAGAATCTAGGTGTAGACTGATTTCTAGACTTCGCGTCTTACTGATCCATACCCAGGCTGATGCCAATAATACACAGTACTACTAACATAGTTCTGTGGTAAAGCTGTGAAATCAGGTAGTGCAGCCCTCATACTTGGGGGTTTTGTTGTTGTTGCTCACTCATTTTGGCAGGACTGTCTTGAACCAGATCTCTATGCATGCGAGGCAGCACTCCACCCTGAGCTACATCTGCAGCCTCCTTTCATTTTCAAACAGGGTCTCCCAAAGTTGCTCAAGCTGGTCTTGAATCAACTTTTTTTCTTCTTCAGAAATTCTTTTGTTTTTCTAGGCCCTTCTTATTGCCATTTAAATTTTTGATTACTTTGTCAATTTCCACATGAATGCCTCTGAATCTAAAAAGACTAATCTGTGGAGCACCACCACACTGAGCTTCCCAACCTTGGCTGTAGCAGGGACACTCTTCTTTTATGTGGTGGGGGACTGAGCCCAGGCCCTGCATGGCTAGGCAGGTGCTTCACCGGAGGACAGCCGGCTTGCGCCCCTGCACTTCCCATGCTCACCGTCTGCCTGCACATCTTCTGGCAACATCCCTCACTAACTGCAGACTGCGCCTGCTCCCCAGGCCCCCTAACACTGCATGCCTCTGCTGTGGCATGTGGACTGGGAGCCGGCTTCCTTCCTTACCTTTCACTGCTAGGACAGGGAAGCGACCTTGTTTCCTGTGGACTTGCTCAAGGTCCTCATCAAGATTACTCGCAAACATGAGTTTCTGAAGGGGGAAAAAAATTATATCACTGAGGGGGCTGTTTTCCTGATTCTAAAACTAGCTTATGTTCCTCAAGGAGACTTTGTCAAGAATAGAAAAGTAAATTTAAAAGTAGAATGAAAGAAAGAAGAGCAAACTCCAGTTCTCTCAGCAGGAAGGTAAACTTTCCACACACTGGTCGGTCTGGGTGGCCCCGTCTGCTGTCTCAGGAGGCGTTCACTTGAGCAGCTTTGCTCACCCCACACTGCCCCTGCTGGAGCTTTCTTCACAGTGTGTGGCAGCACTGACTCTTTCCGACACTATCAGACTTCTGGTACACGACGTGCCACACCATGGTTACGCCATGTACAACTGTTCTGCTATTGTGCACTTTTTATTATTTTGCAAATGATGCACTGTTATAAGCAACATTTCAGCTAGACACCTGTCAGGTGCTGACAGCAGAACCACCCACAGCCCTCACAGATGCACTACCAGGTGTGGCTTGCATATCATGTCAGTCCACACAACAGCCCTCTGAAGCAGGTATTAGTAGTATCCTCCTTGAACAGTTGAGGAACACCAGCTACAGGTATCAGAAAACCTGAGGCCCACTTAAAAGGCTACTCTGACATTCCTGTGAAGAACTACAGCCGTAATGAAAACTGCGGACAGGAGCACACTGCATGTGAACAGCATAGGGAAACTAGCAGCCCTGGATCTGACTGGCTCTGCCACCACTGATGTTCTCCCCACTTTATCACAAAGCACAAGTTATGAGGAGCTGTGCTCCTTTACAAGACTCTGATTCCAGCCACCGTCCTAGTTCTTCCCGGGAGAGATCACAACCTGCTTGTCTCTGCAATGTTATCATTCAGCCATCTGAGCATCACCTGTGCTATAAAATGGCAAACCATGGTCAGTCCCCACTGCTAACTGAGAAGCACACAGCGACACTGAAGCCAAGTCAACTGTTGCTTGGGAGCAGCACTGCAATAGGAAAATGTGTGTCACAGTAAACTGCAGATGTACTCACGGAGATGGCAGCAAGGGGAAGTTTTTAAAGGCAAAAACAAGGACATCAGGTACTTTGAAAGATGACTAGCCACAACCATGAACAGCAAGGTGACGTCACTCTGAGGCTGAGTACAGCCGCTGGGCAGGTGTCCCCGTGAAGGGCCATCTGTGTGAAGCCTCGTGGCCTCTGAGTGCACGTGTGGCTCTCTGAGCATCTTGTCAAAGTCACTACCAGGCAATCATGCGTGACAGCTCTTCCTTCACAACCTTGTGACTTATTTTTTTGTTAGGGTTGATGCAAGGTACTTCACTTTGATTTTGACACTTTTTACAACACACACACAAGATTCATTTATAGAATGAAACAGAAAATTAAAACAGATCCTATTCCTGAATTTTTTGGGGGTAAAAAAGACTTACCAGAGAATCTGAAGATTGGGGTCTTCCCCCTAGAAGACCTCTATAACAACAAAACGATTTTGCATACAATATTAAAAGCTGTTACTGATCCTCGGGAATTAAACCATAATCTCAGTAATTGTCAGTAACTTTCACAGGTAAATTCTGATGTAGGCAAAAGGGAAAAGCATGCATGAGTGGAACTCTATGGCCCCCCAAAATTTAGAATCAATAAGAACCTTGGTCAGCAGGTGGTTCTCAGGCACCTGAGAACCCAGGAAGCAACAAGCACATGTAAATTAGGTGACAAGTGACATTCAATGGGGCGAATATATTAACAATCATGGTAATGGTGACAAAGAACTTGGCACATGTGAGGCCCTCTTCTAAGCTTCACACTCACTCTCAAACACTCACCTTGATGATCCAAGGTACATGCTACTCTCATCTCCAGCTTGCTGGGGGGCTGTCTGCACTTCAAGCACAGAGAAGCCAAGCAGATGCCCACGAGCACCAGTTAGTCAGGGAAAGAGGTAGGATTCCACCCTGGGCATTGCAGCTTGAGTACATGCCCTCGGACAATAAGTCTCCTCCACAAAGGGAAAGGATTCGGCAGTGCTGGGTTGTCTGGTGCGCACATGTGCTCTGAATGTTGCCCAGGTTCCTGCTCCTGATCCAATGGTGACCCTCCCTTGAGTATCCAAATGCCCAAGGATCCTCTAAGTCTCCACATCCAGAGAATTGCTGCATTTAAAAATGCTTAGGAACCTTCAGCACCTTTTTGCAAAGAGTGGAACTCTATGGCCCCAAACAATTTAAAATCAATAGGAACCTTGGCTAGCAGGTGGTCCTCAAGCTTCCTGGATACTGAAGAAACTAGATGTCCTTTCTGTGCACTTAAGATGTCTTAACAATTATTTCAGCAACACTGAATAGACTATAAAGCTCAAATCCCATAACCTAACACGTCAGTTTTGCCCATTTACTGAGACTTTCTCATCTTTCCACTGAATTCTTGCCCATGTGGAACTGTATTTAAAAATGAGTATCACTGGTAGTGTAAATGTGTTCTTTACTGTTTGACATGAGATGCATTTTCCTTGCTGCTAACCAAAGTGTGACCTAGCCAAGACGTCAACCTCAGGAGTGCCACTGAGCAGCACCTGGCCAAGGGAGTGCATCCTGCTAGCTTGGTGCAGCAGCCCAGCTGTTCTCATTCTCAGCAAGCCACCCCCCCGCCCCCACAGGCACCCTCGTCTCTTCTCCTTCTGAGGACAGTAATGAGGCTGGATCATCCCCAACCACCATCCTCACAGCTCCTCCTCAGGCCAGCACTTTCGGTTGGTCAATAATGCTTCAGAAAATTGGACTTGTGTACTGAAATGAAATTAGTGGATTTTTCCTGCTCCAGGACCTTTTTTTTTTTTTTGGTGGTGCTAGATATGGAACCTAGGGATGGTCTGCTGCACCCCAACCCTTTTTAAAGTTATTCTTTTTAAAATTTTTTATTAGCTACACATGACATTACAATGATCTTGGCAATTCATACATTTGAATCAATTGGGGTATAATTTCTCATTTTTCTGATTGTTCAGATTGCAGAATCACATTGGTCATACAGTCACCTATATACAGCAATCATAATGTCTATTCTGTTCTGCTGCCCTTCCTATCCCCTCTTCCCCTCCCCTCCCCTCCCATCACTTCTCTCTATAAAGTTATTCTTTATTTTGAGACAGGGTTGCACTGTTGCTGAGCCTGGTCTTGAACTTGCAATCCTTCTGCCTCAGTCTCCAGAGTAGCTGGGATCACAGGCTTGGCCACTGTACCTGACTCCACATATGTCCACGTGCAGAGCTTCTCTCCAGGTGTTCTGCAAAGCTCTGGGTGAAGGACGCCCTACAGTGACCACACCAGCCCTTGCTTTCCTAGTACACCTTGTTTGGAATGCAGGTGAGGGCAGGGCTTCCTGCAAGCTCAGCCCCACACTGATGGCAGGTGAAGAACTGCTCCCCAGTATGCCCTACCTGATGGACAACAAAGGGGGAGAACTGGCTGAGGGCGAGGCCACACCGCTGACACCTATAGGTCTCCTCTCCAGCATGGGTCTTCTGGTGCTTCACAAGATCATTCTTGTGGATGAAGGCCTTCCACACTGGCATCACCTGTAGGGATTCTCCCCAGTGTGGATTCTCTGGTGCACGATGAGGCAGAGCTCTGGCTGAAGGACTTTCCACAGTCGTGACACTCGTAAGGCTTCTCTCCAGTGTGGGTCCTCTGATGTGAGAAGAGGTGCGAGCTGCAACCAAAGCACTTCCCACAGTCCTTACATTCGAAAGGCTTGAGGCCAGTGTGGATCTGGTGGTGCACCACCAGGTGGGACCACTGGCCACAGGACTTCCCACACTCACTGCACTCATAGAGCCGCACTCGGACGGGAGTTCTCTGGTGAGGATGAGGTGCGTGCTCTGTCGGAAGGCCTTTTGGGGCATTTGTAGGGCTTCTCTCCTGTGTGTGTTCTTTGGTGCCTAATGAGCCTGGAGCTGTGGACAAAGGACTTTCCACACTGACTGCATGTGTGCAGTTTGTCCCCAGTGTGTGTCCTCTGGTGGGTGACCAGGTGGGAGAAACAGCTGAAGGACTTTCCACACTCTTTACACTCATAGGGCTCCTCGCCAGTGTGCGTCTTCTGATGCCCAACAAGGTGGGAACTCCGGCTGAAGGACTTTCCACACTCTTTACATTCAAAGGGCTTCTCTCCAGTGTGAATGAGCTGGTGCCTGGTAAGATTGGAGTGCCAGCTGAAGAACTTTCTGTATTCCTTACACTCATAGGGCTTCTCCCTGTGTGTTCCCAGAGACATGTGGAGGGATGCCCCGGGATTGAGAGGGCTGCTGCCAGCAGGGCACTTGCAGGGCTGGCCTCCTGTGCGATCTCTCGAACATTCAATCAGGTAGATGCTTTTGCAGAAGGCCTGGCCACACTCCTCACTGTCACCTATGCAGTGCCCCTGATGCCCCCTAAATGCCAGGTCATGTTTCATGCTTCTCTCATCTGAGCCCCGTGTGTGGAAATACTCCCTCAGCACCAGCTGAGCAAGAAGGAGGCAGCTGCCCTCATACTTACCGCTCTCACAGACCCTGCCTGGAGGAAAGGCTTTCTTTGGGGTGAAGGCCACTTGCCTCAAATGTCTGTCTTGGTTCTCCTGATACTTGCCCAATGGGTCTTCCAATGACAGATACCAGAGATCCTTCCTTGCCATTCCTTCCACTTTAATGCCATAGGGTTCTTTTTTTTTTATCTTGAGAAATGTTCTTACTGTAAACAGGTGATTTCATTTCAACAGTAGAATCCAAATCTGGACACACCTCTTGGTGAACTGCCCTCTCCACCAGCCAGGGCTCTTCCCCTTTCTCCAACTGCAGGATCACCTCTAATAGAAATCTGGTGCCCAAGGACACCAGGTTCTCATAGTTCTCCAACATCGCATCTTTGTACATGACCTGCTGAGCTGGGTCTAGCAGCTGCCACTGCCATTCCTCTCTCCTGAAGTCCACAAGCACATCCTTGAAGGTCACCACTGTCTGGGACCAGGCAGGCAGCAACGAGGCCTCCATGCCCTCCTTGTTCTTGGCAACACTTTCCTGAGCAACGGGAGAGTCCTGTTTACCATCACCAGGCTGTTCGCTCCTCGGCTTGGGGCAGCCCTCTGCTCTCATGTCCTTCTCCCCGAAGGCGCTCTTCAACATTCGTGGTAAGTTCTCCCAGCAATCGCTGTGGCGTCTTTACTGCACCTCTTATCTGCCGTCTTCCCGCAAGACTCCCCTCTTGTTCTGGCTGAGTAGCATAACGAGTCTTGGTCTTGGTGGAGCAGTTCCCCTTTCCTGGATCACACAGAGAACTCCAGCCCATCTTCTTATTTGGTCACGTGGTGCGTGGGGGGGTGCCCTACTTGTCCTGCGGGCACCTCCGCCTTCGCGTGCGCGGGAAGCGGGAAGCGAGGCCGGCCAGTAGGCGGCGGGCACAGGCAGCAGGCCCAGGGCCACGCAGGCAGGGCGGCGTCCACCGTGGCGCCGGCCCGCCTCAGTTTATTTTTGATTAATTGATTTTTTTTTTTTCGTTTTGCTGGTGCATTTACTCACACACACCTGTGTAGGAATATATACAGATTAATATACACATAAGCTCTCAAACTAGAACCAGAAATCAATATGGTTCAACAACCTGCATTTGTTATTCAGAATATTTTGAATGGCTATCATCTGGTATCTATTTGTTCTTTACCTTTCAAACAGCTACATAGTATTATGTTATAGAAGGAACTGTAAAAGTACTTAACATTCTGTGGGTGGCTGCTACAAGGTCTCTACTCTAAGCCATCCATGCTATTGATAGATGCTTTGTTTCCTAAGCTTTAGAATGTAAAATAATGATGGGAAGAACATTCTTATCCATAAATAAACCCTTCACATATAAAGTTATGTCACTGATAGGGTCTTACAATTGGCATAACCAATTCAAAGACACAAAAAGCTTAAAGCTGCGAATAGATATAAATCATTCAATAATTTTGATTAATTTTTTTTTTATATTGTGAAAAATTAGCAGTGTCTCACACTCATGTGTGTGCACCTGTGTCCACCAAGAGCAGCCCCTGGCCTGCCTATCTGTGCTGGGAGTTGAGACTTGCCATGGGCCCAGGAGATAGTAAAGGGGGGGGGGCATCACATCATGGAAACCATGCACCTTCTTCAAAGCACCTGCCCTGGGGGCTTTTCTTACTGCCTTTTAAACAGAGAAGACAAATTTTAACAGAGAAGAAGAGGGATTGCTTTTTCCTATAAGAGACTTAGGGGAATTCAGGGTGAAAAGCTCTCAACTCTATTCAAGTCAGCCTGAATATAAATTTTGTCTGATATGTTAACATTTTACATCACTTGTCATAACGAGTAAACACTAACATGCTATTTTTAATTACAGCTCATACTTTGTTTGGATTCTCTTAGTTTTTACCTTTTCCTGTTCTGGGACCCCATGCAGCATTTAGTCATTAGTCTCTGTAGGGGCTCTGTGCAGCTTCTCTGACCTTCCTTGTTCTGATAACATTGTTGAGGAGGATCTTCCAGGTATTTTCAGATTGTTCTCCACTGGGGTTTCCTTTTCTTTTCATATTTAGCTTGGGGCTATGGGTCTGGGGGAAGCAAGTCACAGAGTTGGAGAGATTACAGGTTGTGACAAAATAAGAAACACATGTTTGTCCTCTGCCCTCAGTTCCTGGAGCAGAGCTCTCCAAATCCTATTTCCTGAGTGACAGGGGTGTTAGGAGCATCGTTTGTTCTAATATTTGTTTCTTTGCACAGAGTTCCTAAATCCTTCAGACTCTTTTAGGTAATATATGGGTCTTTTGCTCTCATAAGGATCTCGGTGTGCTCTAGGGCAGCTTTAGGATGGAGGATGGTCATGAGAGAGACCCAGCAAATGACTAGAAGCTTGGAACTTTCAGTCCTCATTCCATCCTCAAGGGAAAGAAGCTGGAGATTGAGTTAATAGTCCATCATTCCTATGTGATTAAGTCTCACAGAGCTCTCCATAAGCAGTGGTTCAGGGAGTTTCTGAGTTGCTGAACACACCCATGTACAGGGAGGGTGGTGCACCCAACTCCACGTAGGCAGAGCCTCCTGTCCTGGGGATCTTCCTGGACCTTATCGTGTACATCTCTTCTGAGTGTTCATGTCTATCCTTTATAACAAACAAGTGTCTTAGCTGTCTCGGGCTGCTATACCAAAACACTTTAGGCTGGATGATTTATAAACAACAGAAATTGACTCTCTACAGCTCTGGGAAGTCCAGGATCTAGGCTCTAGGGCCTCCTCTTCCTAGGTAGTGTCTTCTAGCCATGTCCTCATGCAGAATGTAGATACAGGCTCAGGGAATTAACCCTGTGATTGGATTGTCCGTGATGGCAGATAGGGTGTGACTGGGAGAGGTGGGTCCCTGGGGGCATGGCTTTGGGGTATATATTTTGTATCTGGAGAGTGAAATCTCTCTGCTTTCTGATCAAGGTATGAGACACTTCCCTCCACCCCACTCTTCTATCATGATGTTCTTCCTCATCTTGATCCCTGGAGGAATGGAGCCAGCCTTCTATAGACTGAGCCCTCTGAAACTGTGAGCTCCCAAATAAACTTTTCCTCTTTTGCCATTGTTCTTTTTGGCTCTTTTAGTTGCAGCAGTGATAAAAGCTGATGAAAACAACTGCTTTCTCCTGTGCACATACCTACAATAGGGTTAATTAAAAAATGAGGCACAGTAAAATGTTGACAGTAACTAATAACAATTAATAATAATAATAATAATTAATAAAATCAGTGAATGTAGTTTTGCTATCTAAAATGTACTATTGTGCTCATCTTCTTAAGATGATGTGAATTAACAGCTTTTACAGATGCTCTTATGTGTATTTCAAGCATCATTGCTCTTATGCTCTGGAGCTCTTGCCATGTAAAATTAATCAGTGAAACACAAACTCTTTAAGAACATGAAAGCAGATCTGATAACCAAAATGGCTAGTAATCATTAGGATGCAGGCAGTCTATGCACTGGAAATGGAGGGAAAATAGGTAACACATGCCATGGGAGTGGCACAATGAATACAGTCACCAGCATCAAAAAGAAAGAAAAGGAAAAACGTATATACTCTCATGTAATAACAAATGAGAAGCTTGGGGCTGAGGTGGTGGCTCAGCAATAGAGTACTTACCTAGCATGTGCAAGGCCCTGTTTTCGATCCTCAGCACCACAAAAATAAAATAAATAAATAAATGAAATAAAGGCATAAAAAATGAGAAGCTTTTTGTTGTTGTTGTAAACAAGTACTACAAGAAATGCCAAATAACTCACTAAACTTAAATGGAATGGTAAAAGACAATACCATAAAACCATACAAAATAATAAGAAGTGATGTTAAAGAGAGCTAAGTAGATAAATATAGAAAATAGTACAACAGCATTTTGAACTTGTGACTTCTATATTCTATTTTATTTGAAAGTATAAATGAAAAAGCAGTACTCACCAATTTATGTTGAACGGCACATATTATCCCATTTCTTGATGCTATAAAAAGTACTGGGCACTGTACCAGGAAAACAAGACTTATTTAACTCACAATTTGGGGACTGAAAGACCAATATCCAGGGTCTCATTAATTTGATTTCTGATTGGTACCCAGTTTTCTGCATTATAATATGGTGGATGACATCATGGCAGGAGTATGTGGGACAGGGGACAATGACATAGGCAGGCAGAAATTAGAGATAGTCTCACCTTATCATAATCTTACTTTTTCAAGAACTCACTGCAAGACACTCTTCTGAGTGTGATGGCCCAATGACTTGATAATCATGCACTAGACTCCACCTCACCCTACTTAAAGATTCAATCAGCTCAACACTACCACATTAAGAGCTAAATATGCAATGCATAAAACCTTGGAGGCTAAACCCCATTCAAACCATTGTGCACATAAACACTTTATAAAAATATCCCGTCATGAAAATATGGATCAGAGTTGAGGGACAGGGTTGTAAAGAAGCAGAATTTTGTATACTTATGATACTAAGTAGATATAATGCAAATTCATTTTATAAGGTTAGAATATTAATTAAAACTAAGAAAAACAAAACAATATGCTAACATGAGGAAAAAAACTGCAACGATGCAACAGAAAGCATAGAGCATGAAGAAAAGGAACAGCAAAATACCAGAAATATTGCTTTAAATGAGAATAGATCCAACTCTCCAATTTTAAGGAAGATACTAAAAAATAAATATGAACATGAAGAATAAAGACTTAGGAGGTTGCGATAGGAGGATGGCAGTTGGAGGTCAACCTCAGCAACTTGTCAATGTCCTATCTCAAAAAATAAAAAGGGCCGATAACATACTTCAGTGGAAAAGAACATGTGGGTTTAATAGCTAGTACTGCATAAAAAGATACAGCTGTGTACAAGGAATTCACTTTATATTCAAAACCACATAAAGGTCAGGAATGAGAGTGAACCCCCCCAAAAAAAGAACCAAAAGATGGATGGAATAATGATGTAAATGTCACACAACATACATTGTGACAAAACTGACATATGACATTTGTAATTTTTACTAAAAATGTATTCTAAATTTACATGTTAAGTAGAAAAAAGTTAAATAAAAACATAGCAGAACTGAGATAAAAGAACCAGTGAACATAAAATGAATTTTATTTTCCTTAAAAAGATTAACAAAATTGACCATTAAATCTAACCATAGAGGGCAAGAAAGAGAGAGAGGAGAGGGAGACAGACAGACAGACAAAGAAGATTGAAATTACCAAAGATAGAAATAAAACTTGGGACATCAATTCAGAATTTACAAAAAAAGTAGGATTTGTTCAGAATACTATCAACAACTGTATGTAACAAATAAGATAAACTAGATGATGTGGACAAATTCCTAAAAACAAGCTGACTTTGTTGGGAAAAGTATAAACGGCAGCCATACCCCAGAGAAAAAACCCCAACATGGCGCCTAAGCACCTCTTCTTCCTACCTTCTTCTTTTCTGCAGTGGCGCGAAAAGTTCCCGCCCGTGTGAACTCTCCCGCCGGCGCCAATTTCAAATCTCGCTGGCGGGGAACCTTAGCCCCAATGAGAACTAATTCCTGGGCTCCGGAGCTGATATCTGAAAGAACTTGCCAATAAACGGGTGGCCTGCCATTTATCTAAGCCCTACCATCTCCCTCTTAGTTCTATATAAGCACACTGCTTTTTGCAATAAAATTGGAATTCTCCCGGCGAAGTGTCTTTGCGTGGGGAATTCTTTCAGACTTAAACTAACATAAAAAGGAATTGAAAATCTAAAGATATGTATAATAAGAGAGTGAACCAGTGATCAAAAAATCAATAACTAATAAATGACATTTAGTCTAGAAGTTAAGAAGTGAAACTATATTAGTAGAAAATATGGCTTTCTGTGTAGAAATCTATAGAACTTTTACAATAAAAATACTGCACCGTGTTTTCTGGATACAAGAACAATAAATGTAAAGTAATTTCAACTTTTTAAGATTATATACTCTGGGCCGGGGGTTGTGGCTCAGTGGTAGAGTTCTTGCCTGGTACATGTGATGCACTGGGCTTAAACCTCAGTACCACATAATAAAATGAAAGTATTGTGTTCATCTTCAACTAAAAAATGATTTTTAAAAAGATGAGGTAGTTTGTTTTTGAGGCCTGAATATCTGTTTCAAGTGATCTAGTTGGTTGGTCATGCTGGGGATCAAAGCTAGGGCCTTGTGCCTGCAAGGCAAGCACTCCACCAACTGAGCTATACCCTCAGCCCTCATTTGATTTTTAATTTGGTTTATTGATTCTTTTTGAGGGAGATTTCTGACTGACTCTTCTTCAGAATCTCTATTTATTGAAATATCTTATTTCTTGTATTTTCTCTCTCATTTCACTTTTTATGTCATTGTTCAACTCATACATCAGTTTAACCATAAAGTTTCCAAATTTCATCTCTGACATTTTCTCCACTGTGGTGTAGATGGAGTCTGTGGTTGAGGTATTCTGTATTGTTCTAAATGGTTTATTCCCTTGCTTTTTCATATTGTTTGCTTTTCTACTCATCTATCTTGATGGATCTGAAGCTGATCACAAGTTTAAAGCCAGCCTCAGCAATGGCGAGGCGCTAAGCAACTCAGTGAGACCCTGTCTCTAAATAAAATCCAAAAAAAGGGCTGAGGATGTGGTTCAGTGGTCGGTGTCTCAGAGTTCAATCCACGGTACCCCCTCCCCCAAAAAAAGAAAATATCTTGAACAAATACTAAGTTCTTCTCCTATTAAACAGAATTCTCTGGTTGGGTAATGTACACTTCCTGCCAAGAACAGTCTGTGAGAGGTGGTGGAGGCTCAGCTTTTCCATACTCAGAGCTGCGTCACTTTGCAGCGCTGGAGGGGATGTTTTAAGAGGTCTAGCTGACTTCCCTTGTTTTTGTTTACCCAGCAATGAACAACCTGCTTTCTGCCACTTCATCTGCCCCATTAGAATATACTCACCCATTACATAGCTCAAAAAATGTTGTTGAGTGCCAACCCCGTGTTAGATGCTGTGGGGATACCACGAAAATGAGTAAGGGGGAGAGCCCTGTTCATGAGAGAGACTCATATCATGACTCAATAAAGTGGAATCCCAAATAACCATGAAAACTAAATGGTTAGGGCTGTCATTATAAAGAAACAGCCTTACTAGAACCTAAGATGAACTTACCAAGAGCCTAGACTTTGTGTTTGTGGGTTGCTACGCTGATTTATTTTCAGCTCCAACTGATGTGGAGAGGCAGATGTGTAAGGTCTTTTTGGAAGTTGTTTCCTCCTTATGCATTCCTGCAACCCTAGGCCTGCACTTTGGCTTTTGCATGCCTTGCATGGCACTGGAATTATGTGTCAAATAAACGTGCTGGGCTATTTTGTCACCTCTTGCCAGCCAAGGCATTCCACCAGGAGGCAGGCTGCTTTTCTCCTTCATGTTTGTAGCATAGGGGAGAAGAACCAGTCTTATCTATGCCTACTGCCAGGACTTTGGCTGAGACCCCACCACAAAGCAACATCACATCCGCAAGAGAAAACCATGTAAATGAATTTAAGATGAATGTTTTAGATTTTTGTTCTGTTTCATCATTTTTGGGTGCTGGGGATTGAACTCAGAGCTTCACTCATGCTACGCAAGCGCTCCTCCACTGAGCTATTTCTCCAGCCTCTTAATGTAAATCTGACACAGGGGCCTTCAGAAGAGGACCCTGGGACTCAGGAAATCCACATGCTTATGCTTAGTTTGCTGAAATGAACCCTTGTGGAGAAGCACAACTGGGCAAGGAGGTCTGACTGATGGGAGGAAACTCGGGACTCTGCAAGTCCTGTTGGCACAGGCTCCTCTGGGCCTTCTGTCTTAGGGCCCTTCCTCCAGGTACAGAGAGGACTGTAGGAACGATAGTCTTATGGCCTGCCTTAGAGGAAGGTCAGGGTTCTTTTATGGCTGCTTCAGGGTGTGCGAAACAGAAAGTCTGTTGGTCCATTTTGAGAATATAGTATTTAACCTTAAATGTAAAAATGAGATGTAAGAAAGGCATCCTGAAGCCCATCTAACTTCCTGGATCCAGTGTCCAGAGGATGGCCCAAATACCTCCTCTCACGTCCATCTTGAGCTCCCCAACCTGTGTCCGGTCTAGTCACTTGAACTATAGCCCTTCCCTTTGCCCACCCCCATTTTAAATGGGGACAGACTTTCTTGGTAGCACACCCTTCTGCAAAAGTGAAGTTTGCCTGCTTCTGAGCAGGTGTTTGATTCCTTGGGCACCCTCATCCCTAACAAGGGAGAGCAGCAGGAAGAAGCCAGCGTGATCTCTGCTCCTGGTGCTTCTCAAATGCCAAGGTGCCAGAGGTTGGGGGAGTGCGTCCTGCACCCCAGAAATATCCATAGTGCCTAGAACCATGCTCAGTACAGAGGAGGGCTGGTTCCATTTTTAATCAAACATGCACTTTCAGTCTTGTACAGTTCCCGAGTGCGTCTATCAAAAGAGTGCAAATCACTATTCAGGTCTTTCTTCCTTCGAGTACAGATTCACAGTGCAAAGCCCTTTTCCCTCTTCCTTAATCTTGGTTGGGTTTCTGGATACAAATTTGTTGGTGTATATGTGTGGACAGGATTATTATAAGTGAAAATAGAATTTTCCCCTGACACTATCTGCATAAATTCAAAAAAAATGATGTCTATCCTACACCCATGTTATGTTTTTCTTGTAGTTCTTTTCATTTTGTTCATCTTTTTCTCAATATTCTATGTAAATAATAATGGAGGTCTTTTCTATTCTTCATATGGCTGCCTTAAATTCACTGTCTTTAGGAATACAGTTATATTCAGAGTATCCAGTGGTAAATAACTTCAACAGAATGAAGCTCTTTAATCCTGTTTTATATCTAAAAGACATACTCAACATTATCTTCAACTCTCTCTTGAGAATCCAATTAATAAGGTTATGTGCCTGAGACTGAGTGGGAATTTTAAATACCTAGAATTCAAAGTTAAGTACTGAATTCAGACAAAGCCTGAGCAATCCAGCCTGAGACTTGTACATGTGGCCATAAACAGCAAAGGAATCTTCCAGCAGCTGCCCGTGTGGTAACTGTGGTTATGGCTTCACAAAGCAAGTCTCTTGCCTCTGGCCCAAAGGATTTGGGGGCTGATTTTCCTAAGCAGAATTTCTAGAGGATGTAATAGCCTCTCACCAGAAGCAGCCCGAGCATGCTAGCAGATGCCCGAGTGAGTGGTAGGTGTCAAAACAATAGGAGACTTTGAGGGGAAATTCAGTGACCACCTGAACTCCTTCTGAGGCATATCCTGAGCCTGGTTGGTGGAGGGAGCTCCAGGCACTAGCTGCCTTGCCTGGCAAACATGCCAAAGTCACGTCAAGGTCAAAGGCGGCTTCCTCTATTGCCAGGAACCATGTAGATGAGTAAACAACTGCAATCCCATTTGTAAATGTATTGAACACTTTAAAAATGCAGTAGGTTAATTACCCTATGCTGCTGATCTACCAGAGTTTCTTACTAGATTTTTTTAAAGTTGCTAATGGACCAAGATAGTAATTCCTTGTGGACGAACCCCACTACCTACTGGATTTTGAACATCATTTCTGGGGAACTGGACCTTCCCTTATGTTTTAGGAAGCACATCTGCATGTCTAGCTGGTGTGGCTGGAAGTCCTGCAACCATCACACCAGCCTCACTCCCTGCCGCGGCTTGTCATTCACTTGCCATCTGTTGCTGATGCGCTTGGTGCTGCCATGGCAACAGGCTGAGGAAGGTTCTTATCTTGGGGTCCCATGCAAGGGTACAGGTCAGACTGTCTATTCTTCAGGGTCATCTTTAGAAACGCAGGAATTATCCAGCACAGCAAGGTAGTCTTCACTCCTGTCAGTGAGATGCAAGTGTAGACCTCATAAACACCTGCCCATCAGTATGGGCTTACACCAACCCTGT
The DNA here is from genome assembly GCF_001458135.2 of Marmota marmota marmota. Classification (NCBI taxonomy): domain Eukaryota; kingdom Metazoa; phylum Chordata; class Mammalia; order Rodentia; family Sciuridae; genus Marmota; species Marmota marmota. Next base: position 54,027,757 of record NW_026000005.1, read on the forward strand.
AGTCCTTACAAATAAAATGATAAAAAAGAAAAAAAATAATGAATACATAACACAGAAATTGGGAATGTAAACAATCACCATAAGATGACATTACAGCAAGGTTGCTGTAATGCTCTAAGGTCCAAAGACGCAAATCCTCTTCTCCAGAAGTGATGTTCAAAATCCATGTGATTAGATGTAAGAAACACACCTCGCTGTGAGTCCCACTCTAGACACATTGGGGCTCCTGAGCTCTTTCTCTCTGGAAGGGACTTGCTTTACCCTGCACTCACCAGTCTTCTTGGCTCAGAACGCTGCACAGGCAGGACTCTGCTGCCCTCTCCTGTCACTGAGGCAGAGAGCAGAGGCTGAGAGACACCTCAGCACCTGTCAGCATCCCTGCCCAGAGAAGAGCTTGTGAAGACCTGAAGCCACGCTGCTCCTCAGCCTCACTGAAGGATCTGTGCAGGTCGGGGAGGGAGTCAAGGTAGGTCTAAAGGCCACCGCCAAAGGTCAAAATGGTCCATTGAGGTGGCAATTTGTTTTTCTTTTTTTGGATTGGGCACCATCCAAACATTGTTTACAAGAAAACAAAACCTCATCACATTCATCTGTCCATTTATTGTCCCTGTAATATGAGGGTGCAGGGTCAGTTTAAGTGCTCCAAAGTAAAATAAAGCAGGGTGAGGGCAGCGGGAGTGCTGGAGAGGGGCTTCCTCTGAGGAGGTCGGGAGGGAGACTGCAGGGCCCCCGGGGTTATCCCAGGCAGAGGAGAGGCAGATGCATGGATCTCGCGGCTGGAGTGCCCTGGAGCATGTCAGAGCCAGGCTTATCCTGGGAGCACAGTGGCTGGAAATGAGAATCAGGCTGGGGACGGCAGCAGAGGTTGGGTCCTATCCAATAGCCCCATCATGTGAGCCATGTGTGCAATTTTAAAATTTCTAGTATCCACAGTGAAAAAGTAGAAAAGAAATAGATGAAGTTAATATTGATAATACATTTTATTTAGCTCTAATATTCCAAATGGTATCATTTGAATATGTAATTAATATAAGAAATACTGATGAGTTGTTTTGCTTTTTATGCACTGAATTTTCAAGTTTGATGTGCCTCTTCCATTTACAGCACACCTCACCTGGAAGTAGGTGTTTGTGAAGGGTTCATAGTCAAAAATGTAGCCATAGCTATAATTTTAAAGGTGGTAAGAGGCATATTTGAATGTCTGAATGCTTTCTGCATTCAAGACAGCTTTCTTTCAGGCACTTTAGAGGTGACTCCTATGAAGAATAAGTGAGCAGTAGAACCAGGTCCAACTTAACCCGAGTCAGAAAGCCTGGCCTCGTTGGGGCTTTGTTTTATTCAGGGGGAAGAAGTCAGACAAGATCTCAAGAGGTCTGAAGAGAAGTAAATTCTACCCAGATTCCATGCAGGTCATTCATGGCTGCAGAAGGGAGACAGCAAGAGGGACATGGGAGTGGTGGGCTGCCCTCTGTCACACACAGGCCCTGCCCACACCACGGCCTGGTCTCTCAGGCTCTGCAGAGCTTGCTTAGGAGCTTCTGTGGTGGTCTTGACTCCCAAAATGGCTACACAACAGCGTGTGCAGCAGGCTGAGTGTGTTGTGCACCCATTTTCTCACTTGCAGTGCAAGGTGGGCTGAGCCTGGAGTCATGTCAAGTGCTTGAGACAGTCCCTGCTGTTGAGTGTCAGTGGCTCCTCAGGGGGACATCTCTGTCCACTGCTATAGAATCTCAGCTCTGTTCTTCAACCCAGGCCCAGGCAGGCTTGATGGTCAGGACCCAGGCACAACCTTCTGCTTGGGCAGAGGCTCAGGATTTGCTTCCAGCCTTGGGCTTTCTAGAAGACTTCTGTGGGACACCCTTGGGAACCATGGGGCATTCACTGTCCCCCATGCTGGAAAGGCAAAGGACTTGATCCGACTGAGTGCCTGCGACCTGGGGAAAGTAAGACAGTAGCGAGATGCTTGCCCTTCCCCAGCTCAGCCGTTCTGACACGTGTTTCATGAGGGCCTGGAAGATCCTGTGGGACTGCACATCCGCAGCCTACAGATGAGCCCACTGTCCCAAGAAACTGCATGGTGTTGGCCTTGGCTGGAGCTCTGCTCACAGGAAGACCAAGATAAGACACTGCCATGTTTTATTTCCTTAGCTGTGCGTCTGAAACAATTTTGCTGTTACACTGATGTGTATGCATTTCCAGGAGAGCCTTGCCTCCTCCTTGTCCTGGGCCCTTACCCCTCTCTCTGGCATCTGCCGTCTCACCCCCTAGTGCTTCTTTCCCCAGCAAGTGCAGACATTCCCCAGTCACTGCCCATCCCTTGAAGGAGTCTGCTCTTTCTGCGCTGTTCCTCCACCTCGTTTCCTCCCCACCCACTGTGGCCTGGCCTCCTCTGCGGTGCTCTTGGGCCACCCTCACAGTTCACCCTCCCAGTCACTGCAGGGGAAGTTCAGTGGAACTGCAGAGCTGGGGAAGGATGGGCAAACTGGAATGCTTCAGCAGAGAGCTTCGTGAATGGGGAGACTGGATGGGATGAGGTTGATATTGTGATGTAATGAAGATTTAATTATGATCAGAATGGATGTGACCATGTCAGTGATCATGCACTGAGCCCTGTGACATTCCACCCAGTCACCCAGTGCTTCACAGGCCTTCGATACAACACCCAAGACAAACCCTTGAATGGGCCATTACTATTTCCACTTTGCTGATGAGAAGATAGATGCAGAGAGGCCAGCTCACCCGAGCCTGGCTACTGGAGTCAGGCCCCACGTCCAGGTCTGACTACTCACACATGGAGCTCTCACCCACCTGGCAGAACTGACTCTGCCCCTCACCCAGCCTGTGCTCACAGTGGCTCCTAGCACTGGGGTTTGGATTTTCTTTCACTGGTTTAAAAGCAGTGTTAAAAGAATCCTATTATATAGCAATAGAAAGTACACTAGAGGGACCTAGGGCTCAAAGAGTTGGAGAGAGATGGAAATTGACTGCTAATGAGTGGAGGCATTAAGTTGGAGTGATGTAAATATTCCACAAATTGATCATGACTATAGATGCACAACTCTATCAATGCCAACAACAACAATAAAAAAACATTGAATTCCATACTTTGAATGGGCGAATTCTACAGTATAGGAATTGTATTCAATTAAGCTGTTCCTGGGGTAAAGAGTGACTCCATTTAAAGGTATTTAGCTTACTTCTCTGACAACCAAATATGACATATGTAGGAAGCCACTGCTATTTGTCAAATTCACAGCCAGTAAGTGTTCAAAGCAAGGCTTTACTTGTATGTAGATGTGAGGGTAGGCTCTGTGTGTCAAGAGTCTGCCTTTCAGGCCATCGCTGATCAGGCATGTCACCAAGAGCCAGTAGCTGAAAGCCGCAAGCAGCTCTGGATGGAGCCAGTCTCTCCTGTGCCTTTAGAAGATCATGGGTCCCCAGAAGCAGCACTCAGAGGCTTGAATGCTGGTCAGCAATGACACAAACGATGTTGCCTCAGGTCACGTGCAGCCAGCGATGACACAGGTGGTGTCATCCCAGGCCACATGCAGCAGTGTCTCTGCCCTGCCAGTGATGACATAAGTAGTGTCACCTCAGGCCGCATGCAGACAGTGATGACACTATGGTGCCGCCTCAGGCCATGTGCAGCATCTCTGATTCCAATGACCACACTGCCTTCAGCTGAGGGTCGCTGTTCTAACTCCCAAAACAATGTGAAGAGAGGAAGAACCCAGGCAATTTGGTCTCCCTGTCCCTGGGTGCTGACTGCCATGAGGGCCTCCAGTGGGAGGGACAGGACAGCTTTCAGCTTTGGAAAAATGGGAACTCCAGATGAACCCCAGCTTACCCAGGGAGTGAGAGTGGCTTGACCAGACCTTCCACTGTCTGTTTCTTCTGACCCTATTCCTTCATTACCTAGATTAAATTCCCCTCAACGTCACACTGGAACTGAGCTGCCTACCTCTGACCTGTGGCCTTCTTCCACAGAGATTGCTCCGGGGTACCTCCATGTCCTAAGCAACTGTCTGTAACAAACTTTCTGTTCATCCACAGCATCATAGAGGGCTCCTGTCAACACCCTGAGAATTACCTGATGTTTCTCAGCTAGCCCCACTTCACCAGCTCATTACAGAGGGTACCAGAATTGTAGGCTGTTTGCTCCTTTCTTCGCTGTGCAGGAGAAAGTCTCACTAAAAGAGGAAAGAATGCCTTGTAAATGGCAGAGGAGCAGAGCAAGAGACAAAGGGGACAGAGAAGGTGACACTGGGGAAGGGTGTCTGTGAGGGAGGTGAGCAAGAAAGGAAAGCAGGCTATGGGTAACAGAGCCCCCCACTTCTGAGCTTAAGGGTGTGGGCAAGGGGTTTCAGCTCTGCACAGTCCCTGGGTTGTGCATCTGCTCTGTCTTTGCCTGACACCTGGCCCTGAGACTGATGACCTGGGCTAAGCACAGTGGATGTTTCCACTAAGAGGAAGATCCCTTAGATCCATTTGAAAAGGTAGTTGATGGTGCATTTGGTCAGAAAACTGAGAGCTTAAGAATCCTGGGAGTGGGCTGGCATTATGGCTCAGTGGTAGCATACTCGCATAGCAAGCGCGAGGCCCTGGGTTCGATTCTCAGCACCATATAAAAATAAATAAAAGTATTGTGTCCAACTACAACTAAAAAATAAAAAAGAATCCTGGGAGTGAGGTTTAGCTATAGGTTTAGCTATGAGTTAAGATCCCAAAGAGACGTTCCACCCTGGCTAAAGGAATCGTGCTTTCTTGGGTGCTCAGGAATCTAACTTTCTGAGTGAGAATGACTTGAAGAGACAAGAAGCTGCTTTCTTTATAAAGTGCTCACTTTGATGAAGATTTCAGGGGCATTTTGTATATTATTGGTGAAGAGTTTCAGATTCCTCATTCTAAAATCCCATTTCCTGTTCCATTTCATGGTAAGAAAACAGAGGAGCCCACAACTTGGGGGCAGAGCTGGTCTGAGCAGAAACCCTTGCCCCACTTCTTGGCTGTGGGTGAAAGAGGAAGACTTGGCCAGCGGATCCAACAGCACCATCCCCATATCGCTTAGCACATGCACTGACTGTGTATGAACACATGCATGGCACACGGAAGGGGAGAGCAGCAGATGGGGCCTCTGCTGCATGCTCCTGTGTAGCAGACGTCCATCATCCTCATTTTAGAGATACCCAAGTCTGGTCTCGGGAAGCTTTCATGAAGTCAGGTGCCTGGGAAGTGCCAGGATAGGTTGGCATGCAGGCCTCCTCCTTTTAGTCTTCTTCTGTTGTCACCATCCTTTCCATTAAGAGTAAGGAAGTCTGTGTGGCCCTGGGTTGCTTGGCCCTCCAGATTTCTACCTGACAACATCTTCTTTGTCTAAGGGAAGTTTTGTATACAGTTAGGAGTGTCCTCTCTCTCTCTCTCTCTTTTCTTGGTACTGGGGATAGATCCCAGGGGTGCTCTACCATGGAGCTACATCCCTAGCACTTTTTATTTTTATTTCAAGACAGGCTCTTGTCAAGTTGGTGAAGCTGGTCTCAAACTTGCCATCCTCTTGCCTCAGTTTCTGGAGTTGCTGGGATTGCAACCTGTGTCACAGTGCCTGGCAAGGAGAGCTGTGTTGCTTTTGGAAGGTGGTTTTGCAGTAGCTAGGTTTAACGGCCTGTTGAACATTTCAGTGCTCCACACCGTTAATAACAAAATTGGTCCTGATGAAAACTCGGTGGAGCTCTGCCATCTTACAGCATCTCCGCATGGCCCTTCCCAGTGGTACTGAATGATACACAGAGTGAGTGAGTGAGTTGCTTTGTTTACTCGACTTGGGTTTGCAGGTGAATCAACTGACTGCGGAATAATAGTGTGTTTACACAAACTAATTTGAAAATGTACTTCTTCCTCCTTTCCTTGCTCTTTGCACAAAGAGGAAAGAAGAAGATTGCATGTGGCCCCTAGTTACCAGGTCCTGTCCCTGGTCTATCTGTGCATTAAAAACCCCTCAAGGTCAGTGTGATGGGATAGAGTGGGTGAAGCCACAGCATTTGCCCATGTGCCAGCCATTCACCCTGAGTTAGTAAAAGGGCACAGTGAGGCTCCTTCCACAGCTAACCCAAGTACCCCATTAAAACCTGAGAATGTTCAAATTAAGCCACAGGATTTTAGATCTTTCTTCTTTTAAGAAGAAAAAGGATGGAGGTGAAAAACATTTCATAGGACAGAAAGGAATGTGCCTGTTATTTCTGTCAGATTAACACTTGCCCAAACTGCCCTCAAAGCCAAAGAAGAAATAGAAATATCTCCATCAAACAAGAACACAAGGGGAGCTAGCTGACCACCGATCAAATCTGTTTGTAGCTTTGCCAAGGAAACTTCTAGGGAAACATCTGTGGGACAGTGACTGCCTGAAAAGTGATGTTCTGGCAGTGCAGAGCAGGCCAGAGGCTGACCTCCTGGAGCAGACCTCAGAGAGGAGCTGGACCTCCTGGGCAGGAGGAGCAGGCACAGGCTGCAGGTTCTTGCTCCAGGAGTCAACGCTCAGTGTTGTCTTTTCAGGCATGTGTGTGGCTAGTGATTTTCATCTTACTCATGTTAAGGATTCATATGAAGAAAAGCAAGCTGGTAACAAACACTTTGGAGCATCTAGATTGCTTCTGTGGTTGTTATAGAAGAACTGGTTACAAGCCTATGAATTCTTTTTAAGGTTCCTCCTCTAAAATGCTACCAGAATACCACTAAGCTGTTTTAAAGTGTTAAAAAATATTTATTATTAACAATCCCAATGAACCTAAAAGCATTTATCTGTAAGATTATCATAGTGCAGAAATACAATTAGTTTTCTTCTTGTTCAGAGAACTTGTCTGGTAGCTAATACTAAACCAGCTTGAGAATAGATTCTCAGTATGCAGAAGTGTGGACTCACTATAGTTACGATGATGCAGACCCTCCCCCAGACTTCTCACTCCACTCATCTCATCACTGGAAGTGGATACAGGGAGGTCTCTTCAGGGGCAGAGGAGACCTGTCCTCAGATCTCACAGACTCTTGTCACATTGCAGAAAGGATTCATGAATGTACCAGCTATGAGTAGAGGAGCAAGGGATTTAGTGTAAAGGGGAAGTGCTCACTGGAGCTGGGAGTGCAGGAGATTCCAGAGACAGAGAAAGAGAGAGGGGGCTGATATGCTAATATGTGCAGAGCAGTTCAGGGGCTGGACTGGAGGTAGAGGCAGGGTGGGTTATACAGTTTTGCTATGGTTTCAAAACCAGTAGTAAATTCCCTCACATGCCTATGAAAATCTTACAGTTGTGTTGTTATTTATGAGTGTAGGCTTCTAAATTTATTATTATAGAGTCCATTAATTTAAAAAATAACTTTAGGCTGAGGACTAATCTCAGTGTCGAGTATTTGCCTAGCATGGATGGGTCCCTGGGCTCAATCCCCAGCATTGCAAAACAAAACAAAACCCAAAAAACAAAAACCATGTATCTATAATGATATCCTCACTTTCATTCTGTTTCTTTCATTTGCTTACTTTTATTTTTTATCACTCTCACCAAATTCGTCTAGCTTATTAATATTTTTAAACAACTACCAACCCTCCAGGCCCATTAGCCCCACCAACACTCCTACCAGCTACTCCTGCCAGTGGTGACATTCATTCAGGGCAATGAGGTGCCTTCTTGCAGGCCTTCTGCCAAGGTCAAAAGCTGCTCCTGTCCAAGTCTGACCTTCAGAAGGAGGTCAAACTCTGCAGCTGATCTGGGATTCATGGGCTTCTCCCTTGTCCCTTAGTTCCAGAGGGGTCTGAGGGACACTCTTGTCTTATACAGCTTGGGCCCAGTCCCCAAGATCACCATTCCAGCAGAACTGGTACGAGCTAGAAAACCTCTAACTTCATTGGAGTAATCGTGGGCTATAGCCTGAACCCTGTGGACATGCCCAAGGCCAATAACCTGCCTGATGGGGGACTTAGGATGAAGGAACAGGTCTGGGGCATGTGAGTCTCTCTACACCATTTCTGACTCTGTGTGCATCTGCAATCAACTCAATGTAAGACATTTAATTCTTTCAAAGAGCTCAGACTTCAGAAAAAAGCTTAGATGACTAGGCAAATCACTTCCCTGCTCACAGGGGGAAAAGGATTGAATTAGTAAGAGATGAATGGACCAGGCACAGAACCTGGCACAGTGCAGGCTCCAAGGTCACTGTCAGAGATGAGCAACACTCGGCCTCAAGGTGCTGGGTAAAGAGTGAAGATCCAGGTCTAGTGAGGGCCCTGTGGCTGGCAGCAGTGGGTCACACTCAGCCTCAGGGCTGTGGGTGGGTAGGCAGAGCCAAGGCATGCAGGTCTGATGAGGGCCATGTAGTTGTCACTAATAGGCAGTGCTCAGACTCAAGTTGGGGAGTGCAGAGCCAGGGCATGCAGGTCTGGTGAGGACCAGGTGGCTGTCACTGATGGGCATTGCTCAGCCTCAAGTTGGAGAGTGTAGAGCCAGGGCATGCAGGTATGGTGAGGGCCAGGTGGCTGTTAATGGTGGGCAATGCTCAGCCTCAAGTTGGGGAATGCAGAGCCAGGGCATGCAGGGCATGCATGTAAAGCAGATATAACTGCTTTGTGATTTTAATACTATTATGATGTTCATAGTACAGCATGTAAAATTAATATAGTTGCTTTCTTATGGCCTTTAATGTTAATAAAATATCCATGCTGTAGCCTCCAAAACTAATATAATAGCTGCCCTGTAGCTTTTAATAGTATGATGATACCCATATGATGGCATTTCAAGCTGATATAATAACTGTCCTGTGGTCTTTAATACTAATGTTTTTATTAATATTGTAATATTATAAACCAATATAATAGCTGTCATATGGCCTTTAATAGTGATATAAATCTATATGGAGCATCAAAATTGATATAACTGCCCTGTGGACTTAATAAATATTATCCTTATTATAACATCAAAAATTGATGTGACAACTACCATGTGACTTTTGATAGTAGTAAATTATTTATATTATAGCATCTAAAATTGATAAATTAGCTGCCCTATGACCTTTACTACTAATATAATGTCAATACTGTGGCCCCTAAAACTTAAATTAGGTTTTTCTGTGATATTTTAATAATATATTATCTAAAACTAGGATAATACCTGCTCTGTGACTTGTGGTACTAATATGATATCTATAGTACAGCATCTAACTCTAATATAATGGTAGTCCTCTTACTTTAGTACTATCATGGTATCCATAATATAGCATCTAAACTAATATAGCTCTCTTGTGACCTTTAATATCTATGATATCCCTACTAGAGCACCTAAACCTAATAAGATAGCAGCATTGTAGCCTTTAGGACAATGTAATATCCAACTTTATCATCTTCAATAATATAGTAGCTGCCCTGTTGTCTTTAATACTAATATTATATCCATACCATGACCTCTAAAACTAATTCTATAGCTTCCCCGTGACCTTTGATAGTAATAAGGTATCTATAACGATTTATCTAATACTAAAACAATACTTGCCTTCTTGCTTTTAAGCTAGCATATAAAACTGATATAATAGGTGTCCAGTGACCTTTAATATTAATATAACATTCATATTTTGGCCTCCACATCTCATATAATAGCTGCCATGTAGCCTTTAATATTAACAGAATATGCACATTGTGACCTATAAATAAATATAATGGCTGCCTTCTAACCTTTAATACTAATATGATATTCATACTATCACATCCCAAGCTAATATAATAGCTGCCCTCTGGTAATTATAATTAACATATATATATTAAACCTATATTATAGATTCTAAAACTAATACAGTTTGTGCCCTGTGGCATTAAAGACTAGTAATGTGTGCATATTCTACAATCTAAAACTAATATAATAGCTTACTGTGGGCTTAAATAGTAATAGTAATAGTAATATGATATCCATAACGTAGCACCTAAAATCAACATAACTGTCCAGTTTCTTTTATTATTAAAATAATTTCCATACTGTGGTCTGCCGGGTTTCTGTTCTCGCGACTAAAAGGCTCAGGGGTCACTCTAGTTAAACTGGGCTAACTGGGCTGCACGAAATAACCACACAAGAGACACAAATACTTTTTTCTTTGGGGTTGCTGTGACGGCTCCTCTGACCTTAAGGGTCCGCGGAAAGAGACAGAGCGAGAGCACGCGCTGACCCCTTTTATTGAGGAGAAGCTATTCAAATGAGGCCAGGGGTCAGGTTTCAGGGGCTGAGTCTATCTTCATGATGTCCACTGTCAGCAGGTTGACTGACACCTGGGTAGGCCACACCCAAGGGCAGAGCAAGAGGAGGGGACACACACAAGGCACTTCCATGGAAGATTCTATCCTAAACAGGGCAAGGGGTTATATTACAAAGGAACAGGTAAGCATAGCTTCACCCATGGGGCTGTAGCAAGACACACCCATTTCGGTGACTGAGCGCCTCAGCACCCAGCTGGGGAGTGTAACTCAGTCATCCATAAGGTTGGCCTCCCACAGTGGCCTAAAAAACTAACCTAATAACTATTCTGTGGACTTTAACATTAATATGATATCCATAGCGTGGCCTCCAGCACCAATGTAATTGCTTCAATGTTGACTTTTATGATAAAATATTGTTCATAAATAGCATCTAAACTAATACTATAGCTGCACTGTGACCTTTAATACTAATGTAATGCCCATAGTATGGCATCTAAAATTAAATAAGTATCTGCCCTTTGTCCTTTCAAATTAATGAGATCTTAATACTATAGCATCTGAAATAATGTAATATTTTCCCTGTGGAAATTTATACTAACATAATAACATAATATAGTATCTAAATAAAATAGAATAGCCACTCTGTGGACTTTAATGTTAATGTAATATTGGTACCATAGCCTCTAATACAAATCAAAATGTGCCTTGTGGTCTTTAATATTAATGTTTCCATACTATAGCATATTAAACTAATATATGTCCTGTGGCCTTTAATACTAATATGATATTCATATTGTACCATCTAATTTTAATATAATACCTTCTATGTGGCTTTTTCTACTAATATAATATTCCTGCTATGGCATCTAAAACTAATGTAATAGATGTCTGAAACCTCTCTTATGCTGAAGCAAAATGATATCCATGCTATGGCATTTCAAGCTCATATAAAAACTGCACTGTGGCCTTTAATACTAATGTAATATCCATAATGTAGCACCTTAAACTAATGAAATAGATGCCTATGGCCTTTAGAGTTAATGTAATATTCATACTTTAGCATCCAAAAATGATAGAAGTGTGTCCTATTGTCTTTAACTTAATGTAAAATCCATACATTACATCAAACTAATATAATTTATGTACTGTAGACTTTAATATTATTATGATATCAATAGCATACCATCTGGAACTAACATAAGAGCTGCCCCTTCGCCTTTATTATGATGTAATATTCATACTTAGAGCATCTAAAAGTAATGTAATATCTTCCCCATGCCCTTTATTATTAATGTAAAATGCATAGTATAACATCTTAATTTGATACAATAACTGCTCCAGGGCCATAACAATAATGAAATATCTATACAGTAGCATCTAAAACTAATAAAACAGCTTAATTGTGGCCTTTAATATTAATATAATATCCCCACTGTGGCCTCTAAGACTGCTATAATAGCTGGAATGCAGTATTAACATGATATCCATAGTATAACATCTAAAACTAATATAATTGCTCCTTTTGTCATTTAAAACTTATATGATGTCTATACAGTAGCATCTAAAGCTTATATAATATCTGCCCTGTGGAGAGGCCATTCTTGTTATATTCTAGCTAAGAAGCTGTCTACATTTTGCCTGTGCTTGAGACTATCTGTGAGGCTGAATTTCAAGGTAATGGATTAATTATTCTGGCAGAGGCAGCACAGCATTTGGGCAGTGACATGAATATTGTTGGAAGCTTTTACCCAAGTTTACTGTGATAATCAGGATCAGAAAGCAGAGCAGAAGGATTTGAACATCTTGCAGTTTGGCCAGAAAAATGTGAGTAAAATTGGGATGTGGAAGTTGTGGGAGAGGGTGATGCATGAAGAAATGAGAAGAGAGCTGAAGATATAGTGGGGAATCCCTGAGAATAAGAGATGCCAGGATCATAGAACATCTGCCAAAGAAAGGTTGAGGAACTGAGCGGAGACAAGCCAAGACACAGGCTACTTGGCCTGCAACCAACATGTGGGTGGAGCTGCACAAGTAAATTCTTTGGAGAGAACATCACAATGCCATGTGCCCCAGATATGCCAGATATGGAACTGCAGGATAGAGGTGTACCTGGTTATGTCCAGGGCCCATAGGACCTGCAGACAAAGGATATGAGCTCCTGAGTGGAGTTTCAAAGTATTTTCATCCATAGGGGCATAGTTTTTCACCTGGGAAAGCATGGGGTCTGCAACTCCTGTGGCCTTCCCAACAGGGGTGTGCAGACCAAACACTGGATTACATTAAGCAGAATCCCTAGGGGTGCCTGGTGCCTGGTAGTCTGCAGCTCACAAAGACCTCAGCAGTGAAGACTGCATTGTGGAAACTGGACTGCAATAACCTAAATCCTGGGGAGTAATGTGCTATTGCATCCCCCGTAGGCTTCTGGGATGAGGGCTACATGGGCAGAACACCAGACTGCATTACCAGTATCCTCCATGGTTCCTGGGCAGTGCACAGCTCCCATGGTCCTGCATGGCAAGGGCTGTGTGGGCAGAACACCAGGCTACATTTCCAGGGTCCTCCAGGGTGCCTGGGCCAGTACATGGCCCCCAGCCCCCATGGTCCACCATGGCAAGGGCTGTGTGGGCAGAGCACCCAGCTACATTGCCAGGATTCTCCAGGGTGCCTGGACCAGCACTTGGCACCCAGCCCCCATGGTCCACCATGGCAAGGCTTTTGTGGCAGAGCACCCAGCTACATTGCCAGGATTCTCCAGGGTGCCTGGACCAGCACTTGGCACCCAGCTCCCGTGGTCCACCATGGCGGCTGTGTGGGCAGAACACCCATTACACTGTCCAGAATCCCTGGGAATTCTAAATAAATGTATAATCTGCAGCTTTCAGAAATATCCAAGGCTAGAGGTATTTAGGAAAGACAGAAGAATTATCTAGAATGCCCCAGGGCAGGGGGCTGGTGCAGCCTGCAGCTCCCCAAAGCTGCTGGGGCTTGGTCTGAGTTCAGGTTTTCCCAATCTTGGGAGTGGCCACTATGAGCTGGGATTTAACTGCTTTTCTTAAAACCCCTGATCCTAAAGTGGGATTATGTCACACTGTCTCAAAGACTACACTCCCCAGAGGGCTCTGTGGTGGCCCTTTTCTGGCTGCCTGCCCTTGGGCACAGGAGTCCTGCATGGCAAGGGAGTGAAGCAGGGCTCCACATGGCTGCCTTGCCCCTAGCTGCAGAATGCCTGACCTGGTGGAGGACAGGCTGGGGTGCAGGGAGGTGGCTCTTGAACTCCCTTTTCTGCTCTTTAGAGATTTCACTCCTCCTAGTGCCACAGACAACACAGCCAGACCTAGTGACAGCAGTGGGAACAGGTTTCACCCAGTAACCTCTGGGATGGAGGAAGAAGCAGAGTCCCCAGGAAGCCCAGGAGGTTCCCCTACTAGCAGGTGTCTCCCCCTCACAGGGAGGCGTCTGAGGTGTCTCCTCTTCAGGCAGGGTGTCTCCCTTCAAGCAGGAAGTCTCTCTCCCAGCTGTGAAACTCCCCTCCCAACCATCCAGCTGCCCTCCAAACCACCCAGCTCCCATCCCAGGGGGCAGTTCCCCTCTTGGCAGCTTGACTCCCCTGGGGGGTGGGGATTCTGGCATGGGGCGTGGCTGGGGGAGGGGCCTGGGCGCCATCCTGGATGCTGTCTCGCCCTCAGGCTGAGGAGGGAGCTTTCTCCTCAGAGCTGAGCAGAGGAGCCCTGACTGCTGGACAAGGTGGGTCATTCCACAGGGCGAGCAGAGCTCCCCTCTCCTCACAGCAGCCCCAGGAGACGCTAGACCAGGAAACCCTCATGGGCCTCAGTTCTAGGGGCTCCCCTGGGTTCCCTCCCAGAGCAGCCTGGGAGAGACACCAGGCCTGGGGACCCTGGTGGTCCAAGTCTCCAGGGCTGCAAGGGTTCCTCTCCTCTGAACAGCCTGAGGGAGATGCCAGGCCTGGGGACACTCTTGGCCATGACTCTAGGTATGCCCCGGGGTTCCCTCTCCTCAGAGCAGCATGAAGACATGCCAGGCCTGGGACCCGCTTGACGACGTCTCTAGCGATGCCTGAGTACTCTTCTCAGAGCAGCCTAGAAGAGATCCCAGGCCTGGGGACAATGGTGAGTGATGTCTCTAGGAACGCCCAGGGTTCCCTCTCATCAAGCAGTCTTGGGGGAGACTCCAGGCCTGGCCACCCTGGTGGGCTGCATCTCTAGGGAATCCCAAGTTTCCCTCTCCTCAGAGCAACCAGGAGGGGAAGTCTGGCCTTGGGACACACTTCACATCTCTATGGACACCTTGGCTTCCCTTTCCTCAGAGCAGCCAGGGGGAGGCGCTAGGCCTGGGTCCCTGGTGAGCCACATCTCTAGGGACACTCTGGGCAGGAAGTTGCTGGGGCTTGGTGAGTTCAGGTTTTCCCAACCTTGAGAGTGGCCACCATGGGCTAGGATTTCACTGCTTTTCTTCAAACCTCTGATCCCACAAAGTTGGGTTATGTTACCCTGTGTCAAAGACCACTTTCCAGAGGCCTCTGTGGTGGTCCATTACTGGCCTCTGCATTGGGCACAGGAATGAAGCAGGACTCCATGTGGCTGCCTGGCCCCTGCCACAGCAGACCTGATCTGGTGGAGGACTGGCTGGGGTGCAGGGAGGTGGCTCCTGGACTCCCTTTTGTTCTCTCTAGAGATTCCACTCCTCTTGGTGCTAGAGACAACAGAGCCAGACCTAGATACAGCAGTGGGAACAGGTTTCACCCAGTAACTCCTGA
>NW_026000005.1:54044451-54061371 GCF_001458135.2 Marmota marmota marmota
CCAGGCCTGGGGACCCTCTTGGCTGCGTCTCTTGGGTCTCGGGGGGTTCCTCACTTCAGAGCAGCCTGAGGGTGATGCCTGACCTGGGGACCCTCTGGGCCATGTCTCTAGGGACACATGAGGTTCCCTTTCCTCAGAGCAGCCAGGAGGAGATGTCTGGCTTGGGGACCCTCTTCACATCTCTAGGGACACCTGCACTTTCCTTTCCTCAGAACAGCCAGGGGGAGGCACCAGGCCTGGGTCCCTGGTGAGCCACATCTCTAGGGACACTCTGGGCAGGAAGCTGCTGGGTCTTGATGGGTTCAGGTTTTTCCAACCTTGAGAGTGGCCACCATGGGCTAGGATTTCACTGCTTTTCTTCAAACTTCTGATCCCACAAAGTAGGATTATGTCACGCTGTGTCAAAGACCACTTCCCAGAGGCCTCTGTGGTGGCTCATTCTGGCCTCTGTCCTTGGACACAAGAGGGAACCAGGGTTCCATGTGGCTGCTTGGCCCCTCACCGCAGCAGGTCTGACCTGGTGGAGGACAGGCTGGGGTGCAGGGAGGTGGCTCCTGGACTCCCTTTTGTTCTCTCTAGAGATTCCACTCCTCTTGGTGCAAGAGACAACAGAGCCAGACCTAGATACAGCAGTGGGAACAGGTTTCACCCAGTAACTCCTGACGTGGAGGAAGAAGCTGGGTCCCCAGGAAGCCCAGGCAGCTCCCCTCTAGGTGGGAGCTTTTCCCTTGTCTGCAGGATGTCTTCCCATCCCAGGAAGGCATCTCCCAGGGTGGGTGCTTCTCCCCTCCTAGCAGGGTGTCTTCAATCCCAGGTGCTGGCTCCACACCCAGGGGTGTCTTCCCTCCCAGCAAAGTGTTTCTCTTTGCTGGGAGGGGCTTCTGGGGTAATGGGGGTGGGCATCTCTCCTCTGAGCAGCTTGTTTCCCCTCTTAGGGGGCATCTCTACTCCCATCCAAAATTCAGGTGAGTTTGCAGGGGAAGGGGTTGAGGGTGGGACCTTGTCGCCATCTTGGATCCTGTGTAGCCCTCAGGCTGAGGAGGGAGCTTTCTTCTCAGAGCTGAGCAGAGGAACACTGACTGCTGGACAAGGTAGGTCATTCCACAAGGAGGGCAGGGCTTTCCTCTCCTCAGAGCAGCCAGAGAAGATGACAGGCCAGAAAACTCTCGTGGGCCACATTTCTAAGGGAATCCCATGGGTACCCACTGAAAGCAGCCAGGAGAAGATGCCAGGTCTGGAGACCCATTGGATACATCTCTAGAGATGCCTGGGGTTCCTATCCTCAGACCACCCTGAGGGAGATGCCTTGCCTGGGGCCCCTCTTGGCCATGTCTCTAGGGACACTTGGAGTTCCCTTTCCTTAGAGAAGCCTGGGGGAGACGCCAGGCCTGGTGACTCTGGTGGGCTGCATCTCTAGGGATGCCTGGATTTCCTCTCCTCAGAGGAGCCTTCAGAAATTCCAGGCCTGGGGACCCTCATAGACCACATCTCTAGGGATACCTGGGGTACCCTCCTCAGATCAGCCTAGGAGAGATGCCAGGCCTAGGCACCTGGTGGGCTACATTCCTCTCTTGGGACACCCAAGGCAGGGGGCAGGTGCAGCCTGCAGCTCCCAGAAGCTGCTGGGGCTTGGTCTGAGTTCAGGTTTCCCAACCCCTAAAGTGGCCACCATGGGTTGAAATTTCACTGCTTTTCTTCACACCCCTGATCCTAAAGTGGGATTCTGTCACCCTGTGTCAAAGACCACTTCCAGAGGCCTCTGTGCTGGCCCCTTTCTGGCCTCTGCTCTTGGGCACAGGAGTGAAGAAGGGCTCACTGTGGCTGCCTGGCCTATGGCCGCAGCAAGACTGACCTGGTTGGGGACAGGCTGGGGTGCAGGGAGGTGGCTCCTGGACTCCCTTTTGTTCTCTCTAGAGATTCCACTCCTCTTGGTGCAAGAGACAACAGAGCCAGACCTAGATACAGCAGTGGGAACAGGTTTCACCCAGTAACTCCTGACGTGGAGGAAGAAGCTGGGTCCCCAGGAAGCCCAGGCAGCTCCCCTCTAGGTGGGAGCTTTTCCCTTGTCTGCAGGATGTCTTCCCATCCCAGGAAGGCATCTCCCAGGGTGGGTGCTTCTCCCCTCCTAGCAGGGTGTCTTCAATCCCAGGTGCTGGCTCCACACCCAGGGGTGTCTTCCCTCCCAGCAAAGTGTTTCTCTTTGCTGGGAGGGGCTTCTGGGGTAATGGGGGTGGGCATCTCTCCTCTGAGCAGCTTGTTTCCCCTCTTAGGGGGCATCTCTACTCCCATCCAAAATTCAGGTGAGTTTGCAGGGGAAGGGGTTGAGGGTGGGACCTTGTCGCCATCTTGGATCCTGTGTAGCCCTCAGGCTGAGGAGGGAGCTTTCTTCTCAGAGCTGAGCAGAGGAACACTGACTGCTGGACAAGGTAGGTCATTCCACAAGGAGGGCAGGGCTTTCCTCTCCTCAGAGCAGCCAGAGAAGATGACAGGCCAGAAAACTCTCGTGGGCCACATTTCTAAGGGAATCCCATGGGTACCCACTGAAAGCAGCCAGGAGAAGATGCCAGGTCTGGAGACCCATTGGATACATCTCTAGAGATGCCTGGGGTTCCTATCCTCAGACCACCCTGAGGGAGATGCCTTGCCTGGGGCCCCTCTTGGCCATGTCTCTAGGGACACTTGGAGTTCCCTTTCCTTAGAGAAGCCTGGGGGAGACGCCAGGCCTGGTGACTCTGGTGGGCTGCATCTCTAGGGATGCCTGGATTTCCTCTCCTCAGAGGAGCCTTCAGAAATTCCAGGCCTGGGGACCCTCATAGACCACATCTCTAGGGATACCTGGGGTACCCTCCTCAGATCAGCCTAGGAGAGATGCCAGGCCTAGGCACCTGGTGGGCTACATTCCTCTCTTGGGACACCCAAGGCAGGGGGCAGGTGCAGCCTGCAGCTCCCAGAAGCTGCTGGGGCTTGGTCTGAGTTCAGGTTTCCCAACCCCTAAAGTGGCCACCATGGGTTGAAATTTCACTGCTTTTCTTCACACCCCTGATCCTAAAGTGGGATTCTGTCACCCTGTGTCAAAGACCACTTCCAGAGGCCTCTGTGCTGGCCCCTTTCTGGCCTCTGCTCTTGGGCACAGGAGTGAAGAAGGGCTCACTGTGGCTGCCTGGCCTATGGCCGCAGCAAGACTGACCTGGTTGGGGACAGGCTGGGGTGCAGGGAGGTGGCTCCTGGACTCCCTTTTCTGCTCTCTAGAGATTTCACTGCTTTTCATGCCACAGACAGCACAGCCATACCCAGTGACAGCATGGGAATACTCCTGGGGTGGAGGAAGAAGCAGAGTCCCCAGGAACCCCATGATGCTCCCCTCCCAGCTGGAGCTTCTCCCCTCTGAGCAGGGTGTCTCCCCATCCCAGAGAGGTATCTCCCCTAGAGTGGGGGCCTCTGCCCTCCCAGCAGGACGTCTCCCCTCTTAGCAGGGTGTCTCCAATACTAGGGGGTGGCTCCACTCCCAGGGGTGTCTCCCCTCCTATCAGATTGTCTCTCTTCCCTAGGTGTTGTCTGGGTTGGTGGGGGCAAACATCTCCCCTCCCAGCTGGGAAAGTCCCCTCCCAGGGATTGGATTCCCTCTCAATAGGCTACTATTTCCTAGAGGGGGGTGACTCCCCTAGAGGGGCTGTCTCCCCTAGCAGCAGGCTGTCACCCCTCCTAGGGGGCATCTCAACTCTCAGCCAATCTTCAGGTGAGTAGCATAGTGGGGTCTGAGAGCTGGACCTGGGTGACACCTTGGATGCTGTTAGGCCCTCAGGCTGAGGAGGGAGTTTTCTCCTCAGAGCTGAGCAGAGGAAGACTCTGACTTCTGGACAATGTGGGTCACTCCACAGAAAGGGCAGTGCTCCCCTCTCCTCAGAGCAGCCCCAGGACATGCCAGGCTGGGAAACCCTCCTGGACCTCATCTCTAGGTGTGCCCCTGGGTTCCCTCTCTGAGCAGCCTTGGAGAGATGCCAGGACTAGGGACCCTGGTGGGCCAAGACTCCAGGGATGCTGAGGTTCCACTCCTCTAAACAGCATCGGGTAGATGCGAGGCCTGTGGACACTCTTAGCCATGACTCTAGGTATGCCCCGGGGTTCCCTCTCCTTAGAGCAGCATGAGGAGACTCCAGGCCTGGGACCCGCTTGACGACGTCTCTAACGATGCCTGGATACTCTTCTCAGCAGCCTAGAAGAGATCCCAGGCCTGGGGACAATGGTGAGTGATGTCTCTAGGGACACCTGGGGTTCCCTCTCATCAGAGCAGTCTTGGGGGAGGCACTAGGCCTGGCCACCCTGGTGGGCTGCATCTCTAGTGAATCCCAAGGTTTCCTCTCCTCAGAGCAGCCAGTAGGAGATGTCCTGTCTGGGTACCCTCTTCACATTTCTATGGACACCTTGGCTTCCCTTTCCTCAGAGCAGTCAGGGGGAGGTGCAAGGCCTGGGTCCCTGGTGAGCCACATCTCTAGGATCACTCTGGGCCGGAAGCTGCTGAGGCTTGATGAGTTCAGGTTTTCCCAACCTTGAGAGTGGCCACCATGGGCTAGGATTTCACTGCTTTTCTTCAAACCTCTGATCCCACAAAGTTGGGTTATGTGGTCTGTGTCAAAGACCACTTCCCAGAGGCCTCTGTGGTGGCCCATTTCTGGCCTCTGCCCTTGGGGACAGGAGTGAAGCAGGGCTCCATGTGGCTGCCTGGGCCCTGGCCAAAGCAAGGCCGATCTGGTGGAGGACTGGCTGGGGTGCAGGGAGGTGGATCCTGGACTCCATTTTGTTCTCTCTAGAGGTTCTACTCCTCTTGGTGCTAGAGACAACAGAGCCAGACCTAGATACAGCAGTAGGAACAGGTTTCATACAGTAACTCCAGAGATGGAGGGAGAAGTAGAGTCCCCAGGAAGCCCAGGCAGCTCCCCTCCAAGTGGGAGCTTTCCCCCTCTCTGCAGGATGTCTTCCCATCCCAGGAAGGCACCTCCCACATGGTGGGGGTTTCTCCTCTTTTAGCAGGGTGTCTCCAATCCCAGGGGCTGGTTCCACTCCCAGGGGTATCTCACCTCCCAGAAAAGTGTCTCTCTTTTGTAGGGGGGCATCTGGGGTAATGGGGTGCTCATCTCTCCTCCCAGCAGGGTTTCTCCCCTCTTAGGGGGCATCTCTACTCCCACCCAAGATTCAGGTGAGGTTTGCAGGCAGAGGGTCTGAGGGTGGAAACTGGTTGCCATCTTTGAATCTGAGTTGCCCTCATGCTGAGTAGGGAACTTTCTTCTCAGAGCTGAGCAGAGGACACCTGAATGCTGGACAAGGTGGGTCATTCCACAAGAAGGGTAGAGTCTCCCTCTTCCCAGAGCAGCCAGAAAAGATGATAAGCCAGAAAACCCTCATGGGCCACATGTCTAAGGGCATCTTGGGGGTACCCACAGAGAGCTGACTGGGGGAAATGCCAGGCCTGGAGACCTTCTTGGCTACATCTCTAAGGATGCCTGGGGTTTCTCCCCTCAAACCAACCTGAGGATGATGCCTGACTTGGGGAACCTCTTGGCCATGTCTCTAGGCACTCGTGGGGTTCCCTTTCCTCAGAGCAGCCTGGGGGAAATGTCAGGCCTGAGGACCCTGGTGGGCCATGTCTCTAGGAATGCCCGGGTATCCTCTCCTAAGAGGAGCCTTCAGAATTGCCAGGCTAGGGACACTCATGGACCACGTCTCTAGCAATGCCCGGAGTTCCCTCCTCAGATCAGCCTAGGGGAGACAGCAGGCCTAGGCACACTGATAGTCTATGTTCCTCTCTTGGGACTCTCCAGGCAGGGGGCAGGTGCAGCCTGCAGCTCCCAGAAGCTGCTGGGGCTTGGTCTGAGTTCAGGTTTCCCAACTCGTAGACTGCCCACCATGGGCTGGGATATCACTGCTTTTCTTCACACCCTAGATCCTAAAGTGGGATTCTGTCACCCTGTGTCAAAGACCACTTCCAGAGGCCTCTGTGGTGGCCCCTTTCTGGCCTCTGCCCTTGGGCACAGGAGTGAAGAAGGACTCACTAAAGCTGCCTGGCTGCAGCAGGCAGGCCTGATCTTGTGGGGGACAGGCTGGGGTGCAGGGAGGTGGCTCCTGGACTCCCTTTTCTGCTCTCTAGAGATTTCACTGCTTTTCATGCCACAGACAGCACAGCCATACCCAGTGACAGCATGGGAATACTCCTGGGGTGGAGGAAGAAGCAGAGTCCCCAGGAACCCCATGATGCTCCCCTCCCAGCTGGAGCTTCTCCCCTCTGAGCAGGGTGTCTCCCCATCCCAGAGAGGTATCTCCCCTAGAGTGGGGGCCTCTGCCCTCCCAGCAGGACGTCTCCCCTCTTAGCAGGGTGTCTCCAATACTAGGGGGTGGCTCCACTCCCAGGGGTGTCTCCCCTCCTATCAGATTGTCTCTCTTCCCTAGGTGTTGTCTGGGTTGGTGGGGGCAAACATCTCCCCTCCCAGCTGGGAAAGTCCCCTCCCAGGGATTGGATTCCCTCTCAATAGGCTACTATTTCCTAGAGGGGGGTGACTCCCCTAGAGGGGCTGTCTCCCCTAGCAGCAGGCTGTCACCCCTCCTAGGGGGCATCTCAACTCTCAGCCAATCTTCAGGTGAGTAGCATAGTGGGGTCTGAGAGCTGGACCTGGGTGACACCTTGGATGCTGTTAGGCCCTCAGGCTGAGGAGGAAGGTTTCTCGTCAGAACTGAGTAGAGGAACCCTGACTGCTGGAAAATGTGGGTCATTCCACAGGAAGGGCAGAGCTCCCCTCTCCTCAGAGCAGCCCCAGGACACACCAGGCTGGGAAACCCTCGTGGACATCATCTCTAGTTGAACCCCTGGGTTTCCTACCTGACCAGCCTTGTTGAGATGCCAGGACTAGGGACCCTGTTGGGCCCAGTCTCCAGGGTTGCTCAGGTTCCTCTCCTCTGAACAGCATAGGGTAATGCCAGGCCTGGGGACACTCTTGGCCATGACTCTAGGTACGCCTTGTGGTTCCCTCTCCTCAGAGCAGCATGTGGAAATGCCAGGCCCGAGACCTGCTTTACGACATCTATAGTGATGCCTGAGTACACTTCTCAGAGCAGCCTAGAAGAGTTGCCAGGCTTGGGGACAATGTTGAGTGATGTCTATAGGGATGCCCGGGGTTCTCTCTCATCAGAGCAGTCTGCAGGGAGATGCCAGTCCTGTCCACCCTGGTGGGCTACATCTCTAGGGAATCCCAAGGTTCCCTCTCAGAGCAGCCAGGAGGAGATGTCTGGCCTTGGGACCCTATTCACATCTCTATGGACACCTCAGCTTACCTTTCCTCAGAACAGCAAGGGGGAGGCGCTAGGCCTAGGTCCCTGGTGAGCCACATCTCTAGGGATACTCTTGGCAGGAAGCTGTTGAGATTTGGTGAGTTCTGGTTTTCCCAACTTTGAGAGTGGCCACCATGGGCTAGGATTTCACTGCTTTCTTCAAAGCTCTGATCCCACAAAGTTGGGTTATGTCACCCTGTGTCAAAGACCACTTCCCAGAGGTCTCTGTGGTGGCCCATGGCTGGCCTCTGACCTTGGGCACAGGAGTGAATCAGGGCTCCATGTGGCTGCCTGATCCCTGTCGCAGCAGACCTGATCTGGTGGAGGACTGGCTGGGGTGTAGGGAAGTGGATCCTGGACTCCCTTTTGTTCTCTCTAGAGGTTCCACTCCTCTTGGTGCTAGAGACAACAGAGCCAGACCTAGATACAGCAGTGGGAACAGGTTTCACCCAGTAACTCCTGAGGTGGAGGGAGAAGCAGAGTCCCCAGGAAGCCCAGGCAGTTCCCCTCCAAGTGGGAGCTTTTCCCTTGTCTGCAGGATGTCTTCCCATCCCAGGAAGGCATCTCCCATATGATGGGTCTTCTCCCCTCCTAGCAGGGTGTCTTCAATCCCAGGGGCTGGCTGAACTCCCAGGGTTGTTTCCCCTCCCAGCAAAGTGTCTCTCTTTGCTGAGGGGGGCATCTGAGGTCATGGGGGTGGGCATCTCTCCTCCCAGCAGTGTGTCTACCCTCTTAGGGGGCATCTTAACTCCCAGCCAAGTTTCAGGTGAGTTTTGCCAGCAGAGGGGCTGAGGGCATAAACTGGTTGCCATCTTGGAATCTGTGTTGCCCCCAGGCTGAGTAGGAAGCTTTCTTCTCAGACCTGAGCAGAGGAACCCTGACTGCTGGACAAGGTGGGTCATTCCACAAGGAGGGCAGGGCTTTCCTCTCCTCAGAGCAGCCAGAAAAGATGACAGGCCAGAAAACCCTCATGGGCCATATCTCTAAAGTCATCTAGGGGGTACCCATGGAGAACAGCCTGGGGGAGATGCCAGGCCTGGAGACCTTCTTGGCTACATCTCTACGGATGCCTCGGGTTCCTCTCCTCAAACCAGGTTGAGGAAGATGCCTGCTTGGGGACTCTCTTGGCCATGTCTCTAGGGACACGTGGGGTTCCCTTTCCTCAGAATAGCCTGGGGGAGACATCAGGCCTGAGGACCCTGGTGGACCACGTCCCTAGGGATGCCAGGGATTCCTCTCCTCAGTGGAGCGTTCAGAAATGCCAGTCTGGGGACCCTCATGGACCACGTCTCTAGCGATGCAAGGAGTTCTCTTCTCAGATCAGCCTAGGGGAAACACCAGGCCTACGCACCTTGGTGGGCTACGTTCCTCTCTTGGGACACCCAAGACAGGGGGCAGGTGCAGCCTGAAGCTCCTAGAAGCTGCTGCGGCTTGGTCTGAATTCAGGTTTCCCAACTCGTAGACTGGCCAGCATGGGCTGGGATTTCACTGCTTTTCTTCACACCCCTGATCCTAAAGTTGGATTCTGTCACCCTGTATCAATGACCACTTCCAGAGGCCTCTGTGGTGGCTTCTTTCTGGCCTCTGCCCTCGGGTGCAGGAGTGAAGAAAGGCTCACTGTGGCTGCCTGGCCACAGCAGGCCTGACCTGGTGGGGGACAGGCTGGGGTGCAGGGAGGTGGCTCCTGGACTCCCTTTTCTGTTCTCTAGAGATTTCACTCCTCCTCATGCCACAGACAGCACAGCCAGACCTAGTGATAGCAGTGGGAACACTCCTTGGGTGGAGGAGGAAGCAGAGTTCCCAGGAAGCCCATGATGCTCCCCTCCCAGCTGGAGCTTCTCCCTTCCCAGCAGGGTGTCTCCGCATCCCACGGAGGTATCTCCCCTAGAGTGGGGGCCTCTGCCCTCCTATCAGGATATCTTTCCTCTTTCCAGGGTGTCTCCACTTCTAGGGGATGGCTCCATTCCTGGGGGTGTCTCCCCTCCTAGCAGAGTGTCTCTCTTCTCTAGGGGTTGTCTGGGTTGGTGGCGGAAGCATCTTCCCTCCCAGCAGGGAATCTCCCCTCCCAGGGGTTGCCTTTCCTCTCAACAAGTATCTCTCCCCTAGAGGGAGGTGACTCCCCTATAGGGGGTGTCTCCCCTAGCATCAGGGTGTCTCCCCTCCTAGGGGACATCTCTACTCCCAGCCAAGCTTCAGGTGAGTAGCATTGTTGGGGGCTGAGAGCAGGACCTTGATTCCACCTTGCATGGTGTCTGGCCCTCATAATGAAGAGGGAGTTTTCTCCTCAGAGCTGAGAAGAGGAATCCTGACTGCTGGACAACGTGGGTCATTCCACAGGGAGGGCAGAACTCCCCTCTCCTTGGAGCAGCCCCAGATACACCGGGCTGGGAAACCCTCCTGAACCACATCTCTAGGTGTGCCCCTGGGTTCCCTTCATGAGCAGCCTTGGAGAGATGCCAGGACTAGGGACCCTGGTGGGCCAAGTCTCCAGGGCCACCAGGTTTCCTCTCTTCAGAACAGACTGGGGGAGTTGCCAGGCCTGGGGACACTCTTGGCCATGATTCTAGGTACGCCCTGAGTTTCCCCCTCCTCAGAGCAGCATGAGAAGACACCAGGCCTGGGACCCTCTTGATGACGTCTCTAGTGATGCTGGGGGTATTCTTCAGAGCAGCCTCGAAGAGATGCCAGGCCTGGGGACAATGGTGAGTGATGTCTCTAGGGACGCCTGGGGTTCCCTCTAATCAGAGCAGTCTTAGGGGAGGCACCAGGCCTGGCCACCCTGGTGGGCTGCATCTCTAGTGAATCCCAAGGTTTCCTCTCAGAGCAGCCAGGAGGAGATGTTTGGCCTGGGGACCCTCTTCACATCTGTATGGACACCTCAGCTTCTCTTTCCTCAGAGCAGCCAGTGGGAGGCACCAGGCCTGGGTCCCCAGTGAGCCACATCTCTAGGGACACTCTTGGCAGGAAGCTGTTGAGGCTTGGTGAGTTCTGGTTTTCCCAACCTTGAGAGTGGCCACTAGGATTTCATTGCTTTTCTTCAAAGCTCTGATCCCACAAAGTTGGGTTATGTCACCCTGTGTTAAAGACCACTTCCCAGAGGTCTCTGTGGTGCCCCATTGCTTGCCTCCAACCTTGGGCTCAGGAGTGAAGCAGGGCTCCATGTGGCTGCCTGGCCCCTGGCCGCAGCAGGTGTGATCTGGTGGAGGACTGGCTGGGGTGCAGGGAGGTGGCTCCTGGACTCCCTTTTCTGTTCTCCTATGATTTCACTTCTTCTGGTGCCACAGACAGCATAGCCAGACCTAGTTAAAGCAGTGGGAACAGGTTTCACTAATAACTTCTGGGGTTGAGGAAGAAGCAGGGTCCCCAGGAAGCCCAGGATGCTCTCCTCCCAGCGGGAGCTTCTCTTCTTTCAGCAGGTGTCTCCCCATCCCCATCTAGGGGAGTTGTCTCCCCTAGAGTGGGGGCCTTTCTCTCCTAGCAGGGTGTCTCCACTTCTAGGGGGTTGCTCCAGTCCTCAGGGTGTTTCCCCTCCTAGCAGGGTATCTGTCTTCCCTAGGGGTTGTCTGGGGTCAAACATCTCCCCTCCCAGCAGGGTATCTCCCCTCTTAGGGGTTGGCTTCCCTCTCAGCAGGTGTCTCTCCCTTAGGGGGAGTGTTACCCCTAGAAGGGGTGTGAGTCCCCTAGAGGGGGTGTCTCCCCTCCCATCAGGGTGTCTCCCCTCCCAGGGGGCATCTCCAGTCTCAGCCAAGCTTTATGATTAGCATAGTGGGAGTCTGAGTGCCGGGTTGGGAGCCACCTTGGATGCTTTCTGGCCCTCAGGCTGAGGAGGGAGCTTTCTCCTCAGAACTGATCAGAGGAACCCTGACTGCTTGACAAAGTGGGTCATTCCACAGTGAGGGCAGAGCTCCCCTCTCCTCAGAGCAGCCCTAGGAGAGGCCATGCTGGGAAACCCTTGTGGGCCTCATCCTGAAAGGATAAAAGAAACTGAAGTTAAAGACCAGGCATTGTAAAGCTTCTAAGCTGCAAAGCCTGAGTTAAAATGTAAAAGACCAGGTATTGTTAAGTTCCTATGCTACACTCAAAACCTGAAATTCCTGTAGCTGTTAGGACAATTCACGGGACTGCCCAGTAGATATTCCCCCTGACCATTTAGTTGTTAAATAACCTGGGCCCTGTGCAGTTTGGCACGTAGGCATTCAGGGCCCAAACCAATCAGTTTAAATGTGTACCCCGCTTTAGGACTAACCTATCACCCCCGCCGGACCTGTTCCCGCCAATGAATGTACTAATCATGTTCGAGAGTTGTTGTTCGATTTTCCCGCGCCTCATGATGATTTGTTCTGATGTATACAAAGCCCCTGCCCTCCCCAAAAAGTGTACTTAAGCACTGCTCAACCCCTGCTTGGGGCTCTTGGCCGCTCTCCCTTCTTGAGTGAACATGGAGCCCCAGCATGCTGGATCCTCAATAAACCCCCTTTTGCGGTTGCATGAGTCCGTCTCTTGGTGGTCTCTTCCTCCGTCGTTTGCTGGTCCCTTACAATCTCTAGGCATGCCCCTGAGTTCCCTTTCAGAGCAGTCTAGTTGTCTAAATGTCTAATTGATTAATTAATATATGTTTATGTAATTGTTTGTCTTCAATGTAAAACACATAATTTATACATTTCTTTTACATGCATTCATCTGATGCTCTGCCTTTTAATTGCAGATATTTGAGACAAATGTATTTTAGTGTATATTTGCTTTCAAGAGGTCAAACAACAATCAAGTAATCTCATATTATTATACAAACTGTATAAGATGATAAACAAATATAATTCTGTCTACAGAAATATCCAAGTACTTTAACTATATTTTCATTAAGATATTTCTTCTTATCAAGGTATGATAACTTGTTTTGATTGCAAAATTTTCAGAAATTGTTCCAAAGTATAACCAGGAAATGTTTTAAAAGAAAAGAAGATGCTTCAACAGAAAGGAAGCACATATTGCAGTTCCTCAGAAGAAGAAAAAAATCATCTTTGGGTAAAACAATGTCTTTCTATTCTAGATTTTAATGATAAAGATATTTTCCTAAATAGAAAGATCTTTTTATCATTATCTATACCGACAGATCATATAGAAAGTTAAAACAATTGAGAAAGAGATTTGTATGTACTGAACTGACTATAAAAATTTTAACTGATTAATTTAAGAATATTTCAGGCTATTTTCCTGATTTTACTATGCTGATGTGAGCTAAGATTTTGTCTATATTTATACATGATTAATACATATTAAAATTTTAAGTTTATTTTCTTTAAGGAAGGTCTTTATTGCCTAATGATTTCTACTGTTTAAGGCAAGGATTAATTTTTTCAATAAATTCATATCTATAAGACACCGCACCGCACTACAAATGGAAGACACCACATGATACAAATCACCGGAGAGGTTCCACTTTATTACAAAAGGCTGTGGGCTTATATAGATCTAAGGAGAGGTGTCAGGGCTTAGGTAAGTGAAGGGTCACCCATTTATTGGCAAGTTCTTCCATATGTCAGTTCCGGAGCCCAAGAAGTTAATTCTCATTGGGGCTAAGGTTTCCCGCCCGCGGGATTTGAATACTGGCGCTGGCGGGAGAACTGGTGCCTTTGGAACTTTTCCAGCCAGTGAAAAGAAGGGAGGGGCTGGGGATGTGGCTCAAGCGGTAGCATTCTCGCCTGGTATGCGTGAGGCCCGGGTTCAATCCTCAGCACCACATACAAACAAAGATGTTGTGTCCACCGAAAACTAAAAAATAAATATTAAAAAATTCTCTCTGTCTCTATCACTCTCTCTTTAAAAAAAAAAAAGAAGGGAAAGTAGGAAGAGAAGGTCGTTAGGGGCCATGTTGAGGTTTTTCTCTGGGGTGAGGCTGCCGTTTATACTTTCCCCAACAATATCCTTAATTAAACACTAAATATATTAAACTGCTGACTTAGATCCCAATTTTGACAATTCTCCTTGGTTACTAAATTTGATTGATTCAAAGACACTGCAGATTCTTACATATTACTTTGTTTCTTGGATAATTATGAGATTTGGGAGAACATTTTATTAGGACTGAGGTTTTCCAAATTAAAGTTGTATGTTAGTTTTGAGCAATAATGGTTACAAACCTTGTTGAAAATTCATTGGTACTTTATAAGTTCTCTGACTACACCCATTATCTGTAAAAAAATATGATAAGATTTATATATCACTCTACACTGGGAAGTATCCTTAATCATATTTTCTAAAAGACAATTAAGAGACACCTAATTAAAGGATAATATTCTGAAACATAGTGATATTTTAAGACCTTGTCTCAGAAAGAGGTTGATGGTCCTTTCTAAATTGTTAGAATAAATTAACTATCTATATATTGGGAAATTACAATAATCAATAAAACGTATCTCATTTTCAAATCTAGCCTTAATTATTCTTAAGAGAAGGCCTTAAAATTTCGCCTACCAGAAACCATAATCAAAGGAAACCTCTCAAACTTAATATAGACCAAAATAAATTCAGGGAGATTTCCAAGAGATCCAGATTCATATATTAATATTTTAGAATTTACACAAGGCCTTTAATCAATTTTATTAAATAAAGAAAAGGGGGAAAACAGGACTCCACAGGCACACACTACATCTTACAAATATCTCAAAAAATTTTCTTAAATTGTGATACTGAGAGTCTTATTGTTACTGAACATGATTCAGTAAATTAATCAGATTTCAAAAGATAAAGTTTAAACCTGTCATCATGATAATAACTGAGAAACCTGGCACAGGAAAGTAAATTTTCAGCTGCAGAGTTTATAGATTCATGAGCTTGTCAGGTCAGTAAAAATTATGAAGAGACTTCTATGGAAACTGTTAGACCACGACGCAAGAAAAGACCACTGACTCCAATGAAAATCAAATTAAAGCAAGCTTATTATTTTGACCGGCCGGGCTGCCTTGCCCATCAAAATCATGGGAGCCAAGGACAGCCGCGAGGCTTCTTTGTGGCCCAGTTTTATAGCCCAAAAAGTTACACAAAGGGGGGTTACAGATAACAACACTCTGAGGAGCATAACACAAGTTTACATTTTTGCTGGCCCCGGCATCAGAATTTATGGAGATCTTAGAGACTCAGAGAGGGTCGTTATCCAGCCAGGGAAGGCCAGAATTTATGAGGCATCACTAAGGTTTAGGAAAGGGTTGTTATATGGTCAGGGAAAACCGGACATGGGTGAGTTCAGGGCACGGGCAGGCATTCCAATCAGCTTTACAACATCAACTAATGGCCAGGCCATACAGACATCCTGATATTTTTACAGAAAACAGAAATGAATCCTTCATAACTTGTGACAAGCTGGCTTCTGATCTAATGAGATAACTAGGCTAGGTATATCAAAACATTTCTCAGGTCCATTTTTAATGTACATTGCAGTGTGGACTGGAAAGTCCACCAATGAAACTAGATTAATTGTACTGATGATACCACTAGTTATTGGTGACAAGTCCTGCTTCCCCATGAAGTTTGAACATTAGATAAGCATGCTGAGGCAAGCATATGAACCAGGGTTTATTTAAAAAGGGGTAACATAGACTTCTCCCACAAGGGAGAAGGGAGTCATAGCTGGTATCCTGGTATCCCAAGAAGCAAGGTGTTCTGCCCTTTTTATATGACCTAGGCTTTCTTTGTTCTCCTGCCTTTCCCCCCTTATCTTTCTCCTCCATTTCTAGTGACTAGGCCCAGGTATGCTCAGTGGGTGGGTCAAAAGGTGGAATGAAGAGGGAAGAGCAGTGTAGAATAGTCCTGGACATATTAACAACCTTATAGTTCCCGTAGGGAGGGGAAATTCCTGGGGCA
Organism: Marmota marmota marmota; assembly: GCF_001458135.2. Taxonomy (NCBI): domain Eukaryota; kingdom Metazoa; phylum Chordata; class Mammalia; order Rodentia; family Sciuridae; genus Marmota; species Marmota marmota. The sequence goes on from NW_026000005.1 coordinate 54,059,626, forward strand.
GGTTACCTTGGCAACACATTGGATCAGAGACAGGTTCTTGATAAGATCCCTCAGGGGACAGTCTCCAACTTCCCAGACTCACTCAAAATTGGCCTCCTTGATCTGACCTGACTCAATGTACCTATCTATACTGACTGCCTGTCTAATTCTGGCTTCACTGACTGTAGTGGTCAGTTATACCTATATGTTGATCCTATGGTAAACAGGATGTCTGGAAGTATCATTTGAGAAAAAGACAGCATATAAGAAACCTAAACCAACCAATCATGCTGGTCCCTAAGATTAAGACTATATTTACTTATCTAGACAATTGTCAGAAAAATTAATAAAATAGATTTTTTTTCCTATTCCAGACAGTAATTTACATAGAATATCTACCAATGTATTATTGCCCTAATATTTCTACAATAGAAGTTGATACCTTTTCTAAGTGGATGGATTGTGCATGTCTTGTCAGTACAACACAATATATCTAGAAATAATGGATATATTTTAGGCTGGTCTCCTAGAATGGACAAGAACAATTACATGAGAACGCCATAACTCCTAGAAACTTTAAACTCTCAGTGAGATGGCATCCAAAAGATGTTTTGATGTGTGACTCCAACCTTCAGAATATTTATATTACTGACAGACCTAATAAACTCCTTAAATGTGAGAATTAAGAGGAAGGATAAAAAATACAACTTATATTATTGTTATCTCTAGTTATTTCCAGCTAATATAATCTAGTATATGCTGAAGTTAATGTTCAGGCTTTAAACAGGTACATGTCAATTAACCAGACCAGGCAAGCTCTTGATCTCATGATCCTTGAAGTGATAATTTATTCCTTGCTTCTACAATATTTCTTGCAGTTATATCTTAAAACTTATATTGATTTTCTTAATATTTTACTTAAATTACTTCCAAGATTCTTCATAGTCAGATAAGTGCTGATGGAAGGATTGGAACTAAGTTAAAATGCTCTAAGAAGCCACTGTAATAAATATTGTGAATGAGCTCTCTGCTCTATGGTTTGTGGAAAGGCCTAAATGCCATGCCAAATAAAAATGTCTATGTTACTATGGCCAAACAGAATGCTTCCCAATAAAATTGGGAAAAGATTAAGAATCTTCTGATAAGTGTTTGGCAAAATAATAATAATAACCTGGATCTTCCAAAGTTAATTAAATGACTTTAATCCTAAATATGTTGAAACATTCACATGGTGTGTCATTGAGATAATATGTTTTCTACTAATTCCTTTTGTGTTTCAATAGTAGATCGTGATGACTTCGGACCAAGAATCCAGTGACTAAAGATATAATTCCCCAATTGTATTTAAATATTAAGAAAGGGGGAATATGTGGGGAGCCACATTGAGCTGCCATGCCTTCCAGACCTGATGCACCACAAGGATCTGAAAGATCACTGTAGTCTGGCATGGTAGTTCCATGACTCATGACTCGGTCTTTTCCCCCACTCAGATAGCAAGGCCAGTCTTCTGAGTAGGCATACCCCTGAGGTTGAGCTACACTCACCTATTCTTCTGTAACACTACCCCTTTGCCCTGTTTGGGATAGAATGTTCCGTGGAAACTCCTATAAAAAGGCCATGCTTTTGAGCATGGCCTTTCTAGCTGTCAGTCAACCTGCTGACAGCAGACATCATGAAGCCAGACTCAACCCCCTGAAACCTGACCACTTGCATCATTTGAATGGCTTCTCCCCAATTAAAGGGTTCAGCAAATGCTCTCTCTCTCTC
>NW_026000006.1:0-5356 GCF_001458135.2 Marmota marmota marmota
AAATAAAGCAAATGTGTTACTTCATTCATTCATTTTTATATTAAATAAATACCTTTGGCAATTCAATAAATAGAAATAGATAAGACACGGTTCATATCTTCAAAGAGTGAAATTATTGCATAAAAGGCTTTTTTGTGGGGGAGAAGGGTAGTACCAGGAACTGAATTCAGGGGCACTGGACCACTGAGCCATATCCCCAACCCTATCTTGTATTTTATTTAGAGATAGGGTCTCACTGAGTTGCTTAGTGCCTTGCTTTTGCTGAGGGGGGCTTTGAAGAATAAAAGGTATTTTGTACTAAGGACAAACAGATGAATTTCAGGTTGAAGGAAGAAGCTTTAGACTCGATAAGAAGTTTTTTGTTGCTGTTGTTTTTAGTACAAGAGATTAAACCTAGGGGCACTTAACCACTGAGCCACATCCCTAGCCCCTTTTATTTTTTTATTTTGAGTAAGGGTCTTACTAAGTTGCTTAGGGCTTTGCTTAGTTTCTGACGCTGGCTTTGAACTTGAAATCCATCTGGTCATTAGGAAATTATGGATGTGACATATATGGCTTTTAACCAATTTGCGATTTAAGATTGCAAATAAAAACATCTTGGCTAAAGGACAGAAAAACCTGTTAGGATTCTCATGTTCTATTACTAATTGATATGGACACCATACAAGTCAGATTTCTGACTATTTAAATACAAGTTAATGTTCCACTAAAACAAAAAAATCCAAAAATTCTTAACAAGTCAATTATAGTTTCTCTAATGTGGTCAGAGCATTGTTGTTGTTGTTGCTATTGTTTAGTGCTTTAATTTATGCATAGTATGATATAAGGATTCTTATTTTAAATCTTGAGCTACAGAAAATCTAGACATAAAACTCAAACTATAAGTGAAAAAAATTGACAGATTTGATTACATAAGTTTTAATATGACAAAATATACCATAAAGTTGAGATAAGCAACAGACTGAATAAAACAACTGCTGTATATTAGACAAAGCATTCTGTAAGAGTATGTACAGAGCTCCAACAAACCAGTAAGAAAAAGACAAAATTACAAAAAAATAGGTCAAGGATAGGGAAACAATTTACAGGAAAAAAGTACAAATACCTGGTAAATACATAAATATATTGGTCCTGTGTAGTAGTCATAAAAATTCAAAATAAACATTTTAGTATTGACATTTTTCATCCTACAGAATAATAAAACTTTACCAATTTTATAATATCATGCCAAGAGTATGAAGAAATGGGTAGGTGCATTCACTTATTGAAAAGCAAGTTTGTATGGGCATTTTGAATGATAGCCTGCAATATTTCTAATATTTTAAATGGACACAGTTTTCAAGTCAGAAATCTATTGCCAGGTGTATATTCTAGAGCAAATTCAAATATGTATACAAAAAAGTATACACAAATGTGATTTATAACCTTTCATAAAAATGTCTATCTGTAAAATTGTGGTATATATGTGTAAAAGAATTATAATGGGGGCTGGAGTTGTGGCTCAGTGGTAGAGTGCTCACCTAGCATGTGTTAGGCCCTGGGTTCGATCCTCAGCAGCACATAAAAATAAATAAATAAAACCAAAGGTATTGTGTCCAACTACAACTAAAAAATAAATATTAAAAAAAAAAGAATTGTAATGCAAAAAAAAAAGTACATGTATAAAGGCATGAATTGCCATGAACATACTCTAAATACAAAGATATGAAAAATTGTATTCTATATGTGTAATAAGAATTGTAATGCATTCTGCTGTCATGTAGTTTTAAAAAAATCAATAAAACTAAAATAAAAAGGAAATCATTATTGATTAAAAAAAACAAAAAAAATGTCTTTATCTGTATGTATGTTTTTCAGGTTAAAGGAGCAAGCCAAAAGTACAAAAGAGAAAAAGAAAATTTGGATTTCATTAAAACTAAAAAAAAATCCCATGTTAAATGTGTTTATGAATGTCAAAATGAACCCTACTATTAAATATAACTATAATACATTAATAAATATACACTAAAAAAAGAAAAAAAAAACTAAAAAAATCCAACCAGTGCAAATAATACAATCAAGAACAGGAAGTGAGGGGCTGGGGTTATGGCTCAGTGATAGAGCACTTGCCCAGCACATGTGAAGCATTGGGTTCAATCCTCAGCACCACACAAAAATAAAATAAAATAAAGGTATTGTTATCCATCTACAACTGAAAAAAAAAATTAATAAATGAAAAAAAAAAAAAAAGAGAAGTGATTGTAAATAGGTACATTATTTTGAGGGTAATGAGAATGGTGATGGTTGAAAAAACTCTCTAAACATAGTAAAAACTATTATACACTTTAAAAAGGTAAATTGTATGGTATATGAGTTATACCCTAATAAAGCTTTTTTTTAAAAAAAAAAAAAGGTTACCACGTTTTAGGGAAGGCTTTCACAAAATAGCTGTTATACAAATTCTTTCGAACTTTTATAAAAACCATACACCTTTCAAATTCATTAAGATTATTACATGGGGCTGGTTTGTAACTCAGTGGTACAAAGTGTACACATACACACAAAAATACTATAATCATTCAGGATAACCTTTAGAATAATAAAGGAGAAATATGGCTGCCAAAGAATGTTCAGGAGTTGCACTGTTTAACACGAAGCGAAAAAGAACCTCATAGCAAACACACTAAATTGAAAAATTAGAGAAAATAGATGAACCCAACAGAAAAAGAAATTTTAAACCTAATTTTAAAATCCTTACTTACCCTAATTGTTACAAATTGTGTCACATATATTCTAGACAGTTTACAAAATAAATAACATTAGCTTTATATTTGGAGAAATTTTAAAAAATAGCCTTAAAAGGAATCTAATAATTTAAACCAGTGGTTCTCAAATATGTTTCATTATTTCAGATCAGCTGGTATTTTAAAAATACTTTATTTGGGGGCTATGACTCAGTGGTAGAGTGCATGTTGAGCATGAACAAGGCTTGGGTTCAATTCCCAGCATCAAAAATAAATAAACAACTTTATTTTTGATAGCCTTACCTACACTAGAAAGGTACAGAAAGAAAGGCATTAAGATGGAGTAAAACACTGGTTAAAATATGGCTAAAAATGCCAAAATGAACACAATATAAATGATACAATGAAACTATAGAAAATAAAGTGTGTTCTCACCTGCCCATCCATCACTCCCAACAAAGTAGATTCCATCCACTGTACAGGTTCAATGAAATAAGATGTACATTGAGCCTGATTCCCTGTGGCAAGCATGCAAGATGGTGTCATTCTCTTGTGGGCAAAGGCTACAGGCCTACTTCCTTCGTTATGATCCAAAATGCTAGAACTTCGAAATAAGGATCGCCTGCAACCCCAAAGAAAGAAAAACATTAATGACTTCCAAAATGATGAAAAAATAGTTGAAATGTGCAGTATTTCTTAGAGGACAAAATAATATAACACTGATGATGCTACTTAAACTTTCAAGAGCTCCTACAATATGATTATTTTACTTCTACTTTTTTTTTTTAAGGTTGGTTCCCTCCCATCTTATTATTTATTTATTTATTGGGAGGTGGGGTTCTTTTTTTTGTCTTTTTTTTTTTTTTTGGAACTGGGGATAGAACCCAGGGCTTTATGAAACAAGGCAAACACTTTAGCACTGAGCTACATTCCAGCTCTACTTTTACTTTTAAGAAGTTATATCCTGCCGGTTGCAGTGGTGCACACCTGTAATTCCAGCAGCTCTGGAGGCTGAGACAGGAGGATTGCGAGTTCAAAGCCAGCCTCAGCCAAAGCAAGGCACTAAGCAACTCAGTGAGACCCTGTCTCTAAAGAAAATACAAAAAAGGGTTGGGGATGTGACTCAGTGGTCAAGTGCCCCTGAATTCAATCCCTAGTACCAAAAAAAAAAAAAAAGATTTGAGCCACATCCCCAGCCCTACTTTTTATTTTATTTAGAGACAGGGTCTCACTGAGTTCCTTTAGCGCCTCACCGTTGCTGAGGCTGGCTTTGAACTCTCCTCGATCCTCCTGTCTCAGCCTCCCTGGCCTCTGGAATTACAGGCCTATGCCACCGTACCGAGATAAAATTATATCCTTTTGAAAGCAGATTTGAATCAGAAATATATAGTTTCAATTAGACAAATTCTTCCTATTTTATTAGAAAATAAAACTTTAAGTACTTTTTAGCTACTAAGACAAATTCCCAGAGCATACAAAATATTTTACCTGCATTTTCTACATTTGTAGAGAACTTCATCTTTTAATCCTTGTGAAATGGTAGTTGGGTCAACAGCAAAGAGTTCTTGAGGTAAATTTTGCAGTTCTATACGACAAAATTAAAAATGGATCCATCTGTCAAAATCAACTCTGCATTTTCAGACAAAATTTAAGTAAGGTCAAATTGAGGCAACAAGGGCAAAACACAGAAATTTTAAAAACAAACAGTGTTGGGAAATCAGGATGGGGTGAGAGAGTACATGAGAAAGACTGTTGGTGGTTAGACAGAACTGCCTAAATTCAAATCTCAGACTTGACATTTATTAACCATGGGCCTTGCATAAGTTATTACTAGCAAAACATAGTTTTAAAAGAAAACAACAGTACCTGCTTGCAAGATTGCTGGAAATGTGAAATAATGCATTTGTGTCCAAGTAAATGACATCTGAAAAGAATCCAATGTACATTAGCAATTATTATTTACCTGGATACTTCTCTGTAACCTTTTGTAAGCGATACTGCTTATAAATTGCACTAGAGGTATCCACTTCATATCCCATTGCCTGGTATAATTTCAGTTGATATTCAAACCCCTCATTCATCCTGTGATGACAAATAAATAAAAAAGTTCAACTTTCTTTACGTGAAACTACATCACAAAAGCAGAATTATTACTATAACAAAAAACTCACTTAGCTTCAGGTTTGAGAGTCTGTAGATTTTCATAGGCTTTTTCAAAGGTAAGATGGTCAGTCTTCATCAAAAAAGCAGTCACTATAGCAACACTTCGACTGATGCCTGCATGGCTGAAAAAGAGACCTTCAAAATAAAACAGCAAATAGCAACAATTAAAAAAAAAAAAAAAGACAAAGCCCAGCCCCCTATTGATGGTTAAATTCAGGTTGTAACTTCATGTCTACTTATATTGAAATAAACCCATTGACTCTGAAATACTACCAATGTACAGAAGAATTCTTTTATTTCCTTATTCCTTCAGAATTCTGAACCATATGAATGTATTACTTATTCAAAAATAATTACCCTAATTTTAAATGCTTTTGTAATTACTCATGCACAAATCCATGCTCCTTTGCTCTTTACAATTCAGATCAGGTACCAGATTTCTTCCAATATCATCACTACTTGGGTCCTTT
>NW_026000007.1:0-5139 GCF_001458135.2 Marmota marmota marmota
TTGTGAATTCTTACTCATTAAAACATTGTATTCTTATTACTGGTAGTAAAATTTGACATTACTGGGGAAAACAAATAGCAGAGAGTTACCCTAGAATGTTACTAAATAGACAAAATAGAAAACTAGGTTGTCAGGAACACATGAATGTCTAGCACATATATCCGTTGTCAGGAACACATGAATGTCTAGCACATATATGTCAGGCCACATAATTTGTCTAGCAAATATATCCGTTAAAAGAAAGATTGCTGTTTACTTACATATTTTCCTCTATTTCTTTGTCTCCAACAGAGCCCCTACCAAATTTTGACAAGAAAATGTATGTTTTATTGTTATAATTTCCTGCCTGGTCAATTTCTAAAGCCTTGTTAAAATTGAGAAGTATAACTTTGAAGTATTGGATAAAAAGTATACGACTGAGAGTTGAAAGAGCCTGAAATTAGATTGAAGATTTGGTTCAGGACAGAAGAGAGAGAGTTTTTGGCTTATCACCAAGCATTAAAATTGCTGCATTTCAAAGATGAAATATGATAATTATGAAAAATATGGAGCTGTATTATTGTATCATTATAAACTAACGACCTACAAAGAGATCTTTTACATTTTGTTCCTTTAGTAATACATTGGAATATTTACATGAAGAAAATTTGGTTATAATTTGAAAGTATGGCATACAAACTATTTTCTTCCAAAGGAGCTCTAATATTTTGTAAAGGTATACCTTATCTGTTGAGTGAAGAAGATAAAGGACATCAGAATACATAAATCCTTCTTTCTGTTGTAATTCATTCTGCAACTCTTCATTCCTTAGGACAATACATGCTAAGGAAAATGCCACTTCAACCTAAATATGTGGTTTTTAGAAATTATTTTTTACCAAATGGCATATTTTATTATACAAACATTTATATCAGATATATTGTGGAATGATATTATAAAATCTGCTAAGGAATAATCCATTGATTGTAATTATCTGACTATTCTCTGACACAACTTCTAGAGAAATATCCTATTAATTTAAGCAAAGCTTTGTGATATAGACTGAGGTATAGCTTTTTTTCTCCTCTAGGTTTAGAGTTATTTTTAAGCCCATTAGGAGGATAAACCTTGAATATTACTGAGATTAAGTAGAATAGGTTTTAAAATGCTACACTATGCATTTATATGAAAATGTTATGAATTCAAAAAGCATAATTATTGAATTGTTGTGAAATATTTATGCATTATAGAATCTTTTTTTGTTGTTTTCAATGAACCTGGTTTTGCTTATTTATATGTGGTGCTAGGCAAGCACTCTACCACTGAGCTATAACCCCAGCCTCTAGAATCTTATTTTTGAGGAAAAATATTGAAAAGTACTTATGTTCAAAACCCATTAAAAATACATACTGAAATATTGCTGGATGCCATTGAAGTAAACTATTTTCTCATGTCAATGCACATTTTAAAATAAAAATGTTATTTTTACATGGCATTTTCCAGTCTTAAGGAATTTCCTTATACTCTGAAAGTCAAAAGTAAAACCTGAAACTTTGCTAGCATATGCTTCTTTTTTCTTAACTCTTATAATAACCTCTTCTTCATAGACAGAGAGGCCACATAATTTGTCTAGCAAATATATCCGTTAAAAGAAAGATTGCTGTTTACTTACATATTTTCCTCTATTTCTTTGTCTCCAACAGAGCCCCTACCAAATTTTGACAAGAAAATGTATGTTTTATTGTTATAATTTCCTGCCTGGTCAATTTCTAAAGCCTTGTTAAAAGGATTTGAAGAGATGTGAATGTTATTTTCTTAAGCACATTTTACTAGAAGTAAATGGAAGAGTGAATAATCCTTCAACAAAGTAGTTCTTTGTAATGTCAAGCCTTGGGAAAACCATAAAGAAGGGAAGATGATAAAGAACACCAGAGCACTTTAAATCCTTCTTTTTGTCATAATCTTTCTGTAATTCATTAGAATGCTGCTTAGTGGAAGGTAGGCCTGCTTTGATGGTATAGCATTAACAATATATTGCCATGTAAATCACTCATCCTCACTCTCCACACCAAATAGAAAGGATGTTCTTTGAATAAATAATTGAATATTCTCAGGAAAACATTTCTTTAAACAACAAGAATATAATATTTTCCTGTCATATTTGAAGAAATCATATTTTAATAAAAATTTACTACTCTTATGGTTTGTAGTGGCCTTTTTGTTTAAAACTTAAAAGATTTTCTTTAAAAAGGTGAAACTTTTATGCTTGTGAACTATGATAAACATACAAATTATTTTAAAATGTGATCTTTATGTTAATTTTTGCTCTTTCAGAAAAAAAGTTTTGAATTTTGATATATACCTTAATATTAGGTGAAGGGTGATTTCTTAGTAGTTGGATAAGTATAGGAAGGGCATTTTCATCTACAACAAATTGCTGACTAACAGGATTGCTTGTATGGGCGACACCTGTAAGAGTTCACATGTCAGTGAGGTAATATTCTTTCCATCTTGTAAATGACAAAGTCAATTGTAACTTGGTATTATTGGTTGATAAGATGGTTAGTAATGTGGTTAGTAAATTACAAAAGGAAAGGCTATATCAACCCTATTTTAAGTTCTTATTAACTTATTAAGAGGCATAGTTAGGGGGCTGGGATTGTAGTTCATCAATAGAGCACTTGCCTAGCACATGTGAGCACCACATAAAAATAAATAAATGAATAAATAAAACAAAAGTATTGTGTCCACTTACAACTAAAAAAGTTTTTTTTTAAAAAGTATAGTTAACAAACATGGAGAATTTATTATTAGAATTACAGATGGCTTTCTAATAGACATACAGCAAATAAATTTTTAAAATGCTATATTATCAAGGAATAACAATAGCTATCATTTATTGGAAAAATTTTTTCTCAGTACTCAAGTGTATAGTTAATATTTTCCATAAAAAGTTTATTTCTACAAAAATGACTAGGGTAAATCACTGAGTTAAGATTTATAGATTCCTTAAATTACATGTACTAAAAAATAACTTCCTATAAGTCTTTATAACCTACAACTTTATGCAGTCTTAAACTAAATGAAGAATTCTGGTCATCTCTTTGTAGTGGACACACACAGTTTTAATTCTTTTTTGTCCTATAAATGTCAAAATACAAATTATAAGTTTGTATACTTAAGTATGAATACAAGATTGGGTCTCTTTATGAACAATGAAAAGACAGCCACAGACTGTTATCTGGGGGAAGTTTGAAAGAATTGGGGAAATTAGAAGGAACAAAGAATACTTTTGTTCCCTTACTTTCTCCTCCATTCCCCATTGATATGTAGTGAACTAATATAAAGAAATTGATTGTGTATATGTATGTGTAAGCAACTTTGTGTATAAAATCATTTTCCAGAATTTTATGAACACTTATAATTTATACTATAGTCTCTGTCCAAAATAAAATAAAATAAAGGAACATTTTCTTCTGTGGCTAATTACCTTGGAGTTAATGAATTTCTGCAAGTAGTTTTAATAATCAAAAAGAAAATAAAATTTGGGACCTAATATCTATGTACTTCCTTCAGCTGTATATTCTTTTCAGGAAATACAGTGACCTAGAAATAAAAATCTTATTTTCCCCTTGTTTGCAAGAAACATTCTACAGTCAGCTCACTGTGTACATGAAGGTCAGCAAAGAACCCAAATTTTTACTTTTGGTAGGTCAATCATTGACAATTCAACATTTTCCAGGTAACTCAAAACATCAATCCCTTTGCAATAAAGGCCACTTTATAAACAAAAGAATTATTATGAAAAGAGACTGGGATGGAAAAATGTGTCTTGATATTAGGAACTCTTCAAGATCTTCAAAAAACATAGCCCTTAAAATTCAAAGAAGAGTTTTATTTTCTTTCTCTTTCTCTCTTTTCTTTTTCTTGAATGGCCAGGAAAAAATAGACAATTTATGAAGATTCAACAAAGCGTTGTACTATTGAAAGCAACTTTCAGTGCATGTTAGGTATTTATTTTGAGATTGCTTTAAGTCAAAATAGTCAAGTCTCAGTTCCACTCAGAGTTCAAGAGCAAAATCAATGCAAAGTTTTTAATTAAACCTCAGATATTTACTAAGGTCTCGGAGAAAATTTTTATAAGCCTTTCTAGATTATATGTTTTAGGGCTCTAGCAGTGGGTTTCAAGAGGAAAAGATCAATTTCTACTTCTCTAACCAAGTTCTTTCTTTTTCTTAAAGATATTTAAGAAGTTGAGATTAAGTGTACAAACCAACACAAATGGATCCCACTGCTCTGATGACACTGAGAAGTGTGCCTTCAGCTATCTTACTAATTCTTAGTAAACGAACCAATGGTGCAATTCCATTCCCTTCACATATTTGATTTTGATGCATCCTGCTGTTCTTACTCAGAGCTATGACTGCTTCACCTCCTAGTAAACAAAGAGATAAGTATGACAATCCATGTGCTTATACATTGTGAAGATTAATGTATGGAAAATAACTTACCAACATACTGCATTTTAGCTGATGGTGACAGAAGCATATTTATTATAAAGTTGTATCCAATCTGTTCTGCCATATATTTTTGTTGTTTCAGTGTTTGTCCTGCCAAGGCCCAAAGTGCTACAGCTCCTTGCTCCTTAACATCTATTTGAAATGCCTATTTAAAAAATTCCATTCATTCAGTGAACATTTATTGAACAATTTTGAGGTGTATATTTTATAAAATATTTATTCCAGAATTAGTTTTGTTTTTCTATTCACTAAACAAAATCTAAAATGGAAATAAGTTATCTAAGAAAGATAGTTACTAATGATAAAATTCCTACCTTTAGGAGTTTTAAGAGATATTTAGTTAAATTTTTTTCCAGAAATGCCTTCTGTATAGAAGGGTTATAACTTGCCAGTGATTCCACAGCCATTGCACCTTTCATTTGGACACTAATTTGTTTCCCTTTAAAAAGAGCTACCAGGGGAGGAATAGCTCCTTCCATAGCTATAGCGTTCTGAACTTCCTTATTGTCACGCCCAACCTCAGCAATTGTAGCAGATGAAACAGCCTTCAACACATCTTCAAATGAATCAAAGAACAAGTTGTGTGAGACCTTTTATAAAGTAACTATCAAAGTGCAGTAATATATCATCATTTTCCCAT
>NW_026000008.1:0-5105 GCF_001458135.2 Marmota marmota marmota
AAAAAAAAAAAAAAAAAAAAAAAAAGGTAGATTTGTCTTTTTACTATTACACCAACCTAAAAAAACCCTGTTCATGGCTCACCTTGTCCCGCAAATGATGTTCTGCAGCTTCAATATTCAGTGGATCATCAAAATTCAAAAGGTCCTTAAAAAGAGAGAAACTCAAGGTGAACACCGGAGAATCTGCTTGTCTGGTGTCACAGTCTTCACCCTACAAAGCAGCAACAAAACCTAATCAGCCACCTGCAGGCTCAGCTGAGTTGGGAGCACCTCTGAGTCCTCAAGCTCCTGTGGTGTCAGAGTGCTGGGCTGGCTGGTTCTCTGTGCAAAAAGATAGCTGACAGCTGATTGCAAGAGCTCAGGGGTATGTTATATACAACTGTCTAAACATCAGTGGGAATAGAGAAAATAGCAACCACATTAACTTCATTAATTTCTGATATTTTTGATAAATGGAGAATGATAACCACTCCCACTGTGAGCATTTCTAAATAAAAAACCCATTCTGTTTTATAAACATTAATTTTCCCTTTATTTAATGATACCTTTGCCTCCAGGCACCTGTTGTTTATCTTCCAAACTTTCTGGATCTCCCTGTCTTTGACTCGCCTTCATGGACACCCACTCACAGGCTGGCGTCCCCGCCTCAGGGGAGCAGACTCTCTCTCTTTTTTTTTTTTTTTAGTACCAGGGATTGAACTCAGGGGCACTCAACCGCTGAGCCACATCCCCAGCCCTATTTTTTTTTAAATATTTTTTTAGTTGTAGTTGGACACAATACCTTTATTTTTATGTGGTGCTGAAGATTAAACCCAGCGCTTCGCATGTGCTAGGCGAGCACTCTACCGCCGAGCCACAACCTCAGCACCCCCAGCCCTATTTTGTATTTTATTTAGAGACAGGGTCTCACTGTGTTGCTTAGTAGTGTCTTGCAGTTGCTGAGGCTGCCTTTGAACTTGTGATCCTCCTGCCTCAGCCTCCTGGGCCATGGGGATTACAGGCGTGTGCCACTGTGCCCGGTGGGAGCAGATTCTTGATACCTTAAAAAGCAATGGCCTACCCACTCTCCTCTCCTCCCAGAAGCACCTGGACTTTGAAGCAGAGGCCATATCTGAACTCCCTGTTCTCCTTGAAACTCAGGCCAGCAAGACTTGTAAGGTGTGCCCTATGATGGGTCATTGTAAGGACAACCATATTCCTCTTCAGGAATTATGTTAAATTTGGGGACTGCATTCCTGATTTGGAAATATATATGGGAATGGTGGATAACACGGTAGTACAAATATAGCAAAAAAAAAACAAAACAAAAAACTAAGAATTGGAAAATTAGACTCCAAGTCCTAGACATAGGCAAAATATATAAGTACATACTATACGCAATACCTAGTATATATAAAGACTTCCCTTTACCATAGACCTCACCTAGAATGAAAATATTAGATGGAATAACCAATACAGACTTAAGTCACACTCTGACTGGCTCTTCGGGATCTGGAAGCTTTGAGCACTTGGAGATGGGGAGCCACCACCAGATTTCTCTAAATAAAAAGTCTAAGGAACTAATGTGCATTTCCTTCCACCAACTCCCCAGTACCAAGTCACCAGCCAAAACCTGCTTGTGGTTGAGGAACCTGGGACAGACAGGTGGCTCCAGAGAGATGCTTTTGGTGGTGGAGCAAATGACAGTGAGAGGGCCCCCCTAGAGGTCTGCCTTAGCTCCTGCTCTCAGGCAAACTGAGGACGCAAAGGCTCAACCCGACAGTCCCACTGCTGGGCTGACTTAAGATCATGCTCTCCCTTTGCAGCAACACAAATGGAACTTCATTTGCTTCATGAAGAAACCAACGCCTGCGACAGAGCCACGCGCACAGCCAGACTGTCCTGGGAGCCAAGTGCAGGCCACCGCCACAGGTGCTGCCTTTCCAGGGAGCAAGGAGCTCCGGAAATCACTGCAAGTGCTGGTCTCTTTGCTTGTGGGGCAGGTGTCGCCCAGGAACACAGACAAAAAGGCAAAGGTAGGCAGGGACGCTCAGCTCAGTATGAAGCTCTTGTCAAGAAGAGCAGCAGACCTGGCTGCGGCACGTCTGAATAGTGCATACACACAACAAGGGCCAGGAGGACACCCTGGCAGACTGTCCAGGGCAGGTGTGTGTTCATAGAGGGTCCTGGCACTTTTCCAAAAGTAGAAATTATTTTTTATTCGGAGACATACCCCTGGATGCTTTGAAAGCTCTTCTCTGAATCAGAAAGTAAAGATTCAAAGAAACAAGTATATTTTTAAAAAATTTTTAGTTATACATGGACACAATACATCTATTTTGGTTATTTATTTTTATGTGGTGCTGAGGATCAAACCCAGTGCCTCACCTGTGTGAGGCAAGTGCTCTGCCACTGAGTCACAACCCCAGCCCAAGAAACAAATATATTTAAAAGCCAAGGTAGAAGCTTTCAGGTGTGTCCTTCCAGTCCTGCCTGCCTGCAATTCCAGTCAGCCTAGAGGCACTGTCGTCCAAGAACAGCAAACTTCAGAGGCTCAGAGACAACAGAAACCGGCTGTAAGGTCCTGGGTTCCTGGATGACCACATCATCCACATAACCAGGACCCCTAGGAGAGAAGAGGGCCACCAAATGGGTTGCCTGGTGAGACGGCAGGCACAGGCAGGGACTGGGCACAGAAAACACAGAGGAATAGCTACCTGCTGAAGAAGCCAAAGCAAGTGGAACCAGGCTTGTCACCCAGAAGGTGGAGGCAGCTTGCCCAGCAGGGCTTCCCCTGATGGCCTCCCCATGTCACTCCAAAGCCCCTGAGGTTCCCATGCCACAGTTCTATCTCTGACCATAAACAGCGATAGGAACGATGGGTAACTACGTGCATGGCTTGCTTTTAATCCCCTGGGCTAGCATTAAGGTGATGTTTCAAACCAGGGAAAGCAAAACAACTTGGGAGTTTGATCAATATACTTACAGTAAATAAAGAATTTAATCCCCAAACAACATCCTGAAATAAAAAAGAAAACAGAAAACAAAATTTTAGGCTCCTGCTCAATAAAAGTCTTTAAACCCATGACCAAAAATACGCTTTGTGCCATACCAAAACCTATCCTAAGCACTTTTTTTTCCCCTCAAGACAAAGAGAAAATAACCTTTTTTTTTTTTTTTTTCAAGTGTAATAAGCCAGGAAATTTAGAGACCAAGCAGCCACAGGAATAAATATAAGGTCAAAAGGAACATCAACTGCCTTTCCTCAGACCCAGGGCAGGAGCCCACAGGCCACATGCATGCTTCTGTCACCAACCAACCACTCCCACCAGCCATGACAAATAGGCTTCTGACTTCTGAAAAGTACCTTAAAATAATATCTGTCGTTTTTAACATCAATTGCACTCAGAGCTCATGGATAAACTAATTACCTATGTCCTACTGAGTTCTAATACTTTTGCTCTACTTAACTTCCAGAATCAAGGAAGACTCACAGTTCAAGGACTAGAGATTTTTATTAAAATAAAACTGAAAGCCGCATTGTTCCATCTGTACTGACTCAAGATCTGCAACTCAACTACAAAGTCTTTCTCCCTCTGCCTCTTCATCAGCTAGAGTCTTTCATCTTTTTTAAACTGGATCTCATGATCATCCCATATTCTCTGCTATTTGGTAATTTTTATTTGTCTTCTCTGCTTTCTTTCATCCACCCACCCACTGGCCCAATCCCCACCCTCCTGGTGTGAGCTAGGCCTTGGGCTGGAGCTGGATGTGGGAATAAGCTCCACTTCTATTGGTGGTGGGGTATCAGACAGAGGGCTGGCCAGCAGGTCAACACCAGAGCACCAATCCTGGGGGACAGGCCCCACAGTGGAAGTGGCAGTCATTTGAGTGGGGGCCTGCAGGAGGAGCAGGAGTCTGCCAGGTGGAAGTCTGGAGAAGGGGGTACCTACCAGGTAATCTGGCAGACACTAAATCCCGAGAGGACAGAACACATCAAGGGCATGAAGAAAGGTTGGAGAGAAGGCCAAAGCTTGGGAGGAACTGGGTCACAACTGCATGAAGTCTGCAATATTCCCTGACACTGGACTGGGGTCAAAACCCCTTCCCTGCACTGTTCTTCCAAAGTGTCAATTTGGTGATAGAAACCCACCATCTGACAGGAGTGATCTACACAGGAAAGACTGCAGCTCTCTCCTGGGCACACTCCTGTTGAATGAGCAATGGCTTCCTATGCTGTCTGTTGGTGTGGCTCTGAAACCTGCACTGTGTGCTCCTGTCCAAGGCTCCTGAATGGCACCTGGCACTGGCCAATGAGACTGACCCAACCAGAACAGACTGGAGCCAATGCTTCACCAAGCAGCCCAGGCAGTGGGCAGTGGGGAGAGGAGGAAGCACGTGTGCCTGGCCACCTGTGTGGGGTGCCAGGTGAGGACCATAGAGGAGGACTTGTGCCCCAAAGGTGCCAACTCTTACCTTTAAGGTTCTCGTGGGAGCCCAGCCAGTGCCATCAATCGAATGTTCTCTCAGTAAACTGAAACAGACACAGAAACGCACAGCAGCTAGAAAGGAAGCACCTAAGTTACCTGAGCCAAAGGCACAGCTGGAATGCAACTAGAGTCCTCAGCCCACTGTTTTATCTTAGGACAAAAGGAGATCTACTTTTTGGGAAACCTGTCTTTGCTCTGCAGCTTGCTATTTCCTATCCTGCTGATGGCTGCCTTCTCTACCTCCAAGGTTGAATGCATATTCAGTTATAATGACCTGTGTTATTTTTATTTACTGTACCTTTAATCCTAGCCACAGATGTTTAAAGCATACTTAAAACAACATACAAGAAATATTGGTCAATTTAACATTCAAAAATGATAGCAACAAACATGAAAACAGCAGCTGGGCACAGTGGTGCACGTCTGTAATCCCATGCGGCTTGGGAGGCTGAGGCAGGAGGATCATGAGTTCAAAGCTAGCCTCAGCAACTTAGTGAGGCCGTAAGAAACTCAGTGAGACCTTGTCTCTAAATAAAATATAAAAAGGACTGGGGATGTGGCTCAGCGGTTGAGTGCCCCTGGGATGAGTTGCCCTAGTACCAAAAAAAAAAAAAAAAAAAAAAAAAAAAAAAAAAA
>NW_026000009.1:0-4752 GCF_001458135.2 Marmota marmota marmota
TTTCCTCCTCCTCCTCCTCCTCCTCCTCCTCCTCCTCCTCCTCCTCCTCCTCCTCCTCCTCCTTTTCCTCCTCCTCCTCTTCCTCCTCCTCTTCCTCCTCCTCCTCTTCCTCCTCTTTCTCCTCCTCCTTCTCCCTTTTCCTGATGCTGAGGATCAAACTAATGGCCTCATATACACTAGGCAAATGCTCTACCACTGAGCTACACCCTTAGTCCCTTTTCTTCCTTTTATTTTTTTTAACTTATCAAACTCTCACACTTGTCATGGCTGTTTGTAGCCTCAGCTTTTCCTGACCATTTAAAGGAGAATGAGCTCATCCCTGTTCCCTCTGCTCTAATAGAACAATTTGAAGATGCCTTCATTTTGGAATGAACATGAGACTTGTATCAGTATGTATATTCATTTAAGAATAAGAATAGATTCCCAGCACAGCAAATAATAATAATAATAACAATAATAATAAATGACAAGAACAAGAATAGAGTTTTATGCATCTTCGAATCCCAAGAGACTAGAACAATGCCTGGTATGCCAATAAATTAAATTATTTTAAAAAATGAAAGAAAGCATTACAGTTATTAGCATTGTTTTATTCGCTTTTAAACTTTTACAGACAAAATAGTATATTTGCTTAATTAAAAAAAAAGCCACAATTACTTGGAACACATTGCTCCAGTGGTTCTGTCTGGGATGAGATGATACCATACCCCAGGTCAGAAAAGTTCTCTGAAGTCAGATACTTTCAACAACTGCAATTTCAAGATTTATTGGTATTAAAATAACAAAGTAATGAACCTTTTCTTTCTTTTAGTACATATCAATAACACAAAGATATTCCTGAGGAAAAAATCATTAACTAATTAAAAAATGAATTAAGTGTGCCTGGGTAATCAATTTAAGGATTTTTCTTGGTTTGAGTCTTAATGGAAAAACCATAACTGAACTTCGTAATGACTTGAAATCAAATCCTGGTTCAGCTCTCAGAAAATTGCAATATAGGTGATCAAGAAGTAATTGCTAATTGAAAGTAAAAACAACAACAACAACAAAAAAAAAATACAACTTGTGGGAGGTGAGAAAAATAGATACAATAAAGATCAAAAATTTAGGACTTTGAGACTTTCCCAATATGGTGGGCAATCAGTTCTAGGCCTTTCTGACTCCTTCACAAGACATATATCCTCAAACAAAATTTTGGAGTAAGATCAGTTTGCTTTGGGTCTATTCCTAGTTTCCTTTCTTATCTCATCCTCATGATCAACAGTTCCAAATATTTTTGCTCTGTTAGGTTCTCCAATTCTTTCCAAGTCTGTACTGGCTTGTGACCCTCCAAAATGACCTGGTCCCCTATGACCCTCTTCCTTTGCATTTTCTTCTGAAAAACCATGTGGCTTTTCAGCAACTCTCCATGAAGGCAAATTGTTAAACAAATCCACCCTAGGGTGCTGCCCTCCCAGGGGGTTTCACATTTGAAAAGGGGTCAGTAAATTAACCAAGATGCATTTCTGAGGGATAGAATTTCAAGGGATGTGAGAAAGTGAAGTGTGGAATTTCATGCCTCTAGAGGATAATATTAGCCTTGGAAGCCTATTCAGTACCTTGTTACCCAGGCACTTCTCAGCCATGGATTGTTGCCTCTGGGTTTCCTGTCACTCATGGAAATTGAAAGGATGGAAGGAAATGTTGCTGGCGCCGGTGGGGCAAGTGAGGGCAGCAAATAGGCAGATGCAAGTGAGGGTTGCAGTGGCCCTTAACTCGCTTGGTGTATGCATCTAAGCATTTTGCTTTCGATTGTGAATAATATTCTCTGAAGCCCAACATTAAGGTGGCTAATATGTACTTTAAAATACGTATTTTTCAAAGACAGGTGTAACAAAAATATGCTCACAGATCAGTTGGCCTTTGATCATAACTCTGAAGTACAGGACCTAATCACAGGACAGTCCTGTGCTTTCATTAAGCCAGCACCTTTCACTTTAACCAGAGAGTAAATTGTGCCATTTTAAATGCCAAGTTGTAAAAGAAGGATGCAAAATCCCTATAAAAAAGAACCCTAGATGTGGACTAACATGAAACTGTAGATTCAGCGTTGCCTTCTACAAGTTGCTCTTGCTTGAAGAAATGAGGGTACAAAGTAGACAAAGTAATTTTGTCTTGGGATTCAAACCATCTATGTTATTTTTTAAAATTTGACCACATGCTGTATGCCTGATGATAGGTAAGTCATTTATTTAGGGGATAGAAAACTGGCAGCCATTGGCCAAGTTTCACTCCAATCATATGTTTTGTTTTTCCTGTAGTATTTAGAAAATTGGAAAATTTCACTTAAAAATCATGACTTTTAATTTCTCTTGGGAACAAGAAAAAACAATGGCGGGGGGTGAACATTGGTTGATATTGGACTTGGACTTTTCACAAGGACATTTGACTAGAGTTGAGTAATAATGTCCCCTTGAGCTGAATATATGCTGTCCTGGGGGCTACTGTCCTCTCCCAAACTTTGGAGTGGTATCTGATCCAGGCCTCCCCTTTATATTCTGTCCCTGAAGGCACGACTTCTGCAATCTCTAAGCAAGACAACCACACATCAACCTTATTATTTGTAAAAAATAATGATAAAAAAAGATTGTGGGGATGGTGACAGGCAATATTAGAAAAGTAGTTTCCAAGTTTAATTAATTATAAAAATAATTTAGCATATCAAAAAATATAAATTCTTGAACTTCCATTCATGTGGATTCTGATTCATTAGATATAGGGTGATGTGGGGGCTACATGTTTTTTAAGTTCCACAGTTTATTTAGCAAAAAGCTAGGGTTAGAATTTCAATTTACATGATCTCTAAAATTATGGCTTCAAAGTTTTATCATTTCAACTAACTCTAGATTTGTAGTTTGATAATTCTTTTTCAGTTCCAAGAATCTTCATGCATTTAAGTGTAATTATTAAATCCAATTAGCGACTGAGTTAAATTATTTTCAATCAGACTTAGGCTATTAAATGTAACATTCCCTGACCTGTGATCTGAATAGGAAAAAAGGAACATAGGAAGAGAGTAATAGACATCTATCACTTCCACCTTAGTGAATGTGTGAATAAATTCACATTAGTGACTTATTCACACAGCAGGAAAATATTTATACAGCAGGTAAATATTTCCACAGCCTGGTCTCCCTCAGATGAGAATATACATATTAAAAAAAAAAAAGGAAGAGGAAATTCTTATCAGTGCACCAATTGAGTGTAAATAACAGAAAGGGATATTTAGGATATTCAGGATTGAGAGCCCTCTGATAACAGGCAACATTTTAAATGGCCTTTTTAAATCATGTTAAGCACAGTTGCTTAGAAAGATGGGAAAAAAAAAAAACAGGAAGGATTTAAATTTGATGCAGTGGGGTCTTTAAAAATTTGGCACAAGTCTTTTTGTTCTTTCAAATCACCCTTCAAGGTATCACAATGTGAGAGAAGGCAGGCTTCTGGCAGAGACTGCCTAATATCAGAAAACTCTGTTGACGGATGCATGTGGACAAGAGGCTTGGGGAGTTGAGCGGTTTCTATGGAGATGGGAATTAGTGAGGAAGTGCTTTCCTTTTGATTATTCTCCATGCTAATAGGGACAATTGCAACCATTTATCTTTTTCTGAAAGAATAAGGACATCTTTGGGAATAATAGGGAGAACTTGAGTGAAACTGTTCCATGTTAAATTTCCTCAAACATGAACCTTGTGTTTTCAGCAGTGTAAATCATAAGTTATCTGAAGGTGGCCTTTGCCTAAAGGGTATGATTTTGATCTTGTCAGAGAATAAAATCAGGAAACCCATATTAGTTTTAGTTGTGTTTCAGAATATCTTGCATATAATTATAATTTTCTAGAGTTCAGATATGCACTAAATATACGTGATGATGCTAGCCTGAATTCATATTTAACCTCTGGACAATACATAATACTTGCACTTATGTCTGAGAAAAACAAAAAGATATCCCCATTATTCTTGTTTTTCCAATACAGAAACTCAAGTAGGTTTTCCATCGTTGTGGAAAATGAATGTGTGAATACAAATAATGTTTTTCAAACCCCAATTTAGTGACTTTTCCTGCATATGTACTCCCATCTATATTTTTTCTTTGCTAATACATAACTGCAACACATTTGAATTAAATAGGAATTTTTAAAGCAAAAAGCAAAAGTCATACAAATTTCACTTCCCAAGCTAACAGTTATTTCATTAGTTGATTTGCTTTCAGAATTTTTTTCTTAGCCTGTGTATATACAAAGAGAGATCATTGGGTAACTTATTTATTTATATTTCAGAAGAATAAAATAAATCTTATAGTACTGAAAATTACTTTTTTTCTTGACTATATAGTGTAGATCCCCCCTGCCCAGCCTTAGCTCATCTAGGTCCACCTTTTTTTAAAAACAGCTGCATAATTTATTACATGGATGTACAATAATTTGCTTAATCATTTCTTATTTTAGTTCTCTATTTTCTCTCCTCTTCTTCTCCCTCTTTGTTCTTTTCTTCTCATTCTCTTCATTTTCCTTCTCAAGCTATGCTGCTGCTGTAATCAACTATAATTAGAAGTTTGGTAAGTAATAGCAATATGTCCTCTTACCAGGAGGTAAGAGGTTTCATTGCATTGAAACTTGTGAAATGGCTCATTCTGAAAGAAAGAAAGAAAGAAAGAAAGAAAGAAAGAAAGAAAGAAAGAAAGAAAGAAAGAAAGAAAGAAAGAAAGAAAGAAAA
>NW_026000010.1:0-4713 GCF_001458135.2 Marmota marmota marmota
GCTTGACTTCATAATGGCTGCCAATCTTACTGGAGTGAGATGGTATCTTAGGGTGGTTTTGATTTGCATTTCTCTGACTGCTAGAGATGGTGAGCATTTTTTCATGTACTTATTGGTAGATTGTATGTCCTCCTCTGAGAAGTGTCTGTTCAGGTCCTTCGCCCATTTGTTGATAGGGTTGTTTGTTATCTTGTTGTTTAATTTTTTGAGTTCTTTGTATATTCTGGATATTAGGGCTCTATCTGAAGTGTGAGGAGTAAAGATTTGTTCCCATGATGTAGGTTCCCTATTTACCTCTCTTATTGTTTCTCTTGCTGAGAAAAAACTTTTTAGTTTGAGTAAGTCCCATTTGTTGATTCTAGTTATTAACTTTTGTGCTATGGGCGTCCTATTAAGGAATTTGGAGCCCGACCAGATTTCAAACTGTACTACAGAGCAATAGTAACAAAAACAGCACGGTACTGGTACCAAAACAGGCAGGTGGATCAATGGTACAGAATAGAGGACACAGAGACCAATCCACAAAATTACAACTTTCTTATATTTGATAAAGGCGCTAAAAGCATGCAATGGAGGAAGGATAGCATCTTCAACAAATGGTGCTGGGAAAACTGGAAATCCATATGCAACAAAATGAAGCTGAACCCCTTTCTCTCGCCATGCACAAAAGTAAATTCAAAATGGATCAAGGACCTAGATATCAAATCAGAGACTCTGCACCTGATAGAAGAAAAAGTTGGCTCCGATCTACACATTGTAACAGCTTTCTTATTACTGAGATGTATACTGTATAAAACAAAACTCAAAGTTCTCTCCCTTGAAGTGTAAGGGGCCCTTCTTGGATCTGGCCTGTTTGTATCTTTTCCATCTCACTGCTTATCTCTACCCCTCTCTCATGTACTGTGATACAGAAATACAGAATTATATAGCTTTATCCAAGTACACAGCTTACTGAGGTCCATGCTTGTTCTTTCTGCCTGCAGTTTTGTTCTCTAAACCTTACTTAGGTGTGGGGACCGTTCCTCTCAAGCACACTTGCTAAGTAATACTAAAAAAAATTCTCAGAATACAGCTATCCTTAAATGCCTTGCACATATCACAGAAATTCATTTGACTTTTTATTCCATATCTTCCCACTTCATTAATTAGCATCTGTCTTCCTTTAATGCATATGCCTTACCTGACTCCCTGTTGTCTCCCCAGAGTCTTGCAGTATTGGGGAACATTGTATGTGTTAAGACATGTATGGACCTATCTTTACTTGTGGCCAACACACTTTCTATATTCTGATGTGCAGGTGTTAAGAAACAGAATGATGGATGTTTTGTGAACATTTCTGAAAGGGACAAATAATTTAGGGGGACATAAAAATACTGTATCTCCAAAGTGATAGATTTATTTATTTTTGATTCTGAGTCATATAAGGGTTATATATGCTCAGATTCACCTTATTTTAGGAATTTTCAATGGGGTATACTCAAAGAGAAAGTACTACGTAGGAAAGAGGGCAAAAATGCCATAAATATCATTTGTGGGTTGATTTCAGAAAACACTAATACATATGATGTCACCTAACTGTTGACTGATTGGCCCATAGCAGGTGGCATCTCCATCTCCACCAGTTGTATTTAATGGGCATTTATATGGAGTTTGGTCCATGATGCTGTTTGAAGCAATCTTCTCTTTACACTGCATCAGGTATACGGTTCATAATTTTTTGACCTATGTGACTTATGTGTCTGTTTTCCACAGCTTTTGTTTTGGTATCAGAAACCATTAATCCTTCAAAGTCCTGCAGTTGTAATGTTAACCGCCAACTGCATTGATTTGCAATTGGCATGAGAGTATGCTTCAACCATTGTATAATTCTGATCTATTTGTGAATGATGACTTTTTTGACAATGAAATTGTTGACTATAGAATTTTCCTTAATACTTCAATAAAAGTACATTCACTCTAATCTAAGTTATGCCTCTGAGTTGAATGTCTTGCTTTTACATGAAATTTTTAATTAAGAGTAGTGTTTAATAGCTCTAAGTCTCCCCACCACTGAGGTACAATTAATAAACTAATTATTACTAGTATGGATCACTACTTTTATGAATTCACATAGATATTAATATATACTTTATATAAATAACATGTGTATGTATGGGGGAGTCAGCTATTATATCTTGTTAGCAATCAGCAATGGATTTTATTTTTGATTTCTTTCTAAGGTTTTGAAGATAACATGTTAAAGTCTAATTGTGATTCTTTATGAGCTATGTAATTCAACCTGTGGGTTCTTATAATAACAACTAATGTCACAGAAGCTTTTTAAAAAATTATATACTTTCAAGACCCCAAGGGTATACTTCATCCTGTGCATACATAATAAGAATAATATCATTCTTCAGCCTTAATAGAATCTGTAATGGAGATTCTGGAACCATTAAGGCCCAAATGAAATATTTTTTAAAATTATTGAGAGATGTATTTGTTTTGAGTGAGTGTGCAAGGCAAAATGACATTAAGCTGAAGCTATGGAGAAAAAATGGTGAGAAATATGTGGGTCAGTATAAGTATATGTGAGCTGACCTGCTAAGACACCTACACACCTCAGAAATGAAGGGATTGCAAATGGGTATCTGGTCTCTGAGGAGAACAATCTGACATTCAGTTCATGGTCAGATGATTCAGTTTACTTTAGACGACTTTAGGAGGAAAGGCAAAAAGATAGCTGCTCCGCTCCCCAAAGTTTTCTTTAATTGTGAAAATATTTCAGAATACTGATTTCACTTTAAAAAAAAAAAAGAAACACTTTCAATTAAATGCTGAGATTCCTTCTTAGAATATGGAAAAAGCTGGGCGTTAACTAACTGTCTTAGTGGATTTTGATGTTTTTCAGGGAATGATGTACCTAGAAGAAAGACGGCTTGTTCATCGGGACTTGGCAGCTCGAAATGTGTTAGTGAAATCTCCAAATCATGTGAAAATCACAGATTTTGGATTAGCCAGACTCTTGGAAGGAGATGAAAAAGAATATAATGCTGATGGAGGAAAGGTAGGTATCTTTTTTAAAACAATATTGATTGAAAATACAGTATGGAATCCTTTTATCTTCTTTTATTTATTTATGTTTTTTAGGAAGAAACCAGTTAGCTTGAGATTTAGGAGATTATAACCCAGTTCTATCACTTGTCATTATTCCTGCTCTGGGTCAAATATATATATATATTTTTTTTTTCCAAAAATATAAAAAATATAAATCCAAAAACATAAATATTTTGCAATGATAGGCTTCCAAGTGCTTAACGTTGATTTTTTTTTACCCTAAATGTTTATATGCCTGCTACATTCAAATCTTATCAAAAGGTGAAATAGAAAAAAAAAAAAAAAAAAACTCTTCCGTTTTGAGGTTTATCTGGCTTTCCTTGATTTTAAGAACATATTTTGACTTTTCACTACCAAATTGCAGTAGTTTGGGACCTCAAATTTGAAGTTCACTACAAGATTGCACAGGAGAAAAAGTCTATAAATCACATGACTTCACTTGTCTTAAGAACATACAGCTGTAAGATTTGTCTAAAGCAAGATTCATTACAGCTTTAAATGCCTGGTAACCATTAAGTCTTTATCAAGCCACCTGTGATTTAAACTTACTTCCTTAACACAATGTCTGTAGTCCATAAACTCAGTTAACTCCTTGCCCATAGGGAAATCATTTTCAATGTGTCTCCTGTTCCCTTTCATTGAATACCGTGATTCTGTCATGGAGTTACCTTGATGTCACCTTGGTGAGCAGCCAACCTCATGATTTCAAAGGCCTATTTAGTTTTAAGCTTTCAACTGCGAAGTAGAAGTGTTTGTCTTTATTCCATAGAATCTAATTATATTCCCAGACATATAATGCTGCCCTTCGGGTTGAAATGCATTCTGCTGACCCATCAACAGCAGGGTATGTGGGTTGAGTTGTTTTTCTTGTAGTGATGATGGCTTTGTGCTGATCCTCTCACTTTTTTGTTTTTTTTTTTAATATACTAGTTCCAGTTTTGAAACGGTACAGATTTTCAGTACTGGCTAACTCAGACAAGGGAGGTCATTTGCTGGGGAACAAAGCAAAGCTAACTTTGAAATTCATGATTTTAAACAATTTAGTGACCAACTTACATAAGAGAGGAAGAGGTAAGTGTAGAAAGGATTCATTGTATTCCTAGCTCAAATTATGTCTGGAGTGAAAAGGGATAATTGAAAATGTAAGACATCCCATTTTTTAAGAAAAAATATAACATGGACACATTTTTAAGAAGCACACATATTAGTGGTTGGATTTGGTATGTGGGTCATAATTTGAACTCATAACTTATAAGACATTTTCTTAAAATAAGAAACTTATTTTAACTTTAACTCATAACTAATAAGAAAGTTGTCCCTGTTTTATTATTTTACTTTTTTATTATATGTTTTAGTCAGCTTTGTTCATTGCTGTGACCAAAGATCTAACAAGAACAATTATAAGGAGGAAAAGTTTAGTTGGGGGCTTGTGGTTACAGAGGTCTCAATTCATAGGAGACTGACTCCATTTCTTGGGGCCTGACATGAGGCAGAAAATCATGGTGGATGCATGTGGCAGAGGAAAGCACCTGGGAACATGGCACCAGGAAGGAGGAAGAGAGAAAGCGAGAGAGAGAGAGAGAGCGAGAGAGAGAGAGAGAGAGAGAGAGAGAGACC
>NW_026000011.1:0-3961 GCF_001458135.2 Marmota marmota marmota
TTTTTTTTTTTTTTTTTTTTTTTTTTGAGATAGGGTCTCACTATGTTTCCCAGACTGATCTTGAACTCTTGAGCCCAAATGATCCTCTTGATTCAGTCTCCCAAGTAGCTGGGACCCACTGGATTGTCTGATATGAGCTTCTTCATATCACATGTTTATTTTCTTATTTTAATCAACACATAAAACTTGTACATGTTTATGGAGTATGTATACATAGTATGAAATGTTCAAATTGGGGTTTGCATATTGAGTTCCTCAACCTTTATCACTTCTTTGTGGTGAAAACATTTAAATCCTTTCTTCTAGCTTTTAAAAAAATGTTGTACATTATCGTTACATGTAGTCACCCTACTTTACAATAGAACACCAGAACTTAGTTTTTCTTTCTAACTGTAACTGGCCTCCAGCTGACTGACGTTTTTTCATCCCTCCCTTCCCGACTCTTTCCAGCCCCTGGGAACTACTATTCTTTTTTTTAATATATATTTTTTTAGGTGTAGATGGACACAACACAATGCCTTTATTTTTATGTGGTGCTGAGGATCCAACCTGGGTCCCGCCCGTGCTAGGCGAGCACTCTACCGCTGAGCCACAATCTCAGCCCCCCTGGGAACTATTATTCTACTCTCAACTTCTATGAAATCAACTTTTTAAGATTTTACATAGGAACGAGATCATTTGGTATCACATGTTTATTTTAGCAAGTGTCCTGGGGAAAGTCCTATAGAGATAGGGCACCCACTGCACATTGTTCTTAGATCCCACGTTGGGTGGATGGTCTACATGAAGCTATGAGAATGGGTGGGGGAAATGTGCATAAACTGGCCCCTCTTTCTGAAAACCTCCCACTTTATGATACCATGAAGAAGAATCATTACCCCTTGTATACTCCTTGCATAGATAATTAAGCCTATGTTTGAAATAACTGGTTATTTTATTTTAGCCTTTCTAGTGTGTAATATTGATCTCTGGATCACACTATTAACTTTACTGTTATATAGTTTATTTCAAAAGTGTGAATTTTATGCATGATGATCAGCTTTGCCATATTGGGTATATGTATGTTTCATACACATTGCAGGCTGTATGTTTTACATTAATTGTTTGAGCTAACTGCATTCAATCTTTAAAACTCTTCTTAAAACAGGGAAACTAATTAAGGTGTATGGCTGGATTATCACTGGGAAGTTGGAGACCTTTGATTTTGATGCTGAGTACATCGATAGGTATGCATGTTCTGTGTTCAACCCGTTACATAAATGCTGGATGACTTCCTGAGGCCGGCTTCCCCAATAGCAATAAATTTTAAGCAATTGGTACAGAATTGCTATTTTTCTCTTTACAGTTTATGGACCCTGGTGGTGTGGGCTTCAGCTTTGACTTTGTTCATGTAATTGTGACTGGTCGATTAAGTTGGTCCATTTATTTACTGACAACTATCACTTTAGGCTCAGTGCGAATTGTACTGTAGTTACATCCATGGATTTTTTTTTTTTACTCTTTCTCTTTATCCCCTTATTTCTCAGGATAAAATAAAATCTGTAAAAATAATACGTAAACCCAAAAGCACATTAAAAATTTCTGGCTTAGTTTTCCCATTTGTGCATTTAGAAATGCTATTTATAGTGGGATCAGAAGAAAAAATGCACATGGGTATGAAATGCCATTGAACTTGTAATGTTCTCTGGAAATGATTAGGATGTCCACACAAGTTTTTTTTTTTTTAATTGGACAATCATTAAGTGGAAATGTTACTATTGAGTCATTCATGCTAGGAAAAGACCTGAACAAGATAGAGAGTGTTGAAACTGGGGAGCTTGTGGGAAGCACTAAGCAACTCTCATCATTCAACAGATGAAACAATCCCAGTGAGGATTTAAAAGGTAGACAAACCATATACTCACACTGTTCCCCACCTGCACAGAGCCTGGGTCTAATTAGTCCTTCACCCTGGATGGATCGGAGGCATTCTCCTCTGTTCTCCGTCTCTTTGATTCTGTCCAGCATTCCTGGCATTGAATAATGGTCAGCTTGTCTTATAAGGCTATTTCTCTTCCTGTAAAAAATAGATATTCCAAGGACATTCTTGACAGTATGCCATATTTGCTACTTGGATCCATCTCAGCTTTGTTCTGGGATCCAGTCTTTAAGAGCTGGATAGCTCTGTAGACCCAGTATGGCCAATGTGGAGATAATAGAGGTATGTTTTGGGAGAAAGGACAAATGCTCCCTCTGCAGTCTGAAGGCTTGGGCCATGAGGGCATCCCTAGTTTCTGGCCAAGAATTTGACTAAACATCCATTTAAGACACAGCCCTCAGGCCCCAGCCATATGAACATTTCTGAAGGAAAATGTTCATAACTGTGTGTCCTCCAAGCTTTGACAGGAATGTTTGCTGGGAGCATCACACTACTGTCTCTTGACTTTTTTTTTTTTCTTATCCAGCCCGTTGATCTTGGAAGCTCAAGGAGACAGTTGGGTCACTCCTTGCTCTCTGATAAACAGGCAGACAGGAAGCCAGTGAGTGTTTTTCTTTTCTTGATAATGTGTATGTTTTTAGGTTCTTCCTCATGAATATAGCACACACCTTTTAAAAATATAAATCACTCATGAGTGTTAACTGACTTTTTTATGTAGACTTATGTGAAAGGACACAGGAATTGATTCGAAATGTAAATTGAAGTGGAATCTAAAACTTTGTAAAACTTTCCATGAAAACAAATCGCTAACACTTACTAAGAACTTACTCTAGGTCAAGGCTTGCTCTAATGCTTTTACGTTTAAGTCTCTCGATGATCTTGTGAATATGTATGGCCAGTAGTCTGACTCTATAGGTGAGAATGCTGAGGCACAGGGAGGTTAAGTAATTGGCTCAAGTCTTTCAGAGCAAGTGGCAGAGCTATGACCAGAGACCTGTCTGACTAATTGGCCTCCAGGGTTCATGTTCTTAGCCACTATACTGTCATAACTAACCCAAAGAAAAAAAAACAAAAAACAACTTTTTAAAAATGAGTATCTATGTGCTTCAGCTTGTGTAACCATCTTGCTAGATTTTTTACTTTGCCCTGAACTGGGTGGGTTTCCTTCGAGGCTCTGGCAAGAATTACATTTCATGGCTTTGCTTTTGGGGACTAGTGTTTAGTAGAGCAAGTTTTATAACTTTTTACAATGTAGTTTCTTCCTAGAGTCTTCATTTACACAGGAGCACCCTTTTTGGGGTTCATACTTTTTTTTTCATAAGGGTTTTGCTATAGATTTTAGAAGATACCAAATGGAAGCTAGGAGTAAGTTAAATTTTGTCTCTCATGCCCTGTTTGACTTAGCTTTTTTTTTCATTCATAACTTGTTAGTAAGAACTTGCCCAATGAGCTTGTGATAACTTTAGTACCATCAATTTTCTGTGGCCAATTTGCCTTTTATTTATTACTTTGCTGGTTAAACAGTCAGAACATGTGAGCTGAGTCATCTGACATTCTCACCTGTTTGTCTTTTCCTTAGCTATCCTTCTCAGGAAGACCGTGGTCTTGGTACTCTGCAGTGCCGTGTGGAAGGCGATTACATTGGTCTGTTAGAGAAGTGACATAATTTTAAAGTCTTACCCATTTCATTCTCTGTATGCAGAAACAACATTTCAACAATTGGTTCTCATGAAAATAATAACTATCATGTGCTGAGAACCCTCTAAAACATACCACACAAAGCAGCTTATTTATAAACTAACTTGATCCCCACAATGAGCCTGTGAAGTTGTTCGAATTATTTCCACTTTACAGGTGAGAAAATTAAAGCTGGTAACCAGTGGATCAGGATTGAAGTCACACTCAGTCTAAGTCCAGGCTGAGCTCTTAGCTGCTCTGCACTATTCTATTTGTCCTTTTGTCTTTGGAAATCTACATTGCTGATGGTGCTGCCTAAGATATTTATTTTGTGCACCACCAAAAAAAAAAAAAAAAAAAAAAAAA
>NW_026000012.1:0-3877 GCF_001458135.2 Marmota marmota marmota
CGCCACCCGCCCCTTCCTGCGCGACGTCCGCGCTGCGCAGTGTCCTGCGCGCGCCCTCCCTCGCGCGCGCTCCCCGAGGAGCGCGGAGGCGGCGTGGGGGCTAGAGGAGAGCGCGAACCTGAGGAGGAAGAGCTGGACCAGCGCGCAGGCCCAGAACCGCCCGAGCCGCGACTGCGGCTACGCCCCAGAACGGAAGAGGGAAGTGAATCCAGAGCCGTGCAGTGGGTTTCTGCCGGGCTGGGTTTGCTGAGCTAGAGGCAGTAGCGAGAGGAGGCCTTGGCCACGGGTCCGGCTTCGGGATGTCGAAGAACACGGTGTCGTCGGCCCGCTTCCGGAAGGTGGACGTGGATGAGTACGACGAGAACAAGTTCGTGGACGAGGAGGACGGGGGCGACGGGCAGGCCGGGCCCGACGAGGGCGAGGTGGACTCCTGCCTGCGGCAATATCCTTGCGTTCGCGGACCCCGCCCGGCCCCTGTCCCGCGGGGCGGCGGGGACCGAGGGGACAGTCCCTCCGGTCGGGCGCCGCGAGCACCCGGCGGCCCGGCTTGGACCTGGCTCCCTCTTCTGAAAGGCAGGGGCTTCCCGGGTCCGCCGCGTCCGCCGGCCCGGGTCCGGATTCCTCAGGTGGTGCGGGCGTGGCTGCCTCAGGACGGTCCTGCCGGCCGCGCCCTCGCGGCGCCGGGAGGTGTGGGCCGGCCGCGGACCAGTGCCCGCGCCCAAGTTTCCTCCCAGAGCTCTCTTTACGGGGATCGCTTTAGCTCCAGAAATTTCAGATGGGGTCGGGGGGCGGGCGTCTTTAGTCTTTTTGTTATGTGGTTTGCGTTTTGTATCGTTGGAGTAGTTTATTTCTAGCCGGGAGAGATGGAGCGGTTCGCAAATTGAGGTCCTCCGTACTTAGCCCACGGGCTCCCCTCCACCCCATTAAGAGAAAGGGATCTGGCAAAATATAGGTGGCACATAATTTGTTAACCAGGTGTGGGGAGTGACTACAGAACACGAAAACTCCCAATGAGGAAGCTTGGAGCCTTTTATCTGCTAAGAATAGGACAATAGAGAAAAGACGGGGAATGCATGTGGAGAATCCCTGGAAATATTTAAAATAAACCCCAATGAATAAAATAGAAGACGACTCATTTGCATAAAGCAGAATCATTTTTGTGATCATGAATTGTTTCCGTTTTAGTTAAAATATGGCTGTCAGTTCCTGGTTTCTTGGTTTGCATATTTGAATATTCATAATCGCAAATTAGCATTTGCATCAGATCATTTTTAGGAGAACGTAAATGTTGCAAAAAACAAAGCTGTAATTTTAGAAAAATCTCAATCACTAGCTCTTTATACATTTCTGATTATCCTTGAGTGCATTCTTTCCTTATCAGTGTCCTTTTAAACTACAATGAAGTAATAATCTGAGCAAAAATATTTATGACAACTGTATCTTTTCATAAAGGCACTTAAATATGGCATTAAACATTTATCAATGTACTGTATAGGTTTTCCTTTGATTGCTACAGCTTTCACAATCATTTGTTATTATTTTGCATTATTTAAGTACCTACCTGTTAACTAGTTGGGGTCTTTAAAAACAAGCCAGTCTACAAAAGGTGTGCTTCTTTAGAAAGTCCATGCAGCCTTGAAAATTACAGCTTATTAACAATCATAGGTTTGTTTTCTTTCTTCATACCTATTTCTTAAGATAAGTGGTAAGCATTATTCTTTCTTAAAACATTTCTTATTAGGGAGGAATAAATGATGTTTTGGAAAACTAATATTTTAGGTAATTTATGGTATCCTTATCAGTGGATCTTCTTTTTAATAAATTCATCCTAAAATACAAAGGCATTGTCTCTTCTTACCCTTGTTATTACAGGGAGCGACAGCCGTGGTCTGGTACTACAGATGGAGGAACAAGTGAACTCTCTTGTGGTTTTTCCTTTTAGGGAAATGACTGTACATTCTGACAATCTGATTGGCCCTCCCAATTCTCATGCTTGCTAACTCACTGGTGCTTTCAGAGAGACTAAATCTAATAGGTATGGTCTAACACAGTTTGAATAACCTTTCTGAAGTATGAAGGAATGTATAAGACCAAAAAAAAAAAGTAAACTGCCACCTAAAGGTCATATGAATTATTACATTTTCTGTAATACCTCTTGTTCAGTATTGAGAAATTGCTATTTATGTCATTCAGTTTGCTAAAGTAATAATGCCAGCATGTCAGTTAATATAGAATATAATTCTAGTATAAACTTCAGTCTTTATGTTTTTACAACTAAAATCACATAAGATATATTTTGGTTCATTTGGGGGCCTAAATGATTCCAATGTATATTTTGGTTTTGGTTTTGGTGGGTTTTTTTTTTTTTTTTTTTTTTGGTAGTTATGTATGGACAGCATACCTTTATTTTATTTGTTTATTTTTATGAGGTGCTAATAATCTAACCCAATGCCTCTACCACTAAGCTTACAGCCCCAGCCCTATTTTAGGGTTTCTTAAGAACCAGTCTACATAATGTTTGCATATGTGTTTCATTGGAATTGAAATATTATCAATCTTTGATAGTCTTTTTTTTTTTAATTCTGATGTTCTCTTATTTCAATATTTTGCCTTTGAGTGACTTTGGAAACCAACACATTTGAGTTTTCAATATTGAACATGTGACAATGAAAATTTTTTTTCTTATGGATAAAGTCAGGTCTTAAACTAAGGATTCCAGGTGTTATAATGCTTTCCCAGGGGCTATCCTTTGCTGTTTACTGCCTTAACCACCATCACAGGAAACATGACAGCTGCTCTCCAGGCAGCTCTGAAAAATCCCCCTATCAACACCAAGAGTCAGGCGGTGAAGGTGAGTCACAGCCACACACAGTGATCTCTACTGATACCTTATTATTCTTAAAAAAAAAAAAAATGCTCTGAAGTCTCACAAAGTCATCAAATATTTTAACTAAACACTATTTCTGTCGTAGAATAGTTTAGAGTATACTTTGACAGGTAAACATTCCTGTGAAAAAAGAATGCTATAACATGAAATGAGATATAATAATGCTGCATGGTAGTCATGGTGAATTCAAATGATAGTTTAATCATTTCTGTGTGTTTAAAAAAGGAGCAGTTAGGGTGAATTTAGTCAAAGGCTTAACAAGTAACTAAAATTTTTTATCAAAATACACAGATTCTACTTTTTTTGAAGCTTTTTAATTATAAAAAAATTAAATGTTTATTATAAAAAACTCACACATATTAAGGGATTAAATGTTGATCATAATATTGCTACCCAGAGGTAGATTTATTCCTTTTTGATGTTGGTATATGCTTATAGAGTTTGAGTGTTTTTGTTTTTATAAAAATAGCATTTATAACCTGCTTTTCATCTGAATAACAATGTCTAGGAACTTCTTTCCTTAACAATAAGTTTATTTCTATAGCATTCTTAACTGTTGTATGCCAGTGTGCTGCAGTTTAGATATAACTGATTTTTTGTCATTGACTATTTTTCTTCTAACAAACTCCTAGAAGTGAGCCACTGGACCAAGGAATGCACATTTTTTAAGCCTTTTGGTACATAAGATATTGCCAAATTGCCCTTCAGAAAAATTGTGCAACTTCCATTCCCTGTTGCAGTCATTCACTAATTCTTCAGGACCTGTTTCCTCATTTAGTATTTAAAATGAAGCATAAGTAAATCAAATTCCACACATACATGGTTTTGTCAAAATGAACCCAACTATTATATAACTAATGCATTAATAAAAGAAAAAATATTTATTAAAAAAATTTTAAAAGAACATATTGCCAGGCTGGGGCTCAGTTGGTAGAGTGCTTGCCTCGCATGCACAAGGCCCTGGGTTCAGTCTCCATCACCAAACAAAAA
>NW_026000013.1:0-3490 GCF_001458135.2 Marmota marmota marmota
CATCCGTGGTACAATTTTTCCAAAATGAGCCATCAATTGGCTTGGTGTATCTTTCTCCCTTCTGCTTGTCATGGTCGTTCAGCTAAAATTTGGGGGCCAACAGAGGTGAGGCAAAGAACCTCACCCCCTGCTGGTACAAAGACCTATCCACAGGTGTGGCTGTATACTGGACTTGTAGTCAATGACGGGTAAGATCCAATTGCAATGGTACCAACCTAAGACAGGAGGCTGACGCCTTGAGGTCAGCTCATCCTATAAAGGATAAGGACCATATGTACTATTGGACAACCTAAGGCAGGCATGGTCCCTAAGCCACATGTTTGTTGTTTATACAGAGAGGGGGAGATGTTGAGAGCCACAGCTGAAGGGGCCCCAGCAAACTTCCAGCTGCCAGCAAACTTCTAGCTGCCAGCAAACTTCCAGCTGCCAGCTGATGATTGGCTCACAGTGGCCCCAGCAAACTTCTAGCTGCCAACTGATTGGCTCCTCTGCGATGATGCTCATTGGGCTGTTTCCCCGCCCTTTCAGACCATGGAGCTGCTCATTGGGGGAGTTTTTTTGGCTCTGCCCACACAACCCAGCCAATCAGCCTCAAGAGCAGGAGGAGTGGGGGAGGTGGTGGCAGTTGGGCTCTGAAGGTTTTTCCTGAGGAGCTGTGTGGTTTGGTGTGTGTGTTCTAAAAATAAAGTTTGTTTCTTTTGACAAGTGGCTACTGAATTGTGCCCAGCCAGACTGCGGCACTCCTTTATTGCCTGAACTCCTGCAAATGCCACCCATGCGGCCCTTCCAGGAACACCACACACCAACCTGAACTGCCTGCACCGGACCAACATGAACTCCCCAGGAATCCCCAAGAGAGCTCAACTGGAACTCAACCGGAACTCTGTGAGAACTCAAAAGTATACACAGCTTAACTTAATTATCATCATCTTAATGGCTCGCTGGCATCACCTCTCAACCACTACTTCTGGCAAAAATGCCAGGGGCCATTCCGACTTGGCTGTGGCTCTCAACACAGGATATTAAGATCACTCAGAAAACTTATGGCTCACCACTCTCCATTCCTACTTCATGTTTCAAAAGTATGGAACTGCTTCAAAGTTCCCTAAGATACTAGCATCTTATTCCTGTCTGAAGTTATGCATACATTTCTTCTTCCCCTTGTAATGTTCTGTCCTCTCTTCCTGGGTTACTTCTTAACTTTGAAATCTTCAGTCTGTGTCTCCTCCATCAGGAAGC
Organism: Marmota marmota marmota; assembly: GCF_001458135.2. Taxonomy (NCBI): domain Eukaryota; kingdom Metazoa; phylum Chordata; class Mammalia; order Rodentia; family Sciuridae; genus Marmota; species Marmota marmota. The sequence continues at coordinate 1,240 of NW_026000013.1, forward strand.
TCACCTTCCTTATGCTGAAAACCTCCACTGTTTTTATGTGGGAGCTTCCCAGATAACAGGTATATATTTCAAATTACACTTTCTAGTTCATGGTACCATATTGAAAATTATTTTAAAAGCTATACTCTTCCTAGTGAGTAAACTTCATGTCTGTCTGGTTAGAGAATTTTCTTTCTTTCTTTCTTTCTTTCTTTCTTTCTTTCTTTCTTTCTTCCTTCCTTCCTTTCTTTCTTTCTTTCTTTCTTTCTTTCTTTCTTTCTTTCTTTCTTTCTTTCCTTCTTTCTTTATTTCTATCACTGTGTTCCCATGACCTCATACATTCCTTGACCCATAGTAGTTGTTTAGGAAATATTGGATGAATTTAAAAATTAAATGATGGATATTGCTTCATCTCAATGAGAGAATTATATTTTATTTAAAATCCAAAATATATTTATTAAAAATCAAAATTTAACAGAGAATTTAATGTCCTAACCATGATTCCCCCTCCATCTTTCCAGTTCCCTTTAACTTAAATAAGAACCTGGTTTATGCATGCAGTTTCTACTAGCTGAGGAGTCAGTGTAATAGAAATGCATTAATGCAAGCGGGATTTGCCTAGACATCAATAAACTCAAAAGGCTCCCTGTGGGCTACTTGTAGTGTCAATAAAGGCTAGTAATTACTTGCTCCTTTGAGCATTTTAGATCCAACCCCTTAGTTCATTCTATTGCACAGAAGCAGCTGTAGAACTCAGAGATTCTTAACTTCCTAAACCCTGGGTGGAGAATGGCAAGCACTGGCTGAAACTTCCTCAGGTTTTAAGAGTCCCCTGCCCCCATCTTATTCCTTCCACCTCACTGCCCTCCCCCACTTGCTAAGCAAGACCTCCACCACAGATCTATATCCCTAAGACCTTGGAATTTTAAATAAGATGATGGTTATTGTTATTTCAAGCTGCCTGGGAAGGAGTAACTTAGAACATCCTCTCTTACCCCTTGCTGGTAAAGTAGTGGTGGTGGGCCTCACCATTTCCAGTCAGGGAAACATGTAAATTCCAATGACCAAGAATGACCTGCATCTGCCTGACAATACAATAGAATAAGGAAAATGGTAGGAAGGAGAACAGGGTGAAAACCAGAGATCAAATAATTACCAATGAGACCTTCAGAGACGATCTTGCCCTTCCTTCTTTCCTTCCTAGCTTTCCTCTTTCCTGAGACTGTGAATGTGTTTGTAGGTGTGCTTGATTTTAAGACAGATCCATGGTAGCTACTTTTTTCTCAGATTCCTGTTTCTCCGCAATGAAGTTTAAGTGGTATTGGAGTTTCCTTGACTTCTTCGTGAGGAGTTTCCAAATGACAATGGGAGAGTCACATAAATATCTATAAAGTTTCTAATGACAGCTCTGTCATCACTTATTTCTTGAAGATCTTGAACCAGGGTCTTTGTCCACCACTTATTCTGAGTGAGCTAATTGAGTCGTTTGTATTTGTGATTTCTACATCGAGCTGTGCATGGAATAATAAGCGTCCGTCCTCCTTGTTCCTCTTTACTGCTCGGTTTCACACTACCTCAAAAGGCGTGTATTGCCAGTGCGAGTGTGTATGTTTAGCAAAGACGCTTGGAAGAAGCTATCCCTCTGGCAAATTTCCCCTCCCCGCCGCCCAGCTCTATTCACAGCATTCCTGGGCGGGACGCTTTCCTAATCTGTTCTCTGTAAAGGTGCTCTCTCCATGTAAATACCAACACACTAGCTTCCGGGTCCAGAAAGCTGACGCTTTGGTGTCCTAGGATATAGTGCGCGTATGTCTCTGTGTGTGTGTATGTATGTGCACGAGAGCGCGCGCGCGCAGACGACCGTGAGCTTCCTCTCCAGGCACAGTGCAGACAGAGCCCGCGACATTACTATCCAAGCAGCCTCCAGCAACGCGAGGCAACTGCAGCCTCCGCCCACTCAGCCCAGTGATTGGCTGGTTTTGCTCATCATTTCCCTGCTAGCAAGAGGGAAGGGCCAGTGACGCCCCCGAACCCAGCTGCAGAAGCGGCCGCCACCTCCAATGCACAAGGTGTCACATCTGAAAAGAAACCTGAGCCCCAGGGAGGCAGGCGCTGAGCGACCCAGGCCGGGCTGGCGCTAACCGCGCGGGAGGGCTCCTGGCAGCGCTGGAGGACCAGAGGCAGCTCCGTCGCAGAGGACCTTAGCGACCTGATCCAAGGATCCCGGCTCCACGCTCTCCTCGCATTTTTCAGACCCCGGCCCCCCCCCCCC
>NW_026000014.1:0-3222 GCF_001458135.2 Marmota marmota marmota
TATATATATATATATATATATATATATTTTTTTTTTTTTTTTTTCCAAATCTGCCAAGGCACATTAAATCAATGTGTCTATCTGAAACAGTAGTAGAATTTCATGAACTGTGTGTGTAGAATAGTTAGTTATCTCTATGAACTCATTTTTTTTTCTTTCCAATTTTACTAGAAAGGTGGGAATGGAGGGCATAAAAGTATAACTTAACGTTAAAGTCAAGGTCAAGGCAGTGAAACCCAAATGCTGCGTTTTTAACTTCTAGCATTTTGAAAATTTAGCAATGTGTCCATAAAGATAGCATATCAAAGACTGAGAGAATAATGTTCTTTACTTTCTTAAAGTCTTAAAATAAATATGTGTGTATACACACACATACACACACATATTTATTTTCTTTAAGAACGAATATATAAATGCCTATAGCAATACTGGGAATTGACACCAGGGCCTTGCACATAGCAGGCACGTGCTCTACCACTCAGCTACATTCCTGTACTTTTTATTTTATTTTAAAAACAGGGTAAAGCTAAGTTGCACAATCTGACTTTGAACTCACGATCTTCCTGCCTTGGCCTCCAAAAATAGCTTGGATTATAAGTATGCATCACCACACCCAGCCACAAATATTTTTAATGTTATAATTCTACTAGAATTACCATGCTTAATTGTTGATCTCAAAAGCATTAGAATTAGACACAATCATTATGAACAAATCACAGGGAGGAATTATAGAACACTGTTGTACTATACCTTGAATTTAATTTGGACTTTATTTAAAAAAAACAAAAACAGCATTAGTTGAAGAAATTTAGACCAGGGTTTCACAGTAATTGTATTTAATTGGACCATCGATCATTTGCTTCTGTTAATTCAACAATGTGGAAAAAATCTACATGGAGGCATTTGGCCCATCTTAAAAGCTCTTATGTAACGATGTTATAATGCAGAATTATGATATTACAAAAATTCCATGGATATACACTTGATGTAGACACTTCATAGACGGCTGCAGCAAAATAACCGGAGGGTGAGGAACAACTTGTGTACATTGATACAGCGGGAGTGGGAGCCGTTTATTGTAGGACCGGAGGGGTATATATACATTCCACACAGCTTATCTTAATTAACATAAACTAGATGCAGCAGTCAACCAATAAGGAATCTCCACACTTAATGGCTCGCTGGCGTTACTTCACAAACCACTCCCTCTGGCAAAATGCCAGGCGCTATCTTGACTTGTTTACAGACTCTAACAGAGGACATGATTAAAACAACACCAATAAGCACTTGCCTGCCATTGTGAGGAGGCCCTGGGTTCAATCCCCAGCACAGGATGAAGGGGTGGATTTACCCATAGATTCTCTAGCTTCATCTTACTCAAGATGGTGTCAAAAGCCCAGCATGATTTAATAACTAGAAAGCAATTTTTTGCCTCTGAATTCCTAGTGAGAATATCCATAAATGCAAGGCCAGATGTTCATGTTCATGCTTTTTTGGTGTTTTTTCTGGTTTTTGATTTTCTGAGTGCTGTTAATCATATGCCATAGATATGCAGTGTTCACTCCATTTTGTTAGCCTTTTATCATTTTAAACAGTTACAGATTATGTCTCCATGGAGTGTGCTAGAAACGTCCTTATGTTGCACCAGCCCATGCTTTATGAGATAAACAAATGAGTAATTCAAGCTTTGTAGCGGGTACGTGTGTCACATAAGGGCTAAGTCATAATTTTCAAATTGTCTGCCAATGCACATTAAATCAAAGTGTCTATCTGAAACAGTAGTAGTATTTCATGAGCTGTGTAGAACAGTTAGTTATCTTATCTCTATGAACTCTTTTTTTTTCCTTTCCAATTTTACTAGGAAGATGGGAATGGAGGGTACAAAAGTATAACTTAATGTCAAAGTCAAGGTCAAGACAGAGAAACCCAAATGCTGCGTTTTTCACTTCTGGCATTTTGAAAATTTAGCAATTTGTGCATAAAGATAGCATATCAAAGACTGAGAGAATAGTTTTCTTTACCTTTTTAAGAAAGGTAAATTTTGAAGAAAATAAATTTGAAAATTTTGAAAAATTAATAACATTCTAAAATAATTATGAAATTATATTTTTCTAGCCTAAAATGGTGAATTTCTGTATATAAAAATATATGTTCATGTACATGTCGTGGGTGTGTGTTTGTGTCTGTGTATAAGTATTTCCACAGACTGGGATAAAGATCTAGGAGGTTAGTGATACATATCATTCCCGTGACAAAATCTTTTTTATTTGACTTCATGACCAAAATGGAAAATGGCCTCAGAAGCATCCGTTCAAGTCTGCTGTTCTGGGAAATCATGTGTAAGCAATCACCGGCATCTTCAAACTAAACTAACTTATGTCCCCCATGGAGACATTATTTTGTGATTTTTAACAGTATTTTTACCCATTTGTCACTTCTTTATGGAATAAAATGATCATGAAAAGGAATATTATTAATTTGTGATGCTGATTGCATTCATTTCAGCTGATTAAAGCCAGCTGGGAAACAGTACCCCAATCCTGCTTGTAAGAATCATGTATGGCATGTACGAGATTCATAAAAATCCTTAGCAATTTGTTAAATAATGTGCCAGGTGATAGCAATGGATTTGTAATATTTTAGAAAGGCCTATCTTTAATTCATGAACATTTCAATTACCTTAAAAACTTATGCCAGGAGGGCAAAGCTGTCTGACCCACTTATAGTTATTGCAAACTCTGTTTCTAGTTACAGTTTCAAAATTAGGCTATTGCTATTGCCTGCTGTATTCAAAATTTTATTGAGAACATTTCTCTTTTACTCTTGAATGCCTAGGTAGTTTCTTGGGATAGTTATTTTGAATTTCTGTCCTCTTTTTCTTTCTTGTTTATTTTTAAATGAGCCCGTGTTTTTTTATAAAAATTTGCTGAGTGATCAACCAGTGACAACCATCATATGCTAAAGTCAAATTATCAAGAGAACCACCAGAGATGAACAGGAGGAAATGCTATTAGAGGTATCTGTCTTGTCTGCTAAATCCCAGAATAACTATAAAGCATGGCAATTGTTAGTCTTGTTTTCTATTTTCTTATTTTATAAGTTTTTTGTTCTATTTTCTTATTTTATAAGTTTCTTATACCTGTATTTATAAAATCCACAGCTAAGAAGCTAGAAACAGTGATAGTGCAATCAAGTGTCACTAAAAAAAAAAAAAAAAAAAAA
>NW_026000015.1:0-3036 GCF_001458135.2 Marmota marmota marmota
CCCCCCCCCCCACAACAAAAAGAAGCGGATTTGGCTTATAGTAAAAAGAACATCAACTAAACACATACTTGCATTTATTTTTAGATTTCCACCACTCTTTGGGAATGCATGTTACTTTTCATTATTGAAAAATGTTACTGAATGAATAGAATTAATGTTGAGGAAACCAGACTGGGATTCTTGATACACTCTATAATACTATTCATTACTGTTACCATTAGTATTAATTTGCTACCAAATAATTGTTCTAGCAATTATATCTCCATCTTTTTAACTTGGACACACTCATTAAATGTGTTTCTGGAATTACTGTTGAGCATTAAGTATTTTGATCACTTTTATTGGTCACCTGTCATCTATTGACTTCCCTGTCATTGAGACAACTTTAACTTCATGTCACACTTCTAAGAGATTTGACTCCTGAAAGTACTTTGACATTTTACTGAAATGTAAAAGGAAACAGTCATCCTTTTCTTTGGCTATTTCTTTTAAAATTCTCAGCCACCTTAAGAAAAAGGCCCATGTTCACAATGCAACTGCATTTTTCAAGCAGTCTTTTGGTGATTTGCTTTTAGACATTTTCAGGAGTGAATTGTACATATAATTCTTAAATTTGACAAAGAATAGCCACATGGATTATGCATTTAAAAAAAAATGAAGGACAAGAGTGTTGGCTTTCCAATTACTTTTCTTTTTACAAATGTGTAGTTTTCACATTGAATAAATTTCTCATTGCTTTGTTAGAGAGGTTATAAAAATCTGTTTTGGGAAAATACTGAAAGAAAATTTAAAGTTTTCTACTGTGCTTTTGGTATTACTGATTCATGTCCATTGTTAATTATGGTAAGTTAATTAGGGTCTGTATTTTATATTAAACTCATGAGCTTCTGAATCGAATATGTTTTGACACTGATTTTAATATTTTTAGTCATTGCAATTATTTTTCAAGTAAAAATGAACACTTTTTTCTCTAAATTTGTTATTTAGCTCTTTAAATTCTCTAGCCACAAGCCATGTGGTTCTTGTAAAATAAGAAGAATAAAAAAGGCCTTAAGCTAACCAGTCATTCTTTGAGCAGAAATTTCAGAATATTTTTGTTCTTTTTTATTCTTTACCCTTTTGGAATGTAGATTCTCTTTTATAGTGACATGCTTATCATTTTATGATCAGAACTGACAAAAACAAGAGAAGAAAACATTGTTTTTAAAATAAACCATTTCTATTTGGCAAAATAAATATCCTTAGAATAGTGTCCCTTTAAAGGGGATAGATTAATAAAAATGGTGTTAATCTTTTTTCTTTAGTATTACCTAGCACCTGATGACAGTGCTAGGAAGCTGGGTTTTAGAGCTGTAACAATAATAATAGTTAGTATTTATTGAGTGCTTTCTGTGCACCAGCACATTTTCAAATAGCTTTACTTTTTTTTTTTTTTTTATCCTCTTGACAATTCTGTACTGCAGGTTGTTATTCCCTTTTTAGAGAGGGAGAGAAAAGTACAGATAATTTAAATAACTAATTACACAGTCAGGAAATTATGGAGACAGGATTATAGCCTGCACTCTTACCCACCACATTAATTCTAACAGCAACAGAGGCAACAACTACTTCTCAGTCTAATTGGAACATGAAGATAGAGTAATGTTTCACCTTTTTCACCTTTGAAAAGTAGTGGGGACATTACAGAGAATAATAGTGTAGGCACTGGTTATGCAGATGTCATGGTTCTGAATGTATAAAACTTTGCCTGATATTGGAATGGCTAGTGCAGTTTTATTATTTTAAGTTCAAGGTGACCAGAATGGGTTTGGGATATATGGATGTCATGATGTAATTGGACAGATGCACATAATTCACCTGAATAGGAAAAAAAAAATGTACTGGAATACAGAGCATATCCTTCTTTGGGAACATGGATAAATTATTTTTGAATTCCTCTTTCCTACTTACTCTATCTTTTTGGACTTCTTAATTCTTAAAATAGTTGGTATGCAAAAAATTAGGATTTATGAAAAAATAAGATGTACTTTGTTTATAAATGACTTAATTTTAACAAAATATAAGTGTTTAAGTGTCAGCTTCTGTAATGCATTTGAAATAATTCTCTTGACTAGATTTCAATTACATACATCTTCTTTGGGAGCACACATTGTTTCAAGTGAGTCATCTATTAGTATTGTTGAGCAGTTATTGAATATTGTTGAGTAACTGGAAGTTTAGTAATCTTAATTTCAATGTTTCTAGAAATGTGGACACTGCAACAGAATCAGTCGTGATTGAAAAAGTGATCTTTTTAGTCCTGTAGTCTAGTTGTTCTGAATGAATCTCTCTGGGACTCCAGAGAGTATCAGGTAAATTTGAGAATGAGTGCTTTATATCATCAGTCCTGATTAGATTTTTTAAATATGGTGATTCAGTCACCTCTTGCTGCATAATAATTTGCAATCACAAAATCTTAGTGGTGTGCAACAGTAAGCATTTCTTCTGCTCCACTTCTCTCATTATGGAATCCATGCTGGAAGCAGGGTAACATCTACCTGGAAAAAGCTTGTTATCAGTGCTGTGGCAGAAGTTGAAGAGAGCAAGCCCAACCCACCAGCACTTTTCCAGACTCTGGTTCTCTAACATCTCATTGGCTAACTAAGTTTTACTGCCAAGCCCAAGACAAGGGAGGAGTTGGGGGGTGTAGAAGTACATTTTTGCCTCTAGTTCCATTGCACAGGAATGAAGATTAAAACTTTCAATCTACCATTTGAGATGAGGAAGTGGTAGATTGAAGGGAAGAGGCTTTCCTTAACATTTGAATGGAGCTAAGCTCTTAAATAGGCTTTTGCATTAAAATGACACCAGGTTTGGTCTCTACAAAAGCTGTCTTGGAATGTGGCCTGTGGTATGCAGTATTGATGTTGGTGTGTCTATGAAATGTGTGGAAAGAGATGTCTGTGACAAAGAAAGACATTGTTTTTTTTCATTAAAAGTGTGTGTGTGTGTGTGTATATATATATATATATATATATATTTTTTTTTTTTTTTTTT
>NW_026000016.1:26-6543 GCF_001458135.2 Marmota marmota marmota
CTCTTTCAAGGGAGAATGTGGGCTATCTCCGGAGAGGGAGAGGGAGGGGGGCAGAGGGGGAGAGAGAGAAAAGGGGAGGGGAGGGGAGGGGAGGGGGGATAGTAGAGGATAGGAAAGGCAGCAGAATACAACAGACACTAGTATGGCAATATGTAAATCAGTGGAGGTGTAACCGATGTGATTCTGCAATCTGTATACGGGGTAAAAATGGGAGTTCATAACCCACTTGAATCAAAGTGTGAAATATGATATGTTAAGAACTATCTAATGTTTTGAACAACCAACAATAAAAATTTTAAAAAAAATAGACATTTGCTGTTGGGTAGTAAAAGGTTGTTTCCTGAGATGAATGGTGAGGGAAAAAATTCACATTTAGAGATGCAAATAAAAGGAAGAGTTCATTACAAAATGGCTCTGTTTTCTATGCAAAGACTACAAGAACATCAGCAGGATGAAGAAGAGCTAGGGAGAGAAAGGAGATTAAAAGGCAAGTTCCTTTTGCTCTTAAGGAAGACAGAAGTAGTGAGAAATATGTAAGCTGTATGTACATCTCCTTCTACTCATTCATAGCTCTAATGATGAACACCTCAATTCCATTCTCAAGTAGGTTGAAGATGATCAGATTGAGAATGTTCCCATGAGAATGGCTTGCTGAGGAAAAACACTGAGGAAGGTGATTAGACCTGAAGAGGGGAATGTGGAAGTCGAGATTGCCCAGGATTTAAGAAATCCTAAGGAAAACCCTGGGAAGGTCAAGAACTCAGATGTCCGACCATAAAGGAAAAGAAACTTTGAATAAGGCTATAAGTACACAATTCAAAAATAAGTAATGAATAAATAGAATGACAATATCTCTACTGCTTAACAGTTTAAGATTGAAGTCTTTATAAGAGGTCAAACTTACCCACTTAAGTGGATGTGCCATAAGTGGCAGAAATTCAGGTTTCGGTGGGTTAATTTCTTAGAAAAGGGGTTCATGACAGGAATTTTTTTTAATACAATGAGTATTCTAGATCGTGTCATAGGAATAGCAAGAAGGAAATGGCCCACGACAGAGGAAAGGCCAATATGGATGGAGAAGATAGTCTAGAAGATAATAAAGAACCTGAGGGGCCTTTGTGTTGGTCAGTGATGGTGAACTTAGGAACCTGAAGTAGACAATCAGGCTATAAAAATGGAAACACATTTCAGGGTTTCCACAAAACTTTAGTGCAGAGTTATTTTGTTGCCTAGAGGACATGAAAATTTTATGGTACAGTTCACTGGACCAAAGTCTTCAACTCTTCCTATATCTACTTCTTCATTGTATGAGTAGGATGACTTGGAAATAAATTCCTCTGAATTGACAAATAATTCTATTTTCTGAAGGACTCACTTACCTCCAGACACACACTCTGGGGTGAAGGAGATGTCATCGAGGGCAATGAAGATGTTATCATTTCCACCCAAATCAGCTTCAAATGCCACTTTGAAGGGACTGTTAGTAGAGAGAGGTACATGTCCGTACATCCATCCAGTTCTTTTATTTCCAATTGCTGACCATACAAGGATGTTTAGTCCTGATTCTTCAATGGTATACACCTAAAAATGTAATAACAATAAGAAAAACAACAACGCTTTAGGACTGGTTGTTAAAGGTAGTGGGGCATCCAGCTGATTGATTAATGAAAGAATGACAACTCTGTCAGAAGAAAAGCTGAATACACTTCATACCAATGGTGATGGGATCCACCAGGGCTGAGTTCCATTTCTCCAAATGTGAGGATTGAACACCAGAGAAACATCAAGGCAAGAGTAGAAAACGTGTTATTTAAAGGACAGAACAGAGATAGACTTCTCTGCAGAGAAGGGGCCCCAGCTCAGGTATCCAAAGAAGTGGGAGTGTCCTGTTCCTTTAATCCATTTCAGATTTTTCTCTTTTCTTATGTTCTTCTTCTCCCTTTGTCTTGCCTATGTGACCAGGTACCAAAAGATGAGCCAAAAGGTGGAACAAAAACCTTCCAGGGGTGCCTGTCTGTGTCTGCTCAAACAGGCAGGAAAAGGGCTACCTGGGAGGTGCTCAATAACATTTTGGGAAGTACAGTGTCCTGTAAGCAGGCAACCCTGGCAATGGGTGGAGGAGGAAGGAAAAGGGCTCTGGAGGTATTAGCTGAAATTAGTCCCACAGAAGCAGCCTCCATCCCCCCAGACCCAAATCAGCTTCCATCTTCCGATCCCACCTGATCCTCTATCTATACTAACTGCCTCTTCTTTGTTCTTGCTTCATATTGAGTCCAGTATTTTCTATCTGTAGAAATTGTGGGTTACATAGTAAGCAATGTATGTTATATTATCTTGGATTTTGTCATACCAATTTCCATATACCAAATTGGATATGATCAAAACCAAGACCATCGTAAACATCTAAAAAGTTAGAAGAGATATAAAACTGGAATGTCATTGCTAAAGAATTTTGCCTGTTAGACTGTAGAAAAAGAGGACCCTCAAGATAAGTACATATGAGATCATACAATTTATTTCAGAAACCAAAGTAATATGCAGAAAATATTTAACATTTGACAAGTAGAAAAAATCTTCCTGGAGTAACTAACATCAATATTCAGCATTAAAATGAAAGGATTAAAAAAACCCCATACACAAAAAGTGAAATATAAGTGGAATTTGCTTTGAAACCAACAACCATATTAAGTGCTAGTGATTTTTTAACAATAAAAGCAATTCAGAATAAAATGAACAACAACAACAAAAAAAAATCAATGCTACTTCTTAGCATCCTTCAAGAAGTTCTGTAAACAATAAAGAAAAAAGTAAGAGTATGGGTGTGTAACTATATATACATATATATAACGTGTATGCAACTTTTTAATATATATGTATGTATGGACATGGGTATATATACACATATATAGAGACATACATCATATACACATATATATGTATCTTGATATATCTACATATCTCTCTATCTCTATTTCTATCTCTATCTCTATTTCTATCTATATCTATATCTGTTTTTTGCAGTGCTAGGGATTGAAGGCACAGCTTCATGCCTCATGCATGCTAGGCAAAGGCTCTACCACTCAGCAAGAACCTTAGTCCAAGGTATTTTCTATATTCTCCTGTACTCAAATTCCAGTTAGTTATTTCTCAGTTGGTTGCTAAGACTATATACAACGTATCTGTAAAATTGAATTATGTTGCCTATATATGGCTTATAATGTACTTCAGCAATAATTTACAAAACCCTTTCTTTAACATGGGAAAAAAAGAACCAGAGAAAAGAAAACATATCAATATCAATTTTCTTCTATTGCAATACTGTTTTTTCCAATAACCTTCTCACCTACTGAAAAAAAAAATCATACTTTTTCACTTTTTTCTTAGTGTCAAAATTTGTGTGTAGGTAATTAATCTTACAAATTTTATCCAAAATAATACTACTCATCCTATTATATATTATGAAATTAAATTGACATTCTAGAAATAGTACCAAGAATCATCAAATATACCAGAGCTATAAATTAAGCATGTTGCCAATGCCTACCAGTATAAAAAGTCTGAGAAATCCAATTGTTAATGGAAGTTAATCAAAACAAAAATAAATCAAGATTTTTCAAAGACTAAGTAAAAATTGAAAAACTCACCTAAAGTTTGTAAACCTGAAATATGAGAATTTAATACTAAAATAATCAAATTGAACATCTTGAAAAAGCAGTTATTTGCCAAGCAAAAATCACTTTTTATATTGACACTTCTGTTAATGAAATGAGCTAACATTCAAGATTTCCCCTTGACATCATGTGCTCCCCAAAATGACAGTCCCCCATCACACCCCCTAAATGCTCATGTTGCAGAGGCTGGCAGCCCCTTCCCTGGTGTTGATCTCTGTCTCCCAGCCCCATCCATGAATCTCATCCAAGGTGACAGGTGGCTCCTTGTACCAGAGGAAAAGGGGAAGGAGCAATATGATCCTCTCTCCTTAAGACATCCAAAGAAATCATTTGAAATTATAAATTTCCCCTGGGCAATATTCTTGGACTTTTAAGTTCTGCTACGCATTGACATGCTAAGAGTCTTTCCTTTGAAATTAAACTGTCACAGAATAAAGAATTCACACACACACACACACACACATACACACACACACAGAGATTTTCAAAGATATAAGTAAAAATTGAAAAACTTCCCTGAAGTTAGGAAAGCTGAAATGTGAGATTTCACTATAGTAATCAGATTGAACATCTTGAGAGAGCAGATATTTGCCAAGCAGAAGTCACTTTTTATATTGATACTTCACTTAATGAAATTAGGTAAGATTCAACATGAAAGGAATTTGGGTCTGTAGACTATTCCAGGTCTTCCCCATCAATTACACAGCTCAGTCTTCAAATTCATGCATTTGTTTTCCATTTCTTAAAAATTAAAAGAAGTTTTCAATTCAATTCACAGATAACAGGGATACTGAATAGAATATAACTAAAGTGGGCTTTTTGTCTGCATAAATCTTGGTTATATCAAAAATATTTGAAAAGAAATGACTTTATAATTTTCATTTTAAATGCCTTTTTCTGAAAAAAACCCCTCAATTTAGAAAAAGAATTTACTTGAACATATAACCCCAATGCTTCCTGTTTCCCCCTAAATTATAGTATCTATGCATTTTATGTATTAATGTGCTTAGTTTCAGTATTTTTACAATTTATATTTCTCTCTGCATTTAGTCCTTTTAGTTTTCAATCTATCTTACATGCTCTTTCCAAATCCATTTTCTTCCATTGTGTTTCCACTCTACTTCTCTGAATTCCATCATGACCCCTATCCCAGTCATGAGCATTAAACCCTCTAACATGGTCCACATTTCTATCCCATTGTTTGACCACACCATTATTCCAAATTAATTCTGGTCAGCTGTGCTAACTCATTACTTAGTTCAATGAAAAATTCTGACAAGTTCATCAGTTGTTTTAATAGTAACATATATTTATAATTCACCAATATATGAAAGTGAATAATTCTGTGCTAACTGTTTCTTTAGGGATAGTGCCAATGGAAAAACTCGGACTATTGTTAAAGAACTCCACATAATGCCGTTTATTCACTATGACTAATGGGAAGTGCATGAAAGGCTAAAGTTATAATGTATATTTCTGTCTTGCAATGGAAATAACATTCATTGTATTCTGAGTGTTTTTTTTTCCCATGATAACTCTCAAAAGACTTATTTTTAATAACTTAAAAATCTGTTACTTTGAAAGAGCAAAATGGCTAATATTCTTGAAAAATAATTGATTCTAATGTGATTTGTTTCTAATTTCACATTTGAGTAAATAAATTTTACTGTAAAGCCAATTCATGTCACTGTAATAGTTTTTTATTTGAAATAGTTTTCTAAAAAAATCAGTTGCTGGATGAATTTAATGGATATTTTAAATTTTGGTTGAACATAGGCACAATAATATATCAATGGTTAACATTATGTATTGTCAAGTAACAATTTTTATGCTTATTTTAGAAATAATAGAGAATCAAGGAATATACAAGATACTAAATGATAATAAACTTTACACTGTAATAAAGATGTATGTATTCAAATATGATAAATGAAATTACTGCTTATAATGTGGTTCAGGAAAAATTGAAAGAGAACATATTAAGTCAAGCAGGAGAAAATAGTGAGGTCACCTATTACAAATACTATAATATTTTCCAATTAAATTAAGATTTTTTTTGACAAAGAAATTCTTCAGCATTAATTCAGAGATATTCTTTGAAGGAAAGCATTTGTCAGATATGAAGAGATAATAGAAAATAAGACCATTAATGGTTAAATTCCAGAGTAGGAGGGATATCAGAGACCAGCTACTGCAGCAATATCCATATATTTAGGTGGCCTAGGTGAAGGTTTGAAAGGTATTGATTAGAAGTTCCTCTCCTGCAGCTATTCAGAAACTCCAGGAGGCTTTGACATTGAAGGTGGGTCACTGGCACTAACTTGGATCCTTTGAGTGGACACCTCAGGATATAAGAAATACTTCATCCATTTCATTAAGTATTAAGCTCATTAAAACTAATGTATGAAATGCATCGGTGAGAGGAAAGTATGACTTTACTTGGCCCCCAGCTGTTCTCAGCTCTTCTGCTAGGGCTATGCTCTTTAATCACCACTGACAGGGCAAAACCATGAACTGAACAACTGCTTGATTCTTAAAAGTTCATAGTTTCACATGGTTTAATTTCAAAATACTCAAATTTTATACAAGAAGAAAGAAAACATCAAAAGTAACAGAAAAGGGACATTTCTTTTAAAGTAAGAGATCATGCTTTTTAAATAAAAGGAAAAAGTGTGGAAATAATAAAAATAATGCTTTCCATATTAATGAAATTTAGCCCATTCACATACTTTGTTATATGGACCTCATTTCATATACGTGACTAAGTTAATTGCTTTCTACAGTTCTGGAATTTGAGAAAGGGAGATTAAACAATTCATTAAATATATATATATATATATATATAT
>NW_026000016.1:10779-26976 GCF_001458135.2 Marmota marmota marmota
AAAAAAAAAAAAAAAAAAAAAAAAAGAAAAAAAAATCTGGACATAGATCATCTATGTTACATCAACATTAACTCAAAATTGTTTATAGATGTGAGTATCAATGCAAAGTATAAAACTTATAGAACATAACAGAAAATAATCTAGGTGACCTTGGGTTTTGCGATGCCTTTCTGGACATAGTACCATGAATGAAACATTAGTATGTTGGATTTCATTAAATAAAAACTTCTTTTGCCTGAAAGACACCAGACAATGAAAAGACAAGCCAAAACCCGGTGGAAATATTTTATAGCTTATATCTCTTAAACAAGTGGTGTAAACTATAGAAAGAACTTGTAAAACTCAAAAATAAATAATACAAATCCCAATTTAGAGAAATGGACAAAAGATCTAAGTAGACACCTCACCGAAGAATGTATTCAGATGGCAAACAGACACAGGATAAAGTGTTCACCATCATATGTCATCAGGGAATTGCAAACTTTTTTTGAAAATGAGATACCACTAAGCATATATTAGGAAGGCCTTTCATACAAAATGCTTCCTAAGATGTGGAGCAGCAGGACCACTCCTTCATGGCTAATGGGAATGCAAAGATAATACAGTGAACTTTGAAGGTAGTTAAGCTGTTGCTTACAAAAATAATATCACCGAATCTACAGTCATTGTGCTACTGGAAATTTATCTGAGTTAAAAACTTCTATTCACATAAATCCTGCACAAAGATGTTTATAAAAGCTTTATTTACAATTGTCCAAACTTATGAACAGTCAAGATGTCTTGAAACAGGAAACCAACAAATGTTGAAAGATCCATGGAATTCTTATTTAGTGATACAAAAGAAATGAGCTATTGAGACACAAAAAGGTATGGGAGCTTAAATGTATATTTCTAAGTGAAGCAAGTCAGTCTGAGAAGACTTCAGGAAAAGGAAAATACTTGGTACCATAAAAAAAAGAAAGAAAGAAAGATCAGTGGTTCCCAGGGTTTTGGGATAGGGAGGCATGGATAGGTAAAATAAAGGGTATTTTGGGGGCACTGAAATCAACATATGTGAGGCACAATACAGAGTAAACTCTTGTGAACTACAGACTTTATTTAATAATAATGCATCAATATCATAAAATATCAGCTCTTTAATTATAACCAATGTACCACAATAAAGAAAGATAATAGTGGAGAATGGGTAGGTCTGAGGTAGGGAATATGAGGGGGGTGTCTTTTATGTGAAGCATTTGTTCTTTGTACTCAGTTTTTCTGGAGACCTCAAACTGTTTAAAAACTAAAGTCTATTAATTTTTAAAAATTAATTTTAAACCTATACAGTATGAAAATGAGAGAACTAGTATTGATTTTTTTTTTTGCTTTCATTCAATCAATTGCCTACTTAGTTGGAAAAACAAAAATGTCTCATCCATTTAAACATTTTAATTAAAGCAATTATTAAAATAAGCACTTGGTCCTCTAAACACATTAACCACTGATTCCTCCTCCTCCTCCTCCTCCTCTCTCTCTTTTCTGTCTCTTTCATACTTTGTATCTCAAATTTTGAACATTTCAAAAGTCATATGTCATACCATCTCTAACCTTGCCAATGTCAACTACATTCTCTAACACTTTTAAGACCAAACACTATTGCAAGCTCACAGGCAAGAATTAACAAAGTGCCAGGCACATGAAACTATCAGAGGAGGCAATTAGAACTCAGTCACGGCTTTTATAGACCTGGGTCTCTGAAGTACAGGGCATAAGAATGCCATTGCAATGGTATAATTTTTTTTCTTTAAAAATGAAAATAAAATAATGGAAAGCACCTACTAAGAAAGAGTCATATAAGTTTTTTAAAAAGCTTCTTCAAGTTCTGTCTCCCATCTTCTACTCCTCTGTGTCTACTTAATGCTCCCTCCCTCCTTTGCCCATCCCCATGAACCCTAGGAAAACTCTAGGCAAGGGCATTGCACTGTTTTCTTTTGTCAGAAATATTCTCCAGTGTTCAATTCCATATTTGCATGGCTCACTTCCTAGACTCCTTCAAGTGATTGCTCCAAGTTTCACACTCATGTTGAGGTCCTCTCTGACAATGGTTTTAAAAATGAACTTGTATCTGCATTTCCCAGTTATTTTACTCTGCTTTACCATGTTCCATAGTCTTTAAATGCACTCCCTGAACTATGTATTATATTTATGAACTCCACTATAACCTAGTTGCAGAGAAGGCAGGGAGTTTTATATGTTTTATTTATTTACATGGCCTAAATACCTAGACCATGGCTAGGCACATTATAGGTGCTTTATAAGTGTTAGCTAAAGAATGAAATAGGAAAATGATGGATTGAATAAAGGACTTTAGGGCTGGGGAGGATCTTGGAGAACTTCTAGTGTAAAGCTTCCTAGGGAACCCGAGGGAGTAAATGACTGGCTGTCACTCATTGTCAATGAAGGAAGTGAAATAGAATCTCATGTTTCTCAGAGAGCATTTTCTACCTGAGAAGATTCATCATTTTATTTGAAAAAGAAATGTATCTACTTACAAATATCAGGATTATTCAGGCCCTGCTGTGAGAGCTTGTGGTGCTCTTATTACTATGTTTACCAATAATGACTTGTTCCAATAAAACACCACCATGACTTCCTTTTCTGTGTTTTGGATATCACTGAGCTAGCTGTATGTAAGCTGTGGTAGATTATAAGGAATTCATTGTAGGTAAATAGGGGAATGAAACACAAAGTTTAGAATAATCAGCATGAGAATGGAATCCTCTATGAGTGGGTACAGTCACAAAAGGAATAGATCCCTTTTGTTCTTTTTTTCTTTGCCGTTCTCATAAGAAATGGGAAACAGAGAATCCACTTTGTTTTTTAACACTTTAAAGAAAATTAGATGAGTTCACATGTACATGAAGCAATTGTCAGAACTACAAAGGATGAAGCAAATTTTCTTAAGTGTTTGTGGCATAGGAAGGAATTTTTGGTAATCTCTATTATATTTAAGAAAGCAGGGCTGCAGGTATTGCTCAATGACAGGACACTTGCTAGCATGTCCAAGGTGCTGGGTTTGATCCTAGCAGCACCAAAATTAAATTAAAGTAAAGTAAAGTAAAACAAAACAAAACAAAATAAAAAACATATAACTTTCTAACAGTGTTTAATGTACTTAGCAGTAAGAAGGCTGAACAGCTTAGGAGCTAAGACACAGATTCTATTGCTAATTGAATTGTTAGGCCAAAATGCTTCATCTTTTTAAACTTCTATTTCCTTCTTTATTAAATGAAAGAAATATTAATATCTGTTGAAGAGGACTATTATTGGGTTTATTGTAGAATGATGTCTATAAAGTTAATATCAACAATAAATATATTTATTTGCTTTTTAAAAAGTATGCATGTGATTATTATTGCTGAACATAAATTACCTATTGTGAAAAAGGGTTCATTTAGTGGGGTGAGCCTCTTATTCAGAGTGGTAACTAGGTGATTTCATTCTGAGGAGCTAACACACTTTTATAATTTTCAAAAATAATTACAGGGTGCAATTTAGGCTTTTGGCTTTTTTTCCTAAAAAAAAATGTATCTGGTGTTCCTGTAAACAAAAGAAATGAGAATCAGAGAGTTTTAGAAATTTTCTGAGTGTTCAAACTTTGGGACTTAAAATGGTGGGCCTATGACACAGGTTTCTTGTGTTCCAGTTGGGTAATATCTCCTACACATCATCTGGTTTATAATAAGCATCACTGGATGTATCAGAGTAGGAAGATCTGAGAAAAAGCATAGCTACTATGCATGGAGAAACTGAGGTGGCTCTATAGTTTCAACCCCACATACATGGACAGAGACAGTCTGTTTAGAAGAAATTACAATAATGCACAGACAACATGCCTTTTCATAGCAGAACAACCTACTCAGCATTCAGTGCTAGGCCAATACTCATATATTTCTCCAAGTTGGGAATATCATAGTTCAGACCATCTTCAAAATGCCTTCAAACATCTCTCCTCCAAGTAAAGGAAAATTTGAAGTACAACACATCAAGTAGAAATGAAAATGGACCTTTGGGTGGATTTTCTTCACTTTCAGAATGTTCTGCAAAAGTTGTAAATATTTGAAAAATGGTTTCTGGTTCTGATGCCTAACTCAAAACAGAGGCTTTACCTATACTCCCCAGGAATGTTCTATTTCAAGGACGGGAAAAAATACTGACATAAAACACCAGAAGCCCTGGAAAACCAGCAGCACAGCTACCAACATGCAAAAACATCTAAACTTTATGGAAGTTTTAATCCAAGTGAAAACTGTTTGATAACTGTACACAAACAGAACCGAAGTATTTGCAAACACCTATAAGTAAAAGAAGACTACCAACAACAACAAGTGAACTTTCTCAGCAAAAATCTAGAATAACTGAAAGAGATGGGGACCCTAAGAAAAGAACTGTGCTTATGTTACCATATAGTAATTAACCAAAAAACTCCCAAAGAAGCCAGGTCAGTATTCTGTGTTAGGAATTGCTGATTTTAGCATCTGTACCCAGAACACACAGGATTGGTAAATATTGCTGAAGTGCAGATCCAACTCAGGAGTTTCCAAGAGTGGGCCTTGGGCCCAGGGAAGTGAGGTACTATTGTTCCTAGTGATTGCCACCAAGAACTTAAATCCCCCTCAACAAATAGGCAAGTTACTGGCAATCATAAACACAAGCCTACCAAAAACACAGCTCCTCCTTGACACCAGTGTGACATAAAGCCAGAAAATGAAATTTCTTACAGGGTCTGAAGAACTAAAATACATATAGTAACATCATTCAATTTAGTCTCATCAACATATGGATTAAAAAAGCAATAGTGAAAAATCAGACAGTTGAGGAAAACTATAAAAGGAGACACTAAGTTAAACAAAATGCAGAATATCATAGGGAAGATTGCTAGTAAAAACAATGGGAAAATAAAGAAAGAGATGTAGTTAATTCCCCAAAAATATTTTGGTGTCAGTCACATCTAACAGGCAGATATGAAAGAGAAGCAGTCAGTGTTCTTAAAAATTAACAATATGATTGTTCAGATATACCCAAGAATAAATTGAAGAGCATAAATGATATAGATGAAATACAAAAAGTGAACTGGAAAAACTAAATAAAGTGAAGTTCAACTGAGGTGAAAAATGAGGAGAGCCCATCAAATTTCCAGAGAAATTTATGAACTCTTGAGATTGAAATCTGAATGGTGGTATCATTAGAACAGGATATATGGACCCAGGAGGAACACTAAGGTTGTGCTTCCATAAAGAACATGTGAGGGCATGGTGAGAAGGCCACCATGTACAAGTTTAAAAGGGAGGCCTCAGGAGAAATCAAGTATGTTGATACCTTGATCTTGGACTTTCAGCTTTCAATACTGTGACAAAATAAATTTCTGTTGCTTAAGCCACCCGCTCTGTGGCACTTTGTTCTGGCCATCCTAACAAAGTAACATATCAAACAAAATAATCCAATATGGTAGACTGCATAGAAATTACCAAAGACTAATGAGAAAATATAACTATAAAACAGGGGGCTGGGGATATAGCTTAATTGGTAGAGTGCTTGCCTCACATGCGCAAGGCCCTGGATTGAATCCCCAACACCACAAAAAGAAAAAAGAAAATATAACTATAAAATGTAAGAATGTACAGCTGGATTTAATGTTAATATACTGTGAGGTCTGAAGCATTTTTATGAAACATGATAGCCAAGAAAGTAGATGAATTATTTATAACTAAGATCTAATGTTCCAGTCAATTTTAACACCATGTAGGTAGAACTGTAAAATTTTGCCAAAGGTCTTCTGTTATTTGGGAGATGAAATGGTAAGAAGTAAGCATGGAATTAATTTTCAATGATAATGAATAAATATTTAAATTGATAATAAAAATGAATCTGCTTTAAAATACAGAAAAATTCAAATTTTATAATCACTGCTGATAAATAAGAGCAAAGGAAATGTAATCAATCAAAAAAAAAATACATGTATTGGAGGAAAAGGGTAAAAAGGGTGAAACAAGAGACACCCACAAAACACACAACACTAGGTCTATATGATGATGAAACAGTAACCAAACATTTGGGAGAGAGCTGAATTGATTTATTGGAAAACCAGAAGCTCAGGTTATATCAAGAAATCCAGTCATACACTGTCTATAACTGATATAACTAAAGCCAACTATCATGTTACAAATACAGGGTGGTTAAGAAGTGAAGGGAACTACAGAAATGACTGTACTAACAGACAAAATAGAACTTCCAGACAAAGTAAAAAGAAGGATACTGAATATTGCCAGAAGTTGTAATTCCCTAATCAGGCATAACTGTCATGAATCTTCAAGTATTCAACAATACAGTTTTGACATATGAAAAGCTGAGAATGATAAAAACAAAAAGACAAATAGAGACTTGGAAAACTATGTGGAGGAATTTAAAGACCTTTCTCCTAACTATATAAATTAAGCAAATGACTGTTTCTATTATCTCCTTATGCACCTGTATATATTTGTAATCAACTGAAAAGTGATCATTCTTTCATACATGTAAAAAAATTTGACATATGCATATGTGAATTTAACACGATAATGGAGACATGTCATACTGATAGGGAGGACAAACAGTGGAATCAATGGTTTTGGAACAATTGAATTGTTATTACTCTTACAAAAATATTATAAATGACTAATCAGTTAAAACTAGAAATCAGAATTCTATAATAACTAAAACAAATAAGAATACTTTGTTATTCTATGGCAGGAAAGGACTCCTAAACAAGACATTAAAGTCTAAATCTATAAGGAATATCAGATTGATAGATTTCACCATATAAAGATGTTTAAAAAAAAACTTGCTTTAACTTTGAATATGTTAAATGGTTTTTTTGAAGAAGTCCTATTCAGCTTGGGACCCAGACTTCCAAGCAAAGCTGATTTTCGTTCTTTCTCAAGGTCACTTTGCACCTAGTCCTTTTATAGTCAGGTGTAAGAAATGCCTTTCTTTGCAAATTCCCATGTCTCTGTCTTAAAACTGTGACTTGATTTTAATTTTTAGTAGCATAACTCTTCAACTGGAGGTCACTTTTTTCTTGCTACTTTCATTATACTGTGAAGGGCAAGTCTAGTTTGAAGGTCAAGTTAGATGAGCTCCTTCTCTTGTCAACCTTTGCTTTTTGTGTGGCGCCTTTCCATCCCGCCTAATTTATAATTTAAGAGCAACTTACAGCACTGTTTCTTTTGCCATTCTAAGGCTTATTTTTTTTTTCTTATCTACAAGGGAGGATACACAGTACATTTCAGCATAGTTTTCTCTATCTCTGCTTTCAAAGTACCTCTTTGCTGTCAAAATCTACACACCTACCTTTGCTAAACTGATAGTATATGAGTTCATTACAGGTGATAGAGGATGTTCATGTGCTTGGCACACTCGTAGGTGTATCCTATCACAGAGGATATCACTAAGAACAGTGTCCCTGGCACACCAGAAAAAAAAAAAAAACAGAGTTTCTCATATGTGCAATGAAACATACCAGGTTAATACACAGGATTCTGATAATATATAGGGTGAATCTTGAATCTGTTTTTAAAACTGGATCAAATCATTAAAATGTATCTTGGTTCATTTTAACTATTGCTTTATAATATTACTTGTTTCACCTTGTATAAAGGGCTGCAATGTTCCAGTGGACATGAGAGATTGAGATCTCTTGCCCTAGTATATCACTTTCCATATTTCTACTTGAAATAGTAAGAAGTGCTCTAATGTAAGGTATTATCTAGGTTTCCTGCAAGTGTATTTAGAGGACAGAAATTTACTCTGTATGCTCAGAAACTATTACATCTATCTCCCTAATTTTTACACCTGGGGATATTCACACTTACTATAGTTCCCTCTCTTAAGCACTCTCTAATATTATTCCCCGAAGCTGTCCTTAATTGCCAGCCTAATACAACTTGTGAAAACAATGGCCATCAAATTCAACATAAACAGGATTGAAAGAGAGCAGGTTTATCTGGAAAACAAGTTAAAATGTCCTTTAGAAAAGAATAAAATTCTAGAGAGAATATACATGGCACCTATCAAGAACTTTTATAATAACATAATATAAAAACACAGTTTTACTTTAAGCTTCCATAATAAACAAAGGAATAAAACAAAAAAGCCCAATCTGTAGGTGGTTTTTAAGCCCAGGTTATACAATCCAGTGTCTATTTACTTTTTGAATATACATTTTTTATAAACATAAACCTATATTCAACTTGGCACATTTTCCCTTTTCAAATTTAAAATTGTTTCCCATTTCTCTTTTCTCCCCATTTCTCTACTCAACACATGCCTGGAAAAAAATTACGTAGCACATGTGAAAACTGCGAAATGGGCCAGGTCTTTTGTGTATGTGTAATGTGCTATGGGGAGTAACCAGAGTCTTCTGAGCCACTCATTTTATAAATTATGACTTCACTGCACTAAATGATAACTTAGTGCCCTGATTAAGGGAACATAAATCTCAAATGCATTTCCTCCACTATTAGGAACTCTTTATGTGCTATATATCATTGGTTCATTATTTAATTATTCATAGTATTGTCATCTTTTTATTTATGGCTGGTGAAGACAGTTGCTGAATGGTGCATGGGAAGGCCTTTCTCTCTCTTTCTTTATATTTCTTTCTTTTTGTTACTGGTGTTTTAACCCAGGGGAAGTTTACTATTGAACTACATCCCCAGTCTCTCTTATTTTTTTAATTCAATTTAATTTTTTTTTTTTGAGATAGGATGTCACTAAGTTGCTGAGTCTGACCTCAAATGTGCAATCCTCTTGCCTCAACCACATGAGTCACTAGGACTACAGGCATAAGCCACTTTGCCCAGCTGAAGTTCTTTTTCTCTTGACTTGAACTGCCTATTTCTGGTACTAGGTGCCTCTGCACCATATTCCAGAGAGCCATTGGTCACTCTGCATTTAAGATAAAGGACGAGACTCTTTTCCTTCTCTGCAAATTTGTTACTCTGAAGTTCATTGGTCTGGGAAAAGAATTTTCTCTTAACGTTACCTAAAGTTGTAGGGGAAGGAATCCTGAAGTTCCAACAATTCTAACAGACAACTGTAGATTCAATATCAAATTCTAGATGATTCCAAGTCTTCCAGAGAAGACCTCAGTATGACAAAGAGGATGCACTCTTGCTTGCCTGGCATGTGTGAGCCACTGGGTTTGATTCTCAGCACCACATATAAATAGACAAAAATAAAGTTTCATCAACAACTAAAAAAATAATAATAATAAAGAGGATGCACTCTTGGTGGCTTTAATCCTTGAGCTGCTCTTTCCAAAGATAATCATCAAAAACAGCAGAACAAAAGATTTAAATGGGATTCCTCACAAGAAACTCTAGGTGGCACAAGTACTTACAGCATCCCCCTCACCACTTCACACATGCTGCATGTATGTGTGAACATCTTACTATTTAAGACTCCAGTGTGCCATTTATTTGGTATTTTGTAAAATTTAGGATTCAAACAAAATTTATACTGAAAACTAAAATATGCAGAACATGAAATATGTAAAGCTTCTTTTTAAGAAGTACATTTCAACAATCATTGGTAGAAAAATTTTATAAAATGATTTTGTATAATAAAAATGTAAACATTATGCCATAAAATAACACTAGGCACTTGAGAGACAGGAAGACAGTATTGATAAGCAGAGACTGGAGACATCAGATCTGAGGGATCCCAGGCTTGCCACCTTTTCGTTTTCTGACCTTGAACAAGGACCTGAAACTTTCTGGATCTCATTGTCATCATTTGTTAAACTATAGACAATGTCAGTACTGGGTTCATTGGATGGCATGAGCTTTACTCCATTAATACATGCAAAGAACTTCAAATGGTGTGTGGCATATAGGAAACACCTGCTATTATTACATCTGACACCTGCTATTATTACATCTGATATTGTTCTCAGGTTTCTTCTCCACTTTTACTGTCTTTCTCCTTAAATATTATCTTAAAACAAAACTCCTAAATACTGGGCCACCATAGTGGCTTCCTGATAAAATCCTGTCATCTGTAGCAACAGGGATAAAACTAACCAGATGACATTAAATGAAATAAGCCAGGTGCAGAAAGACAATTACTGTACATTCTCACTCATATGTAGAAGCTAGAAAAGCTGATGTCGTAGAATTAGACAGTAAAATAGTGGTTACCAAAGACAGTGGGCAATAGGGGGTAGAGAGAAGTTGGTTAGCAGGTAAAAATCACAATTAAATAGGGGAAATGAAGTTCTCATGTTTAAAGCAGACTAGGGTAACAATAATTAACATTTTATATTTCAAAATAGCTAGAAGTACAGATTTTGAATGCTTGCAACACAAGAAATGATAAATGTTTGAGGTGATGGATATGCAAATTAACCAAATCTGACCATTACACATATATACAAGAACATTCTCCTGTATCCATTAAGTATGTACAATTATTATGTGTCCAGTGAATTTGCACACAAACAAAATTCAATAGTTGGGTTGGGCTGACAGCTGGCCTTAGTTTGAAGATTCCTCAGGACAATAAAGGAGAAATTACTAAGAAGGAGGATCACCCAGAGGGAGGAATCACCCAGAGGGAGGAATCAAGAGGAAGACCAACAGAGGGTCAGTGAGCAACTGAATCTTATGGGTCTTCATAGTAACGATGTTTTGCAATTTCAAAATTTCATTTTGCATTTGCAATTTCAAAAATAATAGTACAAATGGTTTCCTTAACTGAAACATTTATGTGCTAAATGTCACATCTTATAGGTTTTACTAGAAATCACTTAGGTCTAAAAATTTAACTCTAAGATAAAAACCATTTTAGCATGGTAGGCTAACTGTTCTGAAGTATGAACAATAGGCTTCTAGAATCCCATTTAGATATTATTAATTCATGTGTTATCAAAGAGAGACATTTTAGGAAGTCATGCATTTTTCCCTGGAGCAATTAGAAATTCCCATTAATTATAAAAAATGTTATGAAAAATATAAATTGTAAAAGTTACCTATCTGCTTCCTTTTTATTTCCTTAAAAATGAGTTTGGAATAATAAAAGGGTATTAGTCATTCTTAGAGAAATTATCATGTCCTGTGCCAAATTTCGCCTCTTTTCATAGACATTAACTAACTTACATGGGATTTCATTAAATATGAGCATAAGACAGAAGCTAAGAAGCTGAGCTACTGCGACTAAATTTGATTTCACTTAGGTCTCTTTTGGCAATGTGGACCACAAATTGACCACTAGCCTTTCAAAGAGTACTTTTTATTTCCATATCTAGGTAGGTTGGTGAAAGAAAGGAATTGTCCCGTGTAAGTTCTACAATATTGACAGAACTAGAAAATACACAATTATTAAGGAAGCAGAAATTGGCACTGTTCTATAATTTCCTAATTTTTTGAATCAAAGGATCCTGATACCTATATAAACATTTTATTATTCTGAATACTATTTATTTACTATCAAAAGGTATTAAAGACTTCCTACTTCCTATGAAATATTTGCTTTCCTTATGGATCCTTCTACTTCTAAGACTGAGATAAATCAGAATTATTTGGGTTTTGTTGTTGTTGTTGTTCTGAAATGCAATAGGAAAATCCATGTTTGACTCTCAGCTTTAATCTCATCAGCTCTATAAGTCATCATTGACTGCCTTAGCTTTATGCAATGCACTACATTAACAGGCTTATAAAAACTCAGAAATGCTTTGTTTTGAAAATAATCTCAATATCCCAGTGAAGATCTAAGTCCAGTTCATTCTTTTCAGACATTGCTGCCACTGTATCCTTATATGCCAATTTAAATCAAGCTACTTCTCTGCAATAGACTTCTGAAATCAGTTCAACTTCTTTCCCTGTTTATCAGACTATTTATGACTTCCCCAAATTCATGTATTGAAATCCCAAAGCAAGTTAATAGTATTAGGAAGTGGGGCCCTTGGGAAGTCATTAAGTCATGAGGGTCAGAAATTCACAAATGGGTTTATTGCTCTTCTAAAAAGATCTCAGGGAGTTTCCTTGTTCCTTTCCCCATGAGGGGTTGCAAGGAAGCAATGCCATCTATTTATCAGAAAACAAACCCTCCCCAGAATTTTCCAGCCTCTTGATCTTTAACTTCCAGGGCCCAGGACAAGCCTTCCTCCTCTCTTTCTCTTTGTTTTAAACTAAGTTTCTAACTGTCTCATCAAAATTTTACAAAAAATTATAAAATTGACAATGAAAAAACATCTTTTCATAACATCATCTACAGATAATTAACCATTGTCGTGTGTATCCTCCATTTCTTTCATTTACCTTTCATATATGCAAATAGAAATATTTATATACACACAATTAGATACATTTTAAAAAATGTCATTCCTTAATAGTCTGCTTTGGTCACTAATTAATTATAAGTACTCTTCTTTATCATTAATCATTGATTCAGAATCAACTGCTCCATAATATTTCAGTGTTAAGAGTGACTGTACTCTATTTCACCATTTGCCACTATTTCATGCTCAGGTAGTTTCTAACATGAAGAATAATACTAAGATGGAAACCCTTATAAATTAAATATCATGCATATGTATTCTTAATTTCCTTATAATACATAGATGAGATGAACTATTTAGTAAATAATATAAAAACTATAAAGCTTTTAATTACTAAAATGCTCTTCATAATTGCAAATTGATAGCCTGAGTAGCAATGACTATTTCTCTACAACCACACCAACAGTAGATATGATCATTTATTTTCTTCTTCTGAGATCTCTTTTCAACATAAAAAATAGGATACTATTTCCCACCACAGTTCCAGCCTATATTAGTTTAAATTTGGCATCAGTTACTTAAGAAAATAGATGCAGTTTCTCAAAGCTTTATAAGGAGTGTTCTATCTGCCAAACTATCCATGCAATTTCTACAGGAGCCACACATCAGTTAAAAACTACTGCATTAAAAAATGTAGTGAAATGCAATAGTGTATCACCCAAATTAGAGACTATCAGAAAGCACAAAAGTCTCATGCAAAACAATAGCATGTTGATGGAAAACCTCAATTGGAAGAGTAGGGAGAATGGGCTTCTACTTCATTGGTTCATCCACATATAAAATTATTGCATGCTCAGAAGGTTTCTAGTCTGAGAATAATTCAAATTTTCCCAGAGCAATAGTTGAAAAAATAAGACTTGTTCCAGCTACTGTGATCCATCACTGATATATGATCACCTAGTGAAAATAATTTCTATTGGGTCTCTTTAGTGATTATGACTTATTCAGTAGCAACTAACAAAAAGAGAATTTTATTGGCTCAAGCAGAGAAAGATCCAGGGCTTAACTTCTCTCCCCCGCATCCTGCGCTCCCTTTTTAATACTCTGTGCCTCTATGTGTTACCTTCTTTCTGTCTCTCCTCATGGTGGGAAAGACTGCCTTAGATAGCCCCAGACCTAGCCCCCATCCTCACAACCTCTAAGGCAGAAGAAATTCTCTCATCCTTTGGGCCAACTGCTAGAGAACACTGTGATTGATCCTGCCTGGATCACCCAAGGTGGTGCTAAAGGCAAGTCTCTGTGACAGTCAGTCCCATCAAGACCACTCAGAGCAGGGGATTTTCCTACAAAAAAAAGATACGACTGCTAATTTCTCTCCATTACTCTTTGCAGTTAGTAGACCTCTCTGAAGACTGCCCAGACAATAAAAGCATTTTTGTACTACAGTTGATGCCCTCTACTTAGAAAAACCTGCAGCCACCAAAAACAAGGCATCTGAAATCAAGACTGAGGTCAACATTTCTATTTTAGAGTCTGTTTACAGAAACATGGCTAAAAGCAGTGGGCCATTTAACTGAGTAACTGAAGGGGCCAACTGACCCGCTGGTGAACAGTGAAAGCACATATTGGTGCTATGTTTGAATTAAGGAAGGAACATTTTGTAGAAACTGAATGAAATCTGCTTGCATTCCATTGAAAGATCGATTGGCCTTTCCTTTGGTATTTGCTTTCATGAGTAATAAATAACCATAGGCTAAGGTCCTCTATCATCATAGCAATGTATGTTTAATAATTTTAGTGGGGTCAGTTGTTATCAATTACTATGGATAGAATTTATCATAAACAATAAGTTAACCTACTGATTAGTCATATATTATATGTAAAAATGAAAAAAATCAAAATTTTCACATGTTCTGCATTTACACATGTATCCCTATAGTGTTAAAAAAATGAGTCATTCTCTTTTGTTTCTACTGATTTTCCTTTGGGAAAACAGATGTTCATATAGAATAAGTGTAAATTCCCCATTCTCTTTGCATGTTTGCACTTTTACTTGACAAGCACTTCCTTTTCTGTCAATGATTAGAATTGATAGGCCTTTTTTCTTTCTCCCTATCCCCGTGTTTCTCAGGCTTCTTAGTAGACCACAGAGAACCTGAGAAATAACACTGATTAATGGATGTCAGGGTTATAAAATCAGATTTTTTTGTCTATTGGGAAATCTTGAAACATTTGCTATACTTCTTTGAGTCTCATCTCAAATTTTTTATGGTAGAATTGGGAAAATATACCTACTGCAATATGTGAATGAAAGAATTAAAATTGATAACATATACAAAACTTATATACCCTAAAAATGTACATACCCTGAAAGATAGCAAGTGATCACTAATAGATGTTATTATTTACAAGGGACAATACTTGAGATAAGAAAATAATTCCAGTTGAAAGAATAAGTAATCAAATAATTGCTAGGCTATGGCACAGGTGTTGCTCTCTAATATATAATCTTTACAACTAGATCTCAAAACTGGTTTGCAAAGATTAAAAAACTCATTCATCTTTCACAAAATGAGCAGCAGTTCACATGCAGTAACTTGTTTCTTTAAAGACATTTGCGTGTGGGGCAGATTCTTGGTTTAAGTTCATTAAAATGGAACAGGTATCTTGTTTTTACTGTGATCTGATTTACACTTAAAAATCTTAAACTTGCTTTGCCTTTACTTTGTTATGGGGAGAAAAAATTTTTCATCATTATCCTTCACATCACATTTCTTCAGGGTCCCCAGCTAAGGTGTTATTATAAGATATATACAGAATCTACCTGAACTCTTTTATCTCCAGATAATCTTTTAAATAGCATGCACCATAATTGAGTTCAGGTGGCAGCCATCAGTGAGCTAAATCTTGACTGAGATTAAGATGAATGACAGCATGGCATGTCCAAGACCCATTGCCCCAGCAAGAAATGAGAAATTAATGGAATTAGTATCCGTGGTGTGACTACAGGAAGAAAAAAAAAAAGACAAAAAGGAAAAAAAAAAAGAAAGAAAGGGATGCTTAAACATATATAATGAATATTTTAGTGAACACAAATCTTTCTTCCTTCTGTACCTTTAATATCCCCATATTCCTGGGATCGACCATATAGAACCAGAACCGAACAGCACACATTCCAAGGTTTGCTGGGAAATATTTGGTGGTTATGATTCTTCCAGTGGCTCCTTCTTTGAGGCTGGAAGAGCTGATATAGAGGAAGTGTCGTCCACTACCTTGAAATAGATAAATATGATTTTTTTCAGAGAATATAATTTTATATTTTATAGTATGACACAGAATATATTTTAAACCATGCACAAATACAATTTTCTCCCTAAACAAATATGCATTTTTTTCTTTTTTTCTTTTTTGTCAGATAGCAATAACAAATCCTTTCAACCAAAATAAAAGTGCTGCTATGATTGCAGCAATTCACAAAATTCACTTTGACTCATATAAAAAGTGATGATGAAATATTTGTGTTGACTATGGATGTGTATTCCTTTTCTTCTAATTTGCTCTAACCTGTCATTTTCAAGTAAAGTATTCTGTATTCTATTGTATTAGGGTTCTCTAGAGGAACAGAATCAACAGGTATGATCAGAATCAATCAAAGTATGATCATAAAAAGGGGATTTATTAGGCTAGCTTCCTACCAGAAGCTGGATAGTCCACACTGGCCATCGCAGTTTGGAGAGCTGAAAGAACTAGTAGCTGCACAGTCCAAGCGTCTGAAGCCTCAGATCAAGAAGGATCAATGATTCTAACCTAGTCCAAGACTGAAGGCTTCTGGAAACTCCCTGGAGTCCAGTTTGGAAGAGTGAAGAAGGATAGTCCTACATCCTCACACGATTGCGGCAGCA
>NW_026000016.1:27003-30435 GCF_001458135.2 Marmota marmota marmota
GCTCGCATCTGCTGCTGCTTCCTTGTTCTTCCCAACTTTTATTCCATTCATGCCATCATCCTATTCCACGGTGCTGCCCATGCTTAAGGAGGTTCTCCATCTCAGCTGGCTATCCTAGATGCCAATCATTCCTAGACACACCCTCACTGAGAAGCCTCTTAATCATCAGTATCTCTGAATCCAATCAAGTTGATAATTCAAATTAACCTTTACATCTGTGCATAGAGCTAGTAGAGAGTGGGTATTGGGGGACTGATTGATATTGTGAATTCCATTCATTCACTCTTGATTCCAGCATGACTAGAGTAGAAGAATTCTCTTCTATAACTGTAGTGAGATGTGATTCAGAGAAGCATCACACTATTAGTAGTTTTGGGGCCTAGATAATGTCTGTGCTTTTCATCTGCATTAGTATATAAAAGATATTTGTATTTAAACACAACTGGATTTTTTTTCCTGTTGGCATTATTGTAAAAATTTATCATAACTACTATTCCTTTTCATGGCTTACACTTGGGGAATATATATAAATATATATAGATCCAGTTTGAGGCTATAAATGTATTTTTAAATCAACATTCTTTTGTTGAGGCTTTTAAGTGCCCACAGATTGGCGATGATGCTGCTCTTTGATTTTTGATATTAGCACTTTGTATTTTCTCTTTCTTGTTTTACTTAACCTGGATAGAGGGTTTTAAATTTTAATGGTCTTTTCAAAGGACTAGATTTTGGTTTCATTGATTTTTCTCTGTTGTTTTTTAATATAATTTCATTAATCTCTGCTCTAATATTCTAATATTCTTTATTTATTTTAGTTTTCCTATTGATTGCTTGACTGCATTGGTGGGGAGAATCCAGGACCCTGTGCATGATAGACAAGGGTTCTGTCATGAAGCTACAAACCCAGAACTTCATTCTTTCTTTGATTTAGCTTACTTGAGTCTTAAATTATTCTTCATTTTCGTAGTTCTCTAAGCTAGAAGCTTATTGATTTTAGGTCTTTCTTCTCTTCAAATATATACACTCGATGTTAAAAATTTCCTTGTCAAGTAATGTTTCAGTTGAAACACACAAATTTTGATGTTATATATTCTTTTAAATTTAGTTCAAAATAGTGTTAGATTTTTCTTGAGTCTTCTTTGCCCCACATATTATATAGAAATTTGTTGTTTGATCTCCATGTGTTTGGAAGTTTTGTAAGTTTCTGTTGCTTATTTGTAGTTTAATTCCATTGTGGTCAGAGAGCATACTTTGCATGAATTCTATTCTCTTAAATTTGTAAAAGTATGTTTAATGGCCCACAACATAGCATATCTTGGTGCTTGTTACATGTGAACTTCAGAAGAATGTGGGTTTTGCTATTGTTAGATGAAGTAATCTATAGATGTCATTATATCCAATTGATTGATAGTGCTATTCATATTCAGTTCAACAATGTCTTTCCTGAATTTTTGTTTGTTGGATCTGTTCATTGTTGACAGACAGTTTGAGTCTTCAGCTATAACGGTGGATTTATTTATTTCTCCTTGAAGTTCTGTTAATTTTTGCTTCACAGACTTTGATGTTCTAATGTTAGGTACTTACATATTTGATTGTTGTGTCTTCTGGGAGTAATGTGATGTTTATCATTATGTAATGTTCCTGTTTAACTTCAATAATTTTCCTTGCTCAGATGCCATCTTTGTCTAAACTCCCTTGTTCTTTTGATTAATGTTAGCATGGCATATCTTTCTCTACCTCTTTACTTATAATCTATCTGTGTCTTTATATTAAATATAAGTTCCTTATTGACAATAAAACATATGCAGGTCTTTTTTACTATTCTGATAGTTTCTGTCTTACAACTGGTGAATTTAGCATACTAGTATTTAAAGTGATTACTGACATAGTTGGATTAATATTTATTATGTTTGTTTCTGTTCTGTGTTCATTACTCTTATTTTTTGGTTCTTTTATTTTTTTTTTACTCTTTTTCTGTCTTTGGGTTTAATTAAGCTTTGTATGTGATTTTATTTTTTATCTTTTCGTAGCATATCAGATATACATCTTTTACAACATTTTTTGGTGGATGACCTTGAATTTGCAAAACACATTAAAATCAATGCAAGTTCTCCTTCAAATATTTTATACTATTTTATGTTTAGTGCAAATACTGTGTGACAAAGAATTCCCTTTTAGTTATTCCCATCTCTTAAAACATCCTTGGGCATTTCTATTCCCTACATCAGTTACATTCTGGTAAAATAGTTTCTTTTGATTGCAGGTCTTATATAGAAGTACAGAATGTTCCACAAATACTTCAAAATAAGTGCTTTACCTCTTCCCTTTCTGAAAGCTGAGAAACTCTCAGCTTTTCACTGTGAAAACTTGATAGGAATCCTATAGGTAAAGGTCACAAAAGTGTGGGTGCTACTTTAAGACAGCCCCTCTGATTTTTTCTCAAAATTTTCCACATTGAGTCTGCAGTGATCTCCTAATCACAGCTACTGCTCCCACAATGGCCTCTGTTCATAAACTTCTACCTCAAAAAGTGTGATTCTCTGTACACCTGTCTGCCTCTCCCAATTTGGGGGATAGCTGTTTGACCTGTGACCCCAGTTCTCTAATGGATCTAAGAAAAGATGTTGATTTTCAGTTGCTCAGTTTTTTTCTTCTCATGGGATGGGAATGATGCCTCCTAGCAGCCTCCTTACATGCCAGGTGGGAACTGGAAATGACTGGCATATCTTTAAAAAAAATTTCCTCACTGAAAATAACTTTCTACATTTAGAGTATGTTATAAATTCTGGCAAAAGAAAAGGAAATCAAAACAAAAAGAAAAGAAAGAGAAATCTCATTCAAATATATAACCAAAAAACATGACCTGATAATTATAATAGCCAAATTTTCCTTAATATGAAAGAGTAGGAGTGGCCTTGGTATTTATCCAAAAGAACTAAAATCAGCATAGTATAGAACATGTAGTATATAGAGGCACTTCATGTCTACAGAAGTATAATTCATAATAGCCAAGTTATGGTATGAGCCCAGGTGCCCATCAAAGACAAACGGATTAAGAAAATGTGGTATATATACACAGTGGAGTTTTACTCAGCCATAAAGAATGAAATTGGCATTTGCTGATAAGCTAGACTCAGAAAGTCAAGGATCAGATGTTCATTCTCCTATGTGGAAGCTAGAAGAAGGAAAAGGGGGAAAGACAAAGGAATAGATGGATTCCACAAAAATAGAGGCCGAGGGGGGGGGGATCAGTGAAGTAAAGGAAGAGGATTGAGGGGGAAGAAGGAGGAACAGGAAAAGTGAGGAAATGTGCAAAGAATTGAAAAAGGTATGCTATTACATATATGTATATATGTAATAGTTATGCGATTATATATTACATATATATATATATATATATATATATATATATATATATATATATATATATAT
>NW_026000016.1:30661-39790 GCF_001458135.2 Marmota marmota marmota
ATATATATATATATATATATATATATGTAATATATAATCGCATAACTATTACATATATACATATATGTAATAGCATAACTTTTCTTATGTGATACATTTACACAGTGGAATACCACTCAGCCATGAAGAGAAATGAAACCATGGCATTTATAGGTCTAAGTGAAATAAGCCAATCCTAAAGAGCCAAAGGGCAAACATGTTCTCTGATAAGCAGATGCTAAATCACAATGGGGTTTGGTAAGGAAGATTAGAAGTACTTTGGATTCGACAAAGGGAAACAAAAGGAAGGGTGGGGACATAGGAATAAGAAGGAAAGTAGAAAGAATTGAACATACTTTCCTATGTGTTTATATGAGTACAGGACCAATGTAATTCCACATCATGTACAACCAGAAGATCAGGAAGTTATATTCCTTATATGTATAATATGTCAAAATACATTCTACCATCATGTATAACTAAAAAGAAGAAATAAAAAGAAAAAATAATAATTTTCCTGGCTCAATGGAAAATATATTATCTATTCATTCTGTATTGGATGTGAAGACATATCATTGAGCTTGTCCAAAATAACTATCTAATTAACTAATATACTTGTATAAAACTACTTTATATTTCATAGCTCAGCACTTAAATAGAATAACATAATAAGGACTAATATGCTTCAATCTCAAAAGAAGATCATGTTTAATTTAGACTTTGAGTATCTTTTCCCACACTTAGTGAAAACCTGATGTTGGAGGTCAAATATTTACAGAAGTAGGAAAAGTAATAATCGGGTCCACTGATGCAAATTTAATCATTTGTTTACAAAGTTAAGAATTGAATTAGTTTAAAACCTCATATTTTGGCAAGTCATTCTTCTAATTGCACAGAGACATTTGTGTATTTGTTCACTATTTCAGATGTTTCTAGTGAGAAACTCTAATCCTATATTCATTAAAGGCTAGTTTTAGTTTGCACAGTATCTTGAATTAAGTTTTGGGGCTGGGAATGTGGCTCAAGCGGTAGCGTGCTCGCTTGGCATGCGTGCGGCCCGGGTTCGATCCTCAGCACCACATACAGACAAAGATGTGTCCACCGAAAACTAAAAAATAAATATTAAAAATTCTCTCTCTCTCTCTCTCTCTCTCGCTCTCAAAAAAAAAAAAAAAAAGTTTAAATGCTCTGACCCTCATCATTGCCTACAAGCTCCTAAAGTAATTCAAGTTACAACATCTGCAGTGTCTCACTAATTTTTTCATGGTCAAAAACAGTATCTTGATTTTAAGTACTAAAATCCGAACACATTAATCTCATTAATATCCCCACAACATTGTGAGGATTTGGAAAAAAAACACACAAATGAACACAATAAAGCCTTTCATTACTTTATTCTTAAATAGCCACAATTCATTTCCATTGGAGTTTGTGCCTGTTGGGCACTGCAAAAATTCTAAAATGTTGAATTCAGATTGAATATCATCTCTTTTATTTTCTATTTCACATAATTTCCCCTGGTACTTAACTTTTGTCAATAGCAACTACCAAAAAACAACTTGGAAGTGATGTGACATCATTGAAATGTCATACAATCTAATATTTTTGTTTCAGTACTACATCATGAAACATGCTGTAAAAATATAATGACAATTCCCTGGGGATAATAATCTACCATTTCACTATAGCATATTTGTGTGCAGGACAAATAATGTCATGTAAAGCTGAACATCAAAACTTGCAATCCAATAATGAGTTAGGGGACTCTGGGCTAAGTTTTCAAAGTATATCCCAAATAGTCTTTTCTAATCTACATATTCAATTTCGAGTTTACAAAATCCTTCAATGGCACACACAAAAAATCAGAAAGTCAATCCCTGCTAAGGTGTTAATGCATATTAATGTGAAATTGTATCCATTTTAAAACAAGAAGGCAAAAGTTTGCCTGGAAATTTAGAAGTCACTATTGTATATTTGGTCTTCAGTGACTTTTAACTTCTAAATCTTCCATACCTAAGTCTGACTTTGTAAGCAAACAACATGTGGCAATGCCATATTTTTTCTTGAGAATCATAAAGGTGGTTAATCAAAGGTTGAGAATCAAAATGTTGCTTAGTCTCTTGAAATTATTAATAGAACTATATAAATTATCCAGAAACTATGGACTATATCATAAAGTTATACCACCTTACATAGAATATGCTTTCAGAAATAGACTCATTCTTTATCTAGCAAGCTCAGACTAGACCCGCTTTCAAACATTCATAAACTTTCAGCTGCTTCATTGAGAACTACCTATTTATATCCAGCAAAATCCTTGGGGAAGGTCAGTGTAGCTTCCCACACAGTTAAGAAATTATTAAAACAGAAAAGAAGACTCAAAAGTCTCATCTGACACAACATATTTAGAATTTAATGGTAAATCATTAAATTAATTCATTTTATTTATTTATATATGATTCTTTAGAATGATCAACAGACATTCAGAGGACAGGTATTTATAGAAGCAGAATTCTTTTGTCTATTTGTTTGATTTGGGGCCATTTTATAGCTATATGCCATTTTGAAAGCTACCTAATTCTCATATAATAGATCAAAATGCATTCAATTAATTTTTCGAAATAAATCATACTTTAATTAAACACTACCAGCTGTAGTAATCTGGAACACAGTGTTCATTAAATATGCCTGAATTTTACCTCTTTCTATACTCTGTCACCAAATAATATCTGTACACTTTCAGTTCAATATTTCCCTTTTGCTTGCACAGGTTTTATGATTTCAAGTTCTTAAGATTCTTAGGATATGGCTTATATTTCACATCTAATCAGCTCAAACCAGGCACGGGTACAGGTTTCCAATTAATATTCAATTTTTACTTCAAAATCACTTAAAAGTATTATTCACAAAATTTTGAAAGTTGGGGGCCAGTTAGTGTCCAATTCAAGCAGTATAAATTCAACATCAACATGTGCTTGGCTCAAAATCACAATGGTAACTTGAAATTAGAGTGCCAAAAATATATTGGCCATATTCAGACCCCATCACACTGCTTCATGACAGTCTTTGGAGTCAGCAGAGAGCAAATATTCTAAGTTGTCTTTTATATATGATTGGCTACAACCCTTAGTTTTTGAAAATGTTTCATTGAGCTATTGTGTTATAAAGTAATAAATTTGACATTTCTTTTTATAAAGGACACATTAGTACTTTTGAAAGAAATCTATATTTTTACAGCTCCAGTGTCCTAGGAAGAATTATACTCACTTGTATTAGGGTCAAATCATAAAAGACAATTTCCCACTGCAAATGATCTGAATTCACTCCCTGCTTTCAATTGGAGGCAATTTTCATCTTTTTTTTCTGCTTATGAAATAAAGCTGCCTAATGGTTTTTAAAAATGCTATATAATATGCCTCTTTCAAAATAGCAAATTCTCACTTCTTCAAAGTGAGACTTGCTCTGCCTGGCTTTCCATCCTCTATAATTTCTGCCTGTCCCTCACTCTAAAATAGAAGGGTACGTAATGACTGTCAGTTGAAATGCCCTCAATCTCTTTTCATACTTTCATCCCCTCCACCACCCAGATTTCCAAGGTGCTGCCTATTTGCATCTGCAGTTTTTCAAGGCTGTAAAATGTAAGCATGTTCAGAGAGAACAAGAGTTTCTTCAAAGTTGTTAAAATGGAAACCACAGATACAGCATCTCTGCAGTGAAATGAAATTTTCTCATGGCATTTGATAAAAATCTCTCTTGTGACATTACTTCCATCTGTTTTCTGAAGAGCTATACAATGAATGGATCATAACATTTATTTCTGCTTTTTCCAATAGTTTATTCTTTAGGCATTATTCTCCTTTGAGACTGATTGTTACCTCTTGAGATACGAAACACTTTTCACCAGAATGTCTCATTTTAATAATATTAACCTTTACCAAATTTGAGGCTATAAATTTTTCCTTTGAGTATTCATTAATTGGTTATTAATATGAAGCTTGTATTTATGACATGCCAATTCAGATATACTCATTTTATTTTGAAAGCTCCTAATTTACTCAGTAGTAAGGAAACCCAAGTTACAAGATGATATATGAATGGCACTGATTGGCACTTTCTATAAATCTAGGTAGACACAGGGATTCTGAACTGCTTATTCTTCATACTGGAAGGCCCTGAAGAACTTCTTCATGTGTCATTTATTTGTCAGAATATCTTTGGGAATCTATATGGGCTTATAACATTTTTGCAATTTAATTTCATATGCCAAATTGATCTAACAAAGGAAACTGGTTTTGAAATCATGAGAGGATAAAGAACTAGTGAAGTATTAACCCTTTTTTTAGTAAAGTATAAATGGTAACTTATAAAAGAACCTGACTTCATTTCTATTTCATACCTACTTCTCCTGAAAGACTATAGGAAAGCAAATAATGGGGAAAAAATTAGTTTTCATTGAAACTGAAAATTATATTTTCAGATTATTTTAATGAATATGGAATCTGAAAAAAACTGTAGACAGAACCAGCCACTAGTTAAGGACAGGCACTGGAACTATAGGCTTCAATTGAAATCCTGACTCTACCACTTATTACGTGTGTGACCTTGGGTAACCTATTTAACTTCTATAAAAGTCAGAAGCAATTAGAGATAATTATTGGAAGCACTTTAGCCTCATAGGATTGTGCTAAAAATTAAATGATACACTACATGTAAAGTGCTTATAAAACAGATGCAAATTAGTGCTACTCTCCTGGGAAATTTAGAGAAGGGATAGAAGGATGTTTCTAGAAGTGGGAATAGGTTATTGATTGGGTAACTACTACAGAGGTGGTGCTGTGTCTTCCATTTGGATGGTAGAAGATGGGTAAGGTATGATGAAGAAAATGCAAAACATAGACCAAAGAATCTTACAATAAAATGTTACAGTAGGTACTGTTTAGACAATAAGCTCTGGTTCAGAAAACCTGGATTCAAATTCAAACTGACAGTTAGAAGCCTCACCAAACCCTTACTGCGTCTCAGATTCTTGTCTATCAAAAAAGGGATAATGGTAAGAATGCATAGGAGTAATACAGAATTAGCATGAGCATATGATGCCAAATAGAGATATAGGGTGTAGGTGTATCCCAAGATAAAAGAGGGTTTAAATTTGGTAGATAAGAAAATATTTCATAAAAAAATAAAGAGCACATAATGAGGTGGATAACAAGTGAAAGTCTGCTATCCTGCAGTCGTCATTTAAGAAGAAATCTCTAGGGAAACCTTAAATATAACAAAGGGGACAAAAAAAGGATTCCAGGGGAAATTTTACCTTATGACA
Organism: Marmota marmota marmota; assembly: GCF_001458135.2. Classification (NCBI taxonomy): domain Eukaryota; kingdom Metazoa; phylum Chordata; class Mammalia; order Rodentia; family Sciuridae; genus Marmota; species Marmota marmota. The sequence continues at coordinate 35,961 of NW_026000016.1, forward strand.
TTACTGCTGTAGCAAACCATAAACACATTCTGACTCAGATAAACATTAAACTTCACACTAAAACCTAAACCTTAGTTCCTTTTGCTCTGCATTTAATGTTTGCAGTCAACAAAAAAATTAAAAGCCACACCCAGACAACAATATGACCCAATGATGATATTTTTAACACTGAAAACAGACCTGAGGTGCCTCCAAAAAAGATTTTGTAGAAGAATCACATAAACATTAAAGTTCAAAATGCAATTTAATGCCAAAGAAAGAGGCAATGAAGAGCCTCTGATTTTTTGAGAGTCCAGGAGTCACCATTTAGGGCTACCAATCCTGCATCACTGTGAGGAACTTCCTCGTTTAGAATATTTGCGTTGTGGATGAGTTTCCCTGACATTTGCAATAGCCCAGGAATGAGGTAGATTAACACAAGTGGAAATGAAAAGAAATGGAAATACAGAATGAGTTGAGAATGAAGAGCTGACTGAGCTTAAATCTGAAAGAGAATCAACAGTGTTAATGACGAGGGAGGTACAGTTGAGTACCTCCCTGTGGACATGTGACTCAGAGACAGATGCAATCATCTAGTTGGCAGCTGAAAGTATGAAACCAGAATGTGGAAGCAAACACTCGATCCAGGCAGGAATTAGCAGAGTTCGGATACTGACAGGTAAAAATTCTAAAGCAATCAAGAACATGGAGGAGGAAGTGTTGAAAGGGTAAAGTCAGAACATGGGGAAAGAGTCATATTTAGGTTTAAAAAGGAGGAGAAAAAAAACATTTAAAGACAATATAATATTAGGACAAATGTATCACTGTAGGAAAACCACATAAAATATCATGTAAAACACTTGAAGATGGAGATTGATCGACTGTGTCAAACACATGTAATCATAAGAACTGGATCGTTACTGTTATGGTATCATTAATGTCCTTGCAGAAAGTTAGATGCACATCTATGAGGCCAAGGATTGTATTTTATTTTATAAATAATTATCTCTACAGTATCTAGATCAGTGACCAGTAATTATTTGCTGAAGAAATGATATTTTTGCAGAAGAAAGATTGTAAGAAAGTAGAGTTATGAATAGTGAGGATGAAGATACAGACAATTTTGTATGGAATGACAATTTGATATAAAAGCATACAAAGCAGCAACAGTTAGAAGAGAAGCTAGGCTAAGTATAGATGTTTCATTCTTCATTATTATTTTCAGCCAAGGAGTAGAGAAATGTGATGCTTGCAAGCAAAAAGTATGATGTAACCATAGAATGGTTTAAGGACACTTAAAAAGAGAAGTCAATACAAGGAGACAATGATTATGAGAAGATCAAAAAGGATAAATTTAACGGTTCATTGGTTTACTAAAAAATAGTCTATAAGTAAGTATGCATTTAGGAAATTCATCTTAGGAAAACTACAATGTCTGGCTGCTAGTGAAAGGATAAAACAACCAACAACCTAAAAGATTTTTAGATTATTTATTCAGGATTTAATCTTGCCTTCCAGGATTCATAAGAATTGGTTCATTAACATGCTTTTCATTCAACGTCATATCTCACACATTTTGCAATGATTCTTGTATTTTTTCTTTTATTAAAGCAGACATCATTTAATTTTTACTTGCACAGTTCATGAATACTGTTGGAATATTTTAAATGAAAATAGGCACAAAAAAAAACTAAATAGAAAGTAAAACAAAGTTCTCTAGGGGGAGGGAGGAGAAAGGGAAGGGAGGAGTACTGAGGACTGAATTAGAGCCAATTATATTTTATCCTTTTATACGTGTGGCAAAATGAATCCTAATGTAATGCAAAACTTAAAAAAAATTAAAAGTATAAAAACAAAAAGAAACAGAAAATTGTTTATTTTCTTCATTTTGTGTTAAAACTTGGGGGCTCAGGTCAGCAGGGTGCAGCCTGTGGGCCATCTGGCCTGTTACCTGTTCTCATACCATCTTTGAGTTAAGGTACCTCTTGTTTTCAAATGATTGGAAAAAATAATTCAAAAGGATAATTGTTGTGATATATAAAATTATACAAACTTAAAAATGCAAACAAAACTGGTTTGTTTGTTAAAAAATAAAGCTCGTGTTTTTCTGCCTCTGGTGTGAGACCAGCGTTGCTTTTTGGCAGAAAAATGGAAATTACTTGTTAGATCACGAGGATGTTTGAAGAAACACAGAGCAGTTATTGATGGCTGGGGATTTTTCTTAGTGTTTTCTAATATAACCAAAATCAAGTCAACCTTCTATCTCAGGAAAAAATAAGGGAAATAGGAATGACCCTGGTCTAAACACACACTAGGGTTTCATGAAGACAAACACTTTTATTTTACTTTTGGTTAACTAGAAATCAGCAGGTACATTTATTTACAGCCTTTTTTTGTGTTGAGAAACTAAATCTGTAAGATATATTCTGAAGCTTATCAGCCAACAGTCTCCCAATTGTCTTCCTTGGTTGTGGTGTGTTATTTGGAGTGAAATGTTTGTATTTATAAAAAGTAAAACAAGACAAGGAGAAAGAAGATACTAAACTAAGGGAAAAAAATAGCAACTAGAATCAGAGGAAAAATGTACTTGTTGGTTTTGAGCCATCTGATTTAAGAACAAAATGCCATACCAAAAATGGTATCATTTTACTGGGTATGGTGAAGCACCCCTGGAATCCCAGCTACTCAGGAGGCTGAGCAGGGGGCCAGCCTGGGAAACTCAGTTAGACCCTGTCTCAAAATAAATAATAAAGGGATGGGGGTGTAGTTCAGTGGTAGAGCATCAGTGAGTTCAATCCCTAGTAATGGCAAAAAACAAACAAACAAACAAAACAACAACAACAACAACAACAAAAAAACCAAAGACATCAATTTAAACATTTTGGTTTTGAGAAATAAACTATCATTACTGATATGTCATTAAATTTAGACATCTCAAAAAGTTTTGAGAAAGTCTTATTAATTAAGCTGTAGAGAACAGTGGTTAGAAATACAGGCTTTTGCCTCAGACACCCTGGGTTCCTCATGCTAGATCCCATAGTGCTATTTGTGATGCTGGGTGCAAGTTACTAATCCTCTCTGCATATCATTTCTCTCTCCCCTAGGAGGTTGTGAGGATTAGGAAAGAGAACTATTTTTCTGTTGTATTTTAAAAGAAATAAACAAGTGTTGGGGTTGTGGCTCAGCGGTAGAGCTCTCGCCTAGCACATGCAAAGCCCTGGGTTCCATCCTCAGCACCACATAAAAATAAATAAATAAAGTAAAACTATTGTGTCCAACTACAACTAAAAAATAAAAATTAAAAAAAAAAACAAACAATAAAAGCCTTAAAGTTGTTAAAGTTCGTCAGATGATAGTAAGATAATAAATATAAGTTATGCTGTTCATTAGTACCCATTTTTTTCTAATATTCCAAATTATTCTCCTTCATAAAATCTCCTTTCTATCCTAATGTTTAAATGACATGATAAGAGAGAAGTCAGAGAAGAAGAAGAAAAAAGAAAGCACAAATAGGGTAAAATGAGAAAAAAAATATTGATATTAACAAGGTACATAAATGCTATCATGCATTACTTCAGCATGTTGATGAGAAATATTGGCAATGAAAGAAAATAAAAAGCTATACATAATTTGTGGTTATACTAAACATCAAGAGGATTGTTTCTACGAAAAGGCAAATAAATGAACATTTTTAAAATTAAGTGGAAAAAAAGAAAGCTTTTAAAATAATCTGAGATAAATTCTTACATGATTAAAAAATAACATCCCATATCCCAGCAGACCAAATTTTGGGAATAATGCTGAGTAATACATTGTGAGAGCAAAGCACTCAAAACAAATCAGGTTTTTGA
>NW_026000016.1:39807-44935 GCF_001458135.2 Marmota marmota marmota
GCCATCCTGATGGTCATGGTTAGGGTGGTAGTGATGGTAAGATTCACTGGATTAGCACCACAATCCAACCCAATTATACAGAAAGACAACCTTTTTTCTATTTAAGAATCATCAGAATAAGGCTGTCTATTAGTGAAACAACTAAACATTTTAAGGAAAACCCATTCTGCTGACATGGATCATTGCATTTTAGTACTTGTGAAAAAATTTTCAAGTCATTACCTGAAAATACTGATCCTATAAAAATTAGGTTAGAAACTTAAAATATAGTTCTGGAATGATGTTATATCATTAACTGTAGAGATGAGATATGCCATCAGAGAGATATTGTCACAGACCTAATAGGGCAACAGAGATTCTGCAATTTCATGAAAGTAATTAAATATTAACTTAGAAAAAAAGATAAAATAAGGAAATAAAGAATTACATTGGTTCTTCTCTTTGAAAATTATGGGACAAGTAACTATTTTATTTTGGCAATAATTTAGAAAGCTAGGTTTTTGGACATTATACTAATGTTCTCTAAGAAAATTGCCACATTAATATCTAATTATTAGATGTACTTTGTGAACGTTTCTATGAGGTTAAATTATTATATCACTTTGCTTTTGGGATGTTCTCTCATTTTCAAAAAACCTTTACTTATTGGAAGTTAAATATGTCATCTGTGTAGTTTCTGATTGCAAGTGTGTGAGCCTATAAACAAGAGATTGCCCATCTATGATGTTGTGTCCGCTGAAAATTAAACAATAAAAATAAATAAAAAATTATTAAAAAAAAAAAGTTCTGGGGGATGGTGGTGGTATCAAAATTTGTAACTGAAAGTTTGGTTCCTGACCTTGAAGCCAATTAGTGCCAATTTAATAATGAGGACAGGGTTTTCAGAAAAAGAAAAAGGGAGGTTTATTGCTTTGCTAACAAAGGAGAAACACAGGGACTCTGCCCAGGAATGAGTACCTTTCAATATTTATTTAATAATTGCAGTGTATTATCTATTGTTAGGAAAATCTCTAAATTAGGGAATAATTTTCTTACACATGCATTATAATATCAAACAGGACTGTTCAATAACAATGCAATGTGAATCACATATGTAGTTTTTGGATTTTTAACAGCCACATTTTAAAAAATCCAAGAAATTATAAAATCATCTTATTTTACTCAATATATCTATATACAAAGCACTAACAAGATTTTTTTGTAGTATGTCTTTGAAATCCAGTGTGTAGTTCATATGAATAGCACCTCTCAGTTTGGATTGGCCACATTAGGGCTCCATAGTTCCATGAGGCTGGTGGCTAACACATTGGACCATAAGGTTGTAGAAGAACTGTTTTGAGTTAGACAATTTGGCCTTCCAACCTCCTTGATCAGTCATCCATGCAACTTGGTTGTTTTTTAACTTTTCAAAACATACAACATATTGTACATCATAGTATTTTAAAAGGATTAAATCAGTAACATATGCAATTTTTTTTGCCATTTCTGATTCAGGAAACATTTAACAGATGTTAGTTCTCTTCGTCTCAATACTCTGTAATTTCTCTTTATTTTGTTTGAAAAAAATTATGTTGTTTGGATTTGTGTGAATATATAAGAAGAGCATCTATTCAATATCCAGTGACAGGCTTTGTAAAACCTTCAATAATTTCAGGATGGCATCCTCATTCTAGTCTCCTTGCGAATTTTTCTTGAACCCTTCTCTCCGCTACATGATGGCAGAGATCCTTCTCTGATTTGTTCAACAGGTGTTCCAAGTTCCAGAACAGTGCCTGGCTGAAATGCACTTCAATGAATATTTGTCCATGAATGATATATATCATTTTATGTATATATCACTCACCTATGTATATTCTCCATTTATTCACAAATATTCCTAAAGTGGACTGACATCAGACACCACTACAGATGTTTCCCTTTTGTGGCTTCAATGTCCTTATTATTATTATCAGTGGTAGTTATAGTAGCAGTATATTAGTAATTCCTCCCTTGGAGCACACAAACTACCACCAATCAAAGCAAAAAATCTCTCCTGAACTCACATCATTAAAAATTCCAATGTAGGGGCTGGGGTTAAAGCTCAGCAGTAGAGTACTTGCCTCACACGTGCAAGACCCTGGGTTCGATCCTCAGCACCACATTAAAAATAAATAAATAAAACAATGTTATAAAAAATTCCAATGTATTAATTAAGGATCAGAGAAAATAAAAGAAGGATTCGCATATCATATTATTTGATATATCTCAGTATTCCATGAAAACTTAGTGAGATATTTTAAATTATTATTTGTGTCTTCACTTCTACTTGTAAATTACTTCCTTGGATTTTCTTATCCAGTTTTTATTCCATACTAGATTTTATAAATTTTTAAATTTTATTTTTAATGTCACATATTTCAGGTGTACCTCAGGATGTTTTGACATACATATATATAGTGAGATAATTGCTACAGCCAAAAAAATTACTTTTATGTGTGTATATGATAAATATAAAACTAAGCAAAACTTCCAGTATATGATACACTATTATTAACTGTAATTCTCATACTGTACTTTAGGTCTCTAGATTTAGTTATCCTATATAGGTAAGTTTTTACCCTTTGACCGCCTTCTCATTTTCCCTATTCCCTTGCTTATGAGAATTACGTTTCTATGGATTTGAGTTTTCCTTTTTCTCTCTTTAGATTCTACATGGAAGTGAGATCATGTAGTATGTGTCCCTGTGTCTACCTTACTTCACTTAGCATAATGCCCAGTAGGTTCAACCAATATTGTTGCCAATGACAAGACCTCCATTTTGTATGCTGAACAATATTCTGCATGCATGTGTGTGTGCGTGTGTGTGTATCATAATTTCTTTATCTGTTCATCCAAAGAAGGACACTTCGGTGGTTTTCACATAATGACCATTGTGTGATTAATACTTTAATAAACATAAGGGTGCAGACACAGTGACTCCCAGGCCTCATGTCACCAACACTGCACAAAGGTCACCTTTTCTCCATCCCCACTCTTGTTACCTACTGTCTCCTTGGTAAAAACCATCCCCACAGGTGTGAGACAATATATCCTTATGGTTTTGATTGCATTTCCTTGATGAACCAGGAGGTTAAGAGCATTTTTTCATAGACCTGTTTGTTAGTACTTTTTTGTCTTCTTTGGAAAAACGTCTATTCAGGTCCTTCATTCATTTTTCCTACCAGGTATTTAAAATTTTTATTTTTGATATTGAGTTGTGTGCATTCTTAAACATTCATACTTGTGGGGAACCTTATTTTGAACATCTTTACTTTGGAAATTTCAAATTTATACCTAATTAGAAAAAAAGAAAACAAACTGCTATACAAAATCTAGCTTCAAGAATTTTCAATCCATGTTCAGATGTCTTATTTGCTGTATATTTCCACCCAAAACCTCAATTCAATTGGGTTATTTGAACACCAGTTGGGATATTAAATTATATCATCTCTAAAGCATATGTATTTCTGTAAGGTAAAGACTCCTTTTTTCATAAATAGCTTGTTGCATATCTTAAAATTATACATTCGTATTATAATTGAACAGCCAATAGGAAATATATTTCATATAAATATAGATGTATATGTGTGAATATATAGTCCTAATACTTTTATATAATAGTGCACATAAAAAACGGCTGCTAGCATAGTAGTGAGGCAAATGAGGAGGATGCTGCTGCTTGCTTCCCAAAATCTTGCACAAGTGCATTGGATTGGCAGCTTTTATCCTAGTCCCTGAGAAGGTGGGTGGCATAGGACTCATTCGTAAGGCTGAATAATAAACAGGCACAGGAACAGTTTTTAAAGAGCAATAAAAAGCGTAGGTGTGACATTTGTCCATTACACCGAGTTATCTATTTCCTCAGGGATAACTGTTCCCTTTTCACATCCTCATCTTCCTCTCTCAATTGTCTTTAAATTCCCTGTGATCGTTTGCTATTCATTTTAAATTTATTAATGAAAGACTTTATTGTTTAGGAAAAAAATAAACAATGTTCATAGTAGTTTTACAGAACTGTTTTCCAGCAGATCTCTCCTTTGATTGGGAGAGTGAGTGGCAGGTGCTGTACCTGTGGGTGGCCATGTACACTAGAAGGCTTCCCTATAGGGCAGGGCTCTCAACCTTGGTTGCACATTAAAATCTTATACATTCTTACAAATATTGATGCCCTAACCACAACCTGCAGTGATCATATCTGAATATTTGAGAGTGGATCCCAAATATTAGTCCTTAAAACAAAACTCGCCAGATAGTTCTACTATGAAGTTAAGGCTGAAAACAGTGTGCTTGGTTCTGAGCCCAGGGGGTAGACACTCAGGTAAACTGCAATGCCTTAAGTGTTTATTTTTTGAACAGTTATCATTTTCTCACCCTGAAAACCTACTGTGTTGATCCTGTGTAACCCCAAGCATGAATCTGTGTCTTTTCGAGGTTGTTATTATCTCATAATCATTCCTTCCCAGGAAGACTCCAATCTGTGCAGCAGTTCTGATTTTTATCCTAAGAGAAAAGGCCACTGCTGTGGGTAGCTGAGTTTGAAAACATTGATCACTGGTAGGAAACACACTTGGCAAAGCCATTTATTTCCCCACTCTCCTGGGTGTTCTGACTACTGTTTCTAAAATTCATCCCAAACTTTCTTTTTATTTGCATTGATCTGCTAGGGCAGTCCTAATCAAATACCACTGACTGACTGGTATAAACAAAAGAAATGTATTTTCTCATGATTCTGGAGGCTACAGGTTGAAGGTCATAGTGTCAATAGATTTAATTTCTCCTGAGGTCTCTCTCTGTGCCTTGAAGATGGCCACTCTCTTGTTGTGTCCTTGAATGGCCTTTTTTCCTGTTTGTCCAATTCACCTCTGTTGCCTGGTCCTCTTCTTTTTTTTTTAATTACTGTTATTTTTTTTTAATTTTTTATTGTTGGTTGTTCAAAACATTACATAGTTCTTGATATATCATATTTCACACTTTGATTCAAGCGGGTTATGAACTCCCATTTTTACCCCATATACAGATTGCAGAATCACATCAGTTACACATCCATTGATTTACATATTGCCATACTAGTGTCTGTTGTATTCTGCTGCCTTTCCTATCCTCTACTATC
>NW_026000016.1:49776-72596 GCF_001458135.2 Marmota marmota marmota
CCGGGGGCCGCTTGCAGAGCCGGTTGGGCGGTGGCTGCGGGATTGGACCTCTGCGCCCGCGTGGCCGGCCAAGATTCACTTGTCTGGGGCCAACTGTCACCTCTAATATAACTTACTACTTCCTGGCAGGTCTCCTTTCAGCGGAATTTTGCTAGAAGTTCCTCAGTAGGTAGAATGTAGCTGTTTTAATGGGTGTTTCTGATCCGGTTAATGTGGAGATACTGAAAGTGCTGCTTCCTTGCCGGCCGCCATGTTGGATCCCCGACCATAGGCTCTTTAATCTGTTGGCCTTCTTATAAAGAATTTTGTTTTTCCCAGAGGGTCAACATTAATTAATACCCTTACAATTTATTTAGCAGCCCATTGTTTCAGAGATACTTCAACAAGCTCACTGAGCAGTATTTGTGCACCAAGGATGATACAATCAAACTGTTTTGAAGAGAGCGCTCTAAAAAATATACCTTCTCAAGTAGTGATTAACAGGGAGGATAATAAAATATCCTATAGGAATGATGATATTTCATTATCAGTGGACAGCATATTGTTATACAATATCACATAAATAACCAGATTCAAAACTTTTCACATGCTCCTTAATGAACTGGCACTAACTATAAAGTTTAAAAAAGAAAATAAATACTCCTATTAATAGTCCTTAATAAGTTCTATTAAAAGGTATCATAGATCACTCATCTGTCTCCTTGAAAAGTGAATGTGATCTTTCTTTCTCTTATCTATTGTCTACAGTCTTTGGCTCACTGAGCTTACAATACTTTTGTACCATTGATAATATTAAACTAGTGGAAATATGCTTACTTTTCAAGTACTTTCTTAGGATCAGGGAAGATTATTGCAGATGGATCTAAAGAACTCCAGCTTTTGTGTCTACACGTTATTGTCTGGAGCTGAGCAGCAAAAATGAGAATTGGCTTATTTTTCATTATTTCTCAAGGAAATCAAACCCATACTCATTCTCAGAAATTACCATAAAAGTAAAAAAAATCCATTTAAATATATATTCATTGTTGTGAATATTTACTATCGCGCAAGTATTAGTAATTAGTTTACTAATTAAATAATTATTAAATAATTTTATAAATTTTGGTCTATCACCAAATTGGAATATTATAACTAAAACTATCCTACTACAAATATTCACAACCTACAACCTTCTTTGCACTATATTTTTTCAATTATTAAAATAAAAGCCCTGGTTTATTTTGAAAATGTATCCATCAAAAAGAAATGGCAGTATAAACAAAGATAACACCTATCAAAAGTCATATCATTGCGCTAGGATTACAAGAAAATTTTTCCTTTGTATCTGATTATTGGTATTCTGAAACTTTTAGAAAAAATTATACTACTTAGTAATAGAAAACTGATTAAAGAGAAACACAGAAGAAAAGATAAATATTAAAAATGAGAATGAAATGTTTATAAACTTTCCAGTGGGCAATCTTTAAAATTATTCACCACACTTTTCACAAGTACATCAATGTATTACCATCATATATGCTAGATTTTCTTTTGAGATGACATTCTTGTTTTCATTTACTTATTTTTGGATTTATTCCTGCTCTCCTCAACTCCAACTGTGTCACTCACCTAAGTAATCCATGTGAATACACAAGTGTGTGTCCTTTCTCTTTTTCTTCATGCATAATCATCATGGAAATATTTATGGATAGATATATACATACGTATAAATACGTGTTTGTCATTCACTTTAGAAAAATCGGATTAAACTTTATGATCATTTTTTCATGTTGCTTTACTCATTGACATTATCCCTGGGAAATCTCTATGAATCAATGGTAAGGTACTAAACTGTTTTTAGCAGGGTCTTGATACTGCATGCTGTGGATTTCATGAGTGACCTCTGCTTCTAGACTATTCTAGGTTCTCAATGGAGTGATTTTGTCCTCCAGTGGGTAGCTGGTGATTTCTAAGGACATTCTGTTTGTCAAGACCCTCTCTAGAGAGATGCATTCTTTTGGCAGCTGTCTGGTAGAGACCAGGAGTTCTGCCAAACACAGCATTGAGGAAGGCCCCCAAGAATTCATGTGAGTGCCCCAAACATCACTAGCCTCAGTTGGAGACATCTACCAGGCAGTCTGATCTACCTCTGGCAGGCACACTCTTTCCTTGGGTAATCTTGTGGTCCCTTCTTTTCCTCTTTGTGGTCTTTTTTTGAATGGCATTTTCTCCATGGCTTTTTTTGACCATCTTATTTACAGTGCACTCACCGACCAAGGTGCAGACTCTGGCCTTTCGAACCCTACTTCATTCTATTCTTCTTTGCACCCTCAACTTCTCCTTATCCATCATCTTTTTCTCTCTTCCCAGAATACAAGCTCTTCTGTGGTAGAGATTTTTTTTTGTATCTGTTTTATTCACTGATGTATGCTTAGGAAATAGAAGACTGCCTGGCATTTGATACATGGCTGAGCAAAGGAGTGAAAATGATTGTATGAGAAGCATTCACTTATTTCCCAGCTTTTGACTGCAAATATGCCAAAATCAATGTCCTCACACACTAATCATTATGTGTTGTTTCTTATGTCTCTATGTGGCCAAAATGCTTTCTAAATTGGTTTTAGAAATTGAGTAATGAATTTTGGAAGGTAGATCCTGCCTCTCAAAATGCACATAATTACTCTCTGTTTTTTTCTTTCAAAGCGATTTGTTTTTATTTGTTACGTTCTATTCTTTAATCCATCTGAAATGTACATCTATATATGACATAGGACTGAGGTTTAATTTCCTTTTTAAATTTATTCTAATTAGTTATACATGGCAGCAGAATGCATTCTTGACACATTGTACCTAAGTGGAGCACAACTTCTCATTTCTCTGGCGATGCAGAGTCACACAGGGTCATATGAGTCATGCAATCATAAATGTACATAGGGTAATAATGTCCAACTCATTCCACCATCTTTCCCACTCCCACACCCCCTTGCCTCCTCACTCCCCTCTGTTCTATCCAAAGTTCCTCCATTCTTCCCTAGCTCCCCACCCCCCACTATGGATCAGCATCCATATCTGCATATCAGAGACAACATTCAGCCTTTGATTTTTTGGGATTGGCTTAATTTGCTTATCATGATAGCTTGCCTGCTTCTCCAGCACCAGTCCCCTCTGCAGATGGTGCAATCTCCAGCCCCCCAAATTACCAAATTAATCCAGCTCCATCCATTTACCTGCAAGTGCCATAATTTCATTCTTCTTTAAGGCTGAGTAATATTCCATTGTGTGTGTGTGTGTGTATATATACATATATATATATATATATATATATATATATATATATATATATATACCACATTTTCTTTATTCATAATTTCTTATCCTTCCAAGTGGATCACCAGATATGCCAGCACCAAATTAAATAATACTGATTAAAAATATTGAAGGACACTAATTCTAATTCCCACTGAATTAGAATACCCATCTTGGTTATAAATAATAAAATTAATTTGTTCTTTTCATTAGTCATAAAATGGCTAATCCAATGTTACATACTTTTACTTTGAAAAGTTACTTCAGCTCTTCATAATTCTGCTCTTTTTCATTGTACCCGTGTTCCAGTTGTTCTGAATAATACTGTATTAGGGTTCTCCAGAGAAGCAAAATCAATAGCATGCATACACACATAGAAAGAGATTTATTCAAAGGAATGGACTCCGGGTAATTTGGGGGGCTGGAGATTGCACAATCTGCAGAGGGGACTGGTGCTGGAGAAGCAGTCAAGCTTAGAGTACAGATGAAATTCTCTGAGAGTATACTGAGGAAATCTCTCCTGCTGAGGAAGATGGTATTTCTTATACTATTGGGACCTTCAACTGATTGGAGGCCACATATGCACAGCAATCTGCCTTTCCCCAAGTTTGCCAACTTAAATATTAATCTCATTCAAAAATATCCTCCAGGTTGACACACAAAATTGCCACAAATATCTCAGGCTACTTTTCATCCATAAGAAACACTATATTTTATTCAAAGAAAACACATATATTTATACCGAAAAAAAGTTAACACTTTTCAGCACTGAGTCTGTGGGATTTCTCTGTACAATCATAAATTCACTTCTCTTTGGAGTCTACTGATCATAAAGCAGTTAAAGGTTGCATTACTCTCATATTGTAGAGCAGTAAGCAGAATGTGTCAAGATGTTGTGGATGCTCACTCCTTCCATCACCACTTACCTTGTTCATCTTCACTCCTGTGTTTTAGACCAGCAGGAATGAAGATGGTGGTCAGCTGACTGTCCATTTTGACAGCAGGAGAACTCTCATCATTGCCAATTGCCTGTCTGTTCACCTATTGAATCCATTAATTAGAATGCCACCCACCCAAGCCTGTCCCAAATGGGGACTCTAGAGACACCTTTAGGGTAGAGTGAATAAAAATCTGTACCTCTTAAAATGTAAATCCTGGCCTTCCTTGCTGTGGCAATGTCAGCTTTGGGTCTACTTAATAACTCAGGGGTAAAAACCAAAGGGAAATGCCCTCCTTCCATTAAGCTTATGAGGCTCTAACCCCACATGAACACAAGAAATGTCCTGCTACTATGTCCTCACATAGTAGAGGCTTACATGGACTGGGAATTGCTACTAGACTAACCTGGTGTGTGATCAGAGTCTGGACTCAAAGTTTCAGCAGAAATTTCACTGCCAATGTCCCAAACCAAGCCATCCTCAGAGTCTTGAGTCAAACCGCAGGCTGTGGTCCAGTTTCCTGAAGTTGTTTCAAAATTGCAGCTTCCTGTTGTACTTGCGTAAAGTCCTAGTGAAACAAACATGTTCATGGCAGTGACTGGAGATGTTTATCACGTTTCCTATGACCTTACATTTTGTGATGATTTAATATATTAGTATTTGTATATTTTAATTCTTTATAAATACATTTATACAATCAGAATATGCACACCCATGCATAATATCAGTTATGTACTGCAACTTTTTTTAATCAATGGATCTAGAAGCAGTGCATGAAAAGTGTCATGTCTTAAGGTATTATCTGGATGGACTAACAATATTGGTAGGTGACAGATAAAACTGTCTGCACATAAACAATGAACATAGCATCATGATAGTAGAGATAATTCAGGTTAAATAAACAGCTTCCATCACCTAGATGTTCAGTGCTGGTCCCTCCGTTCGGTCTTGTGTTTGAATAGCACAGACCTTGAGAGAGGTAGTCATTTACTAAAGACAAGGCACCTTTGAGAAAAGTAGTAAAGTGTACAGGACATAAACCCTATGGGGTACCATACAAATCACTGGCGCACATTTCAGAGCCAGCCACTAAATAATGAAAGAAATTTTCTTCTAAAAGTATTGATTGATAACTCACTAAAAATTAAATTGTTCACAATGAGAAAAATTAATAGGTGATCGCTGAATGTCTACTCCTAGTCATCTGTGAAAAGTTTCATAATAATACCCTGATATCTAGGCTTTCATTTTTCTTTCTTTTTTTTTTGCATAGCAGTTATTATTTTTGAGCACTCACTGTAAAATCTGACTGTGTTACATAGACAGAATGAATGATTGGGTTATTTAATCAGTATGAATCTACTGAGATTGTCATTGACTTTTCCTTCATTTTAAAAAGATGAAGTTCATGTTATTTTAAAAAAAATTTCCATCATAATTTTTTTAACATAAAACTTATGTTACCATAATCTTTATCAGAAAAAAAAAACCTTGTCATTAAATGAATGCCAAACATATACCAAACAGACCTTTACTGTTTTAATATGAACTTTTTTGGATCCCCGAGAGGACTTTTACTTCTCAACATTCTACTTCCTAAGTATTACTGCATCAAATCCCTAAAAAATAAACTAATTTTTAATCATGTACATCATTCTTATTCTACATAACTATATAATTCATTTATTTTCATACACATATTAATGGATGCTATGCATTTTTATGTATGTCATGCCAATATTTTATACTATAGTTTATATTATATAGATAAGTAAAAATTCAGTTCTCTCAATGTATAGCAAATACATCTGTAAATACTCAGTATTTTCCAATGCACATAGGAGACTACTGTTATATACTCTTTAAAATGATCTCACATACAAGTTGTATACTATTGTACTGCTACATAACTAACTCCGACACTTACACCCTATGAAAATTATTCCACATCCTTCTTTATTCACCAGGACACCCTTGTTCCTCCTGTCCCACCTTACTTAACATGTGTCTTTATCTTAAACTTTAGAGACACCTAAACAAACAGGATAAAGTCTCATATTTTATTTTCTCCATCTCAAAATCAGTCACTTTTCCTTTTTTTCCCCCTAAGGCCAATATGCCCATGATCTCAACTCCTTATCAAAATGCTGCTATTACAATCCCATAGCTTTATTTCCTTCAAGGTTACACAACTTTTCTATATCTTTCAATCACAGTCAGGCTATCCTTGTTCATTTATATATATATATTTTACTGGCTTAACTTTACCACTCTTTATATTTATCCTCATTCATGATTTACCATGGACTTCTATATTTTTATGTGGAATGACCTATGATTCTACAACCACAATGCAGAACAGACTAACATCTTCAAATGCTGCTGCTTTTTAGCAAGATAAATTGTTTTTATTATTCTTTTTTTAAAATGTTCTTTTTAGATAAATTCTACTTGGAATATTCAATTGTTACTCAAAACCTACAATCCCCAAACAAACTCATTGTTCACCTCTCCAAATAGGTTCTTCTCTGAGATCATGGCTCCATTTCATAACATGAGTCTTATCTCCTTTTAAACATGCAAACCTTCAGAATCACCACTGATTCTATATTCTATGATTCCATTTCCAATGTTCCACCACTACCTGTAGGATTTCCTTGAGAACTTGTTGAATCTGTTCCCTCCATTATCATCCAGTAACCATCACACTGGTTCAAGTTGATGGCTTATTTTAAGAGACTATCTTTAGTGCAGGCTTCATCCTATCAATCAATCTTACAAACCCAAACCACATGAGCATCTTTAAGAGTGCTCTTGCATTTTCTCTTGCTGAAAATATTCCATTTTCTTCACACTTTCTGAAACTACTCTCACAAATCACTAGTCTTGAATATAATAACCTTTACTTTGAGGCAAAGTATTTTTAGGATAAAATCTGTCTCATGTTCAAAATGGTCTTTACTCCACTCACATTTTCAGAAGATTATCTCTTAAATATAAACTTGCTTTCTAAACCATTTATGTTTCAGACTACTTCTCTCTCTCTCTCTCTCTCTCGCTCTCGCTCTCGCTCTGTCTCTCGGATATTTTCTCTGGCTTGGTTACTATTTTATAGGCATTCTTTCCCTATCTTTTCCAAGGTGAACTTTTATGTAAGTATTCCCCTTTTTTTTCACTCAGGCACATGGATAAGCTAACCCTCAATGATGAGATTATTTCTCTTTTGTCGTCTTTGTTACTTAAATACAGATTAGGAATGCAAGTCTAGATAACGAGATTTACTATGGAAAAGACATCTAGGAAAAGTTTGCCTTGTTCTTAAAAGGAAGCCAAAAGGAAGAAAATCTATTTGTTTATTCTCAAGATAGAGTTGCAAATATAAAAACTGATATGAGGAACTAATTCTATAGCAAAGTGGGTTACCTGGGGATGGGAAACATAAAGAAGACAGGCATCCGTACAGTTCCATACATTTGATGCCAACCCAAAGCTAATGAATTAAACAATTTAGAGCTACTAAACTCTCAGATTTCTGGTTATTTGAGATAATGCATTTGCTTATTGTCTGTATTAGTTAGAAATGCATTTGGCTCCAGGCAACTAAAACTCCAAGTTACAGTAACTATAAGCAGACAGGAATTAATTTGTCTCAATTAGCAAGAAGTCATAAGGTTGTCATTTTGAGATAAACAGTATGGCTGAACTGCATGGTCTTTCTCTGAGCTATCTTCTCCTCCTTCTGCTCATTCCTAGTTGCAAGATGACCCTGTACTTCCTAGTACCACAGACTCAAGGCACATAAAGAAAAATAAATAGGAAAGATTAAAAAAAAAGAACTTTTTTTTTTCTATTCTAGTCTTCTTTTTTATGAAATACATAACTTTCTCAAATTTCTATATAGATTTCATTGGCCTCTTGTGGCTGTGAAAAATTTGGAGAAGATGGTTTTTGTTGCTGGTCACAATGGTGTCAACAATAAAGGCATTCTGTTTTTGAGGAATAAAAAGGGATGAATAGGCACCTAGCAGATGCTGCGATAGGTTGTTTAAATTGGTCAAGATCAGAAATTCTGCCCGAGGCATCTTAACCAACATATTCTTTCCTCAATATGCTCTGTAGCAAATATTACTCATCTCTGAATATCCAGCTCAAGCCCTATCTCTCCCTCCCCAGAGCACATGAGTTCTCAGGATGGTATTTTCGTAAGACACTTCTCAGCAGTTACAGTTGTTACCATATATCTAGAAGTCCATTACTTCTTAATTTTGCATTGTCATCTTAATTGATCAGCACTAAGCTACTATAAACTTCTCTATGTGATCAGTTATTTACTGAACTACATTATATACACCACAAGTGGTTCAATAAATATACACTGAAAGATGGATGATGTGAAGAATATAATATCTCTTGATAATGAATATGTATCAGTCTTTTCAAAGTGGCAGTTTCTTTTGAACAACCTACTTTCCAATTGTGATATTCATCATGATCCCTTAAATAGACATAAAGCATTTCTAACACAACTGGCTTTTTCCCAATGCTTTATGATCAGTGCAAATACTGATAAACATATTTTTAGAGACATAGTTCCATAGTTTATTATTTTTAATTCCTTATGTTCCAATAGTCACCTCATTTTGAACACACCATAATGTATGGTACAGAAATATTAACATTCCTTGAAGGGAAAAGTATTTTTCCTTGTAAAATGGCTTGTAGAAGCTCTGCATTGAGACGGACTTCGAAGAATCTTGTTATAGTAGATAAGAGTGACATGACTAAATAATGGTATCTGTCCACGCTGTGAAAGGGAGAAGAGGAAGCACCTGCCCACATACTGACCTGCAACACTATGACGGCTGAATACAGGCAGTGGACAATAATTCCATAGGAAAAAAAAAAACAGATTTTCTATCTTAATTATTAATTTTTTTACAAGATAATTGATCTATTTTGTTAGAGACCATGCATTTATGTAAAACGAGGGAGAAATGAAAAAGGAGGTAGAAATGCAAAAGAAAATTTTATCTTTGTTGATACCATACAGTAATAATTTACTCTTGAGAAATACCACCATTTCTTTTTTGATTGTAATAAAAAAAACATGGAAGTGAGACATTAAATCTGACTGACAAATTTTGAAAGAATATAAAAATGAATCAGAAACAGCTAACATTATACATTCCAGAACACTGAACAAATATTTAATTCAATTCAATATATTCATTTACCTAATATATCCATTACTCTATTGGATAGATGTTATTATACATATCACACAGGTGAGGAAAATGAAATGTTTGAGAATTACAATAATTGCCTACCAAGCGAGGACTGTAGTCAAAATGAAGACTTCAGGTTAATAACTACAAAAGTCAATTCATTCCCTATATTTCTTTAAATATCATTTTAAAAATGTGATCACTTATTCCATTATTCACAATAGATTATCTATCTGGCTGCAGGAATTCAGCTCTAATGTCTATAATGCATCCAGAAGAACATCAATATGAAATACTGATGAAGTCAATTGGTAGAGTTAATGTCTCCTGTCTATGGGTGCTATGCAGCACATTTTATGGATCTGAACAAAAACCATCAAGAGATTTTTTAAAATAATGACTATTCTCTTTCATAACATATTTTTTTATTTTAATAAACTTAAATACTTCCTGCAGTGGTCTATCAAAATTGTGGGTATAACTAACCATATTTAAGTATGTCATTGACTTCAGTTTCTGAGAATCAAAATCGCCCCTATGTGTTTTCACATCAATAACTCAAATAGCTGTAGGAAAAATAAAAATCTCATGAGCAGCCTGAAAGGGAAAAAAATGATAAAAGCAAAAAGAAAATGGGCCTCATTTATATTTGAAAAACCAATATACTTAGTAATTCTTCCTTTTATTTTCAAGCCTACATTTACATTACATATATAGATATGTGCATGTAATGCACACGCATTATTCTTCATTTGTAGTCCCCAAGTAAGGGGTAGTAACCTTATTATTGGTAGCATTTTCTGTATTTTAAAAATAATCAGGAATCTTTTCAGTTATGAACAACTTATATAATAAAAATCAAAGAACATTATATTTTAATACATTTTTCCCCTAAGTCCCCCCCCCACATTATTAAGCGAGTTTTTGAAGCCTAAAATAAAATCTTATGCATTCTGAGGTACTCAATTCTTGTAAAGTTGTTCCTAGCAAATAAAAGAAATAGGAATAAATGAAAGAATATTGAGTTTATATCAATACTTTCAATATATGTGCATCTTTAAGTGAAAGCAACATAATATCTATTATAACCTTATATGTACATGTAGAAGTTGCCATTTTCCCTTCACTGGGTTATGGATATCAATGCCTCCATATTCAAATTATTTTCCTTAATAATTTTCATAAAATTGTCCAAGATTTTATTGTTTATGGGTGATTATTAGATCCTCTACTTGCTATGCATTTGTGCAAAAAAATGGTGATTTCACAAATATTTAGGTCTTTCTTTTAGAACTTCATTGGAATTAATTTTTGTAGACAGTATGCATATATAATTTTTGGTGCTTTTAAATATAGCTAGAAACAGCACTAGAAAGTGTGGTTCAGTATATTATAAATTTAAAAATTTATATATGAACAAAAATGACATTTTATAAAATTACCATTATAATGCTGTGACTTCATATAGTGCAAACCTGTGCCAAGCACTTTTACAAATCCATTTAAAATTTAAATATGAAATAAATATAAGAGACATTATACTAAGTGAAATAATTCAGTCACAATAAGACAAATTTTATATGTGTCAACTTAAATGAGGTATATAGAACAGTCAAATTCATAGATACAGAAACTACATTTCTAGTTGTCAGAGGTTGGGGAGATGATTGGAGTTATTATCTAATGGTCAGAGTTTAAATTATAAAATTTATAATTTTCAATTTATGATTTAAACTCTATTTTATAATTTCTAGAAATGGATGGTGCTGATGGCTTTACTATAATACAAATGTACTTAATGCTACTGAACCATGCACTAACAATTATTAAAACAGTAAATTTTATGTTACATATATTTTACCATAATTAAAAAAATAAGATACATAAAAAAGAAACAATGAAAGAAAGTGAGTCCTTCAAAGCATCATCCCTATAAGATATCAAGGAATAAAAGTAATGTTAAGAAACAAAAATTTAAATAAACTCGGGTGGTAACTTGTCTCCAAAAATTCTTCCTTCCTTGTAATGCATGACATTTTCCCTTTGAGAAGTGAAGTCTATTTTCTCTCTTTGATTTGAGGCTAGACTTTGTTATGTGCTTGACCACAAGAATGAAGTTGGTGTACATCCTGGAACACCTAAGGCTAAGTCAAAGGCTCTTTGCTGGTTTTCCTGGGGCTCTTGGAACACTAACTCCAGTAAGAATATAGTCCTATGTATGACAGCTGTTGGCCTGTCTTCTGTAACTGTCATGTTCTGGGAACCCCAAGAACATATAATACCCCTGGAGAACGAGATGCCCATCAAGTAGGATGATGAGACCAAAGAGTACCAATGTTCCAAACTTGGAAGGGAAGCAGCTATCACAGAAGTGATTTTCTAGTTCCACTGTACTAACTCACATCATGTAAAATGGAAAGCAACCGCCTGGCCTGAATTACTGACCCACAATAGTCAGCCCAAAATGAAGCTATTGTTGAGCCACTATTTTGAGGGTGCCTTCTTTGCAGCAAATTATAATTCTAATAGGTAGTATGTAAGGGACAAAATTCTATATGAGAGCTCATCAGTTAAGATACATGAGAAATTATTTGGATTTAACTATTTCCTATATTTTACAATTATGTATTTGATTTTATACAAGACTTTTAAAAAGATACTTGAATAAACGTTTGAATACAAAAACGAGTAGAGTACTTTTAGTCCAACATAATTGATAAAATCAGTTACTAAACTAATATTTATTTAATGAGTTCATTTTAGCTTCAACCATAAAATAAACCTTTTTGGAAACAGAAATGGAAAAAGAAATAAAAACAAATGAAAAATGTAGATAGGTATAGTTCAGTTTCTGGTCATTTTAGTTATGATCTTCTAGACATTTCTGCATAAATATGTGGTGGAAATTTTTTTGTCACATAATTTTCTACAGATTTCACCATAGAAGTAGAAACAATAAGAAGACTACCATTTAGATGTTTATATAGGAAAGTTGGGGGAAATGTTTTCATGATTCTAAATCTATGCTTGTGCATGAAAAAAAAATATTTTCTCAACCCTCAGAGCCAATGTTTCTTTACTAACAAAGCACAAATCTGAGTAAACCAACTACATTAAATCAGACAGACATACTTACCACAGTAAGCTTCGTCAGATCTATCAGAACAGTCTGGCTTATAGTCACAGACAAGGTGGCCGGCAATACACTTCTTGTCCTCGCACAAAAAATCAGTGGCTTCTGAACAAATCTCAGAAATCTCTCCAACTAAGGGGGGGGGAAAACATTTTTTTAGTCTAGGTTTTCATTACATTTGAAGAGTCCTCTTGTTCTATAGATTTCACACTATTAAATAAGGTAGTGATTTTAACAGTTATCCAAGAAGATATGCTTCTATTTAACTGCCTTTCTCTCCACCCCACCTGCAATTGTTCAGAAAGTTACACAGAATTATTTTGAAATACCTTTTAGCTGCTCATGGGCTGACCGTGATCTATTATACACACACAAACTCCTGACCAAGGCATTAAGGATCCTTTATTTTTAATTATGGCTTAACTTAGTTTCCCAGTTTTACTTTCTGAGATCCATCTCATAAGCATCTGAAGGTTATACCCTGTGACTGAAGTGTGACATTATTCTTCATGTTTCCATGCATTTACATTTGATGCCTGCACTGCCTAAACTAACTAGTCCCTTTTAGACCCTAGACAGTCAACTGTTCAACATCATAAGCAAAGAAACAATTTTACTCTCTCTCTTTCTTCCCTGTCTTTTGGTCCTTTTGTGTAGAACCATTTCATTCCTATATTAGAATGCTTCCTACTTCCTTAAGAGTTGTTTACACATTCGTCTGTCTCTCTAGATTCCAAGCTCTCAGACATTTTCATTGTGTTCTCAAGGGCCCAACATAGCACCTAAGATACAACTAGTGCTTCCTAAGTGTAGGTTGTAATAACTGAAGACATACTGGTTTCATCTGAAGGAAGCTTAGAAAAGTGGATTGACAGAGTACTTTCAAAGAATTCATATATTTGAACATCATCTTAACTGATATGTAGACAAATGCTGATATTTTACCATCACTGCTCTCAAGTTCTAAAATTACTTTTTAAATCAATTTTAATAAGTAAAGTTCAGCAATTTCTTTAAAACTTAGACTATTCCAGACACTTGGCTGGTATACCCAGTATTGGGATAATTTACTTACAAAAAGACAGTATTTCCATGAATGAACAGATTAAAACTCTATAGACATGAAGAAGAGTGTATATCTATCATCTCTATATCATCCCTTTAATATAACAGTTAATGCCTGTATAATTCCTGGGAATAACTTACTAGTATAACTTAGAAGATATAAATGTGAAAAACGAAGCAAGGGTATCTAAGACATAAGAGCAAATATTTAACTATGGGCATTAGTAAGACAAGGACTCAAAGGTCATGTTCAATGAGTAGTTTATAAAGTTTGCCACAGAATTTTAATTAACACTAGTGAGAATTTATGGTTAACTCAGAGCAGTATGTGGACATTGTTTTGTATACAAAGTATATGCATTTGAGCTAGTTTTATTTTTCCTCGCCATAAGACGAAAAGCCATATAATTACTCCACAGGGGAAATGTGTTTTGAATTCAATCTAAATAACTGGTTCATTAATTCTTTAAAGTATGACTAAATAGACTATATTTCTAAAATGAAGCTTCTTTTCCTTAATAATATAGAATGGCAAAGACATGGTGAAAAATCAAGTCAGTATTTTGAATTGCAGTAAATCAAAAATAACTAGAATTGCTATGGTATATTAGGAGAACCAGGAATAAATAAATAAAAAGAGCCCATAATACAAAGAAATGTAAATTTTTAGGACAAGAATGTGGTAAATTGAAAGGACAGATTATTTTAGTGAATGTCTTACACATGTTTAGTCATTTATGTCTTTATTTAACCAAAATGATTACAACAGTAACTAGTCACCTAGTCGGCAGATATGCAAAAGCAAAGAGTCTCACATCTTCTAAATTTGGTAATGTAAGAATGAAAGAACATTAGTGTTTATAATAGAGAGTTGGAGATAATCTGGCTAGCAGCATATGTATGTAAAGACGAGATAATTATTTAGCTTTAGAAAAAGGTTGACTAAGAGAGTTTTAAAATCCTAAAGCTAAAGCATGATAAATTGAAAGATCCTGGAAAGAATAAATGAACTAAAAAATAATGTGGTTATAAGAAGTAAACATTTAATCTAGTAAAACCCTGAGGCATCATAGGACTAGTTTACTGTAGACTGGAATAACCTATAAACAGCTTAAAAGTGATACCAGTTGAAAATGGACTTAATTCTATTTTGAAACAGAATTTATAGTCAAAGAAATCCCTGACTATAT
The DNA here is from genome assembly GCF_001458135.2 of Marmota marmota marmota. NCBI lineage: Eukaryota > Metazoa > Chordata > Mammalia > Rodentia > Sciuridae > Marmota > Marmota marmota. Next base: position 64,613 of record NW_026000016.1, read on the forward strand.
GTATATTTCAATTTAGATTAAAATAGGTGCTCCCCCGCCCAGGGTTCATTTTACTGAACTAGATATAATTATTCCATACATTATATTTACTGAACAAATACTTGTGTGATCATCTCGTTCAAGTGATGATAGTCAATATGCCCTGAGAGTTCAGACTATGAATGTCACACAGCTACCCATTTTAGGCACCTTCGTTTCTCATTTACAGAATACTAACACTATGAAGGATACAAAAGATACAATGGGCACACCTCTGGCCTTTGTACCCATGTTCCTTAGTTGACTAATCAACACATTTGGTTTGAAAATCACCTGAAAACAAAACAAAACAAAACAAAAACAAGTAGGGTTTCTAAGTAGCTATCTACAAATCAAAGAATAAATGAAATTCTAAATAGAGAACTTCCCAAAGAAATTTAAGAAGTCATGCAAAATATCCAAGAAGCTATATTTGTCCTAACCAAATAAGCATCTAGATGCACAGAGAACACAAGATTATACTACAAGAAAGAATTTTTATAACCAAAGACTTGGAGATATTCACGAGTGAGCAAGGGTAAATAAATTGATCAGCTCTGCATAGACATGTTACACTGTGAGAAACTAGGTCTTTTGGTTCTCAAAATACTTCTAACCTTTGATTTATTATGATAGGTGAATAAAAACTCTGAATTTTAAAAAGTATTTTGTTATAAAAATAATTTAGATGCATTATGCAAAATGTAGGATAAAATCCTTCTCTTTTACACCAATACTTCCCATCGTTTGCTGCATTTCCTTTCCCAGTTTTAATATTTTCGAAAAACACAGTAACATATACATCATATTTTCTTATTTATAGCTTATCATATAAATGTTTTCGTATTTTTTGTCTGCATTTCAGTCACTACTAACACAAAAATACATTGAAAACTAAATATACCTTAGTTTACTTAACAATTATATTATTGCTAAATTCTTTAAGGGGCTTCAATAATTTTATATTTATATAATCTTATGTTAATAAAACTATATGTAGCTTATGCATAGTTGGAAATATTTATGTGAGAGAGACTCCAAAAAATGGCATTATTGAATGAAAAAATGTACTGAGGAATTTGTGTCTTTATGGGCTCTTGAAAACTATTAATAAATAGATTTTCAAAGTACCTATGCTGATTTAAATGATAATCTGTAAGAGGATGAATGTCACTCTGTATACCTTTTTCTTCCATAACATGATGCCCTATCAGTGTTTTAACTTGCATGATTTATTTATTCAATTAGCTTTTCTTTATATTTTTCTTATAAGTCATATATATATATATAATGCACACACACACACTTTGTAAATTTATTATTTATACCTACTTTTTAGTTAATTCAGTTTGGCCCAATTACTTTCTATTAAAATAATTCTGTCCAAATTCGTTACATGGTGATGAGGACCCAAGTTTTAAACACAGTATTCTCTCATTCTTCCTAAAAGATCAGTTCATCAGAGCGATAATTCAGGTAAACCAGTTGTCAGACATTATTTCTTTAAATATCCTTTTTGCCTCTCTTCTCTGTCCTTTCTTTCTGATCTCCTCCTATGCCTGTTTGTATGTTTAAAGATGTCCCACATTTCTCTGAGGGTCTCTTACTTTTTATTCATTTTTCCTTTCTGTTCTTGATATTGCGCAATCTCTATTAATCATTGATTCTTGTACCAGTTCAAACTACCATCGACTCTGTATAGTAAAACATCCACATCAGTTATTCTATTTTTTATTTTCACTTGGTTCTTTTGCATAATTTGTCTCATCAATATTTTCCTATTTGTGAGACACTGTCATGATACTTCTTCAAGCACACTTTCAAGCAAAACTTTGTTTTTATTATTTGACCATATTTATTATGTTCAAAATCTGGATCCTCCCAAGACAGTTTCTGCTGCCTTTTTTTAATTAATCATATTTTTCATATTCATTTCCATGCCTTATAATTTTTGATTGAACATTAGACACTTTACCTAATAGATGGTAGCAACTCTGGATACTGATCCTTCTCTGATCCCTGATGCTAAGACAATGATTACCTGAAGAGTTGAGTGATTTTTCATTTATGGAATATGCTCAATGTTATCCCTTGAAATACCATCTTCCTCTAATTCTCTGTGCTCTGCTTCTTGAATACTCATTAGAAAAGTGTTGGATTTATTCATTTTATCCCCAATGCCTCTGAATCTATCTCATAGGTTTTTTTTTTCTCTTTACTTTAAGGTGATACATTCTGGTGAACAGACTCACATTTATTTAATAGTTTATTCTTTTTCTTTGTCTTTAACTTGTTTAACTTTTCTTCTGCTGTTTATTTTCAATTATAATTTAATTTCTTTCAAAAAGTTAAATTTAATTATTTCAATTAAATATTCAGTCTTTTTTCATGTTTTTTTCTTTTTTATGATTCTAACAGCACATGGTTCCAACATCATAAATTCCAACTTGTCCTTGAAGTTCAAAATTTTCCAGAAATTTTACTATTCATTTGTTGTTTGGGAATTTCCATCTCACGTCTTATATTATGTGTGGTATGGCACAGGTTTAGGCTTAGGCTTTGGCTTGCTTGCTTTCTTTCTCTCTCTCTCTCTCTCTCTCTTTCTTTCTTTCTTTCTTTCATTCTTTCCAAGCCTCTGGACTGGCAACGAATTACCTTGAGAATTTCCAGATATAAAGCAATTTTTCCAGTCATAGAAAGGATGAGACATTATGCAAAACGCTTTGTTCAGGTCTAGATTCTAGATCTTACAGGGAATTGAAAACTATCAGTCCCAGATTCCATAGTCAGTGTTCAGAGTGCCAAATTGTTTAGGCTTCTGGAAAGTAAGCTTTTGCCTATAATTCACGTTTTTGCTTTTGGTTATTGAACTGAGAGATTTTCTTTTTCCTTTTTAAATTTTAGTTAAGAGTAAATAATCAGTGCTTTTTTAAAAATATTTATTTTTGTATTCTAATTAGGCATATATGACAGCAGAATGCATTTTGATTCATTGTACCCAATTGCAGCACAACTTTCATTTCTTTAATTGTACATGATATAGTGTCGCATTGTATGTGCAGCCATACATGTACCTAGGGTAATGATGTCCATCTCATTCCACCATCTAATAAGTGCTTTTTAAAACTTATTTTCATGTACTGGTAAGTGGCAAGCACATTCTATAATGTGACTTATTAATTTTTCTGCATTCCAACTGTCAATATAGTTGGTGTTTTTAAAATTATTATATTTTATACCACGCATTCTAAAAATAACCCAAAGAAATTCCCCATAAATCAATTTTCCACATTACTCATTATTTAGATTACATTTTCAGCTAATTGCATACTGCCAAATGATATCAGTGTTTAAAAAAATAGCAAAAACAGGCACATGTACTCTCTTCCTTGCGTTCACATAAAACCCAACAGATATTAATGTGTATCTGAGTGTATTAATTAAAATCTAAATAGTCAAATGTGTTTTTAGTGATTAGAAGAGGCAACATTTATGAAACAGGGTTTCTTTTTACTTGTTAATACATAGATTTTTCCATCATTCCTTACTGATTTTTGTCTTTATGTATTTAAATAGTTTTATGGTAGATATGTTTCAAAAGTGTTGATATTATAACTAGAAGGTTTACCTCTAGTTATAGCTGGTTATTCTGGACAGTAAATATTGATTGCTAAAGGACAGTTTAAATATATGGACCAAGATAATTATTTGAACCCAAGTTCTTATAAAAGCTCTTTAACCCTCAGTAAGCCATTTAAACTTGGTCTTAAATGACAATAAGAGCAATCACTCTCTTATACAAAGTACAATATGTTTGCATCCAGTGATGGCATCAATTTAGAACCTTCCACTTATTTATTTAGAAACATGTTAAACAAATCAGACACTATGAAAGTTATTGAGATAAACCTTCAAAGGATTTATAATTATTTATAATCTAGCAATGAAAATTTACCAAACAGTGTAGTTAGTGCTATAATTGAAGATATTTATGAGTTTCTGTCAAAGGACAAAGTAGTCCCATCTGTACTGGTTTGTCAATACATATTTAGTAAATTTATTTAATAGGTAGCCTTTCAAATTACCTATCATCCCAGCTAGACATTTAACCAAGCAGAGAGATGAGCCAGAACATATATAAACATATATGGATATAACTCAAAGGACAGAAAATAGAAATTTCCTTATAAAACTCCATTCTTAGTTTCTTTATAAACAAGTTTGGCAACATATTAAAAAATTAATATGACTAGAAAATTCACATTTATTTAAAGGAAGAACAACATTTGGGATAATAAAAGGGAAGCTTATTTTAGAAAGATCATGCACCCCTAACCTTTATTTATAGATGACTATTTCACTTCAATATTCTCTCATTTAGAAAGAAATACCAGGAGCAAGTTTTACAGATAGAAGAAAATCTCAACACTAGGGACAATGTGATATTATATGATCGGCATTTTCAAATGTCCAGAAAAGAACAATACCTTTTATTCATTTTATTCACCATGATTATTTAAATCTATCTTATGTTCAAAAGAATTGCCAGGTTTATAAAAGGTCAGAGCGTATATCAGGTAATTGATGGCAACACATCTGAAACTGTAACCTCAGCCATCTCAATGACAGCAAAGTTCAGTTTGTGTCAAAATTATCAGAAGTGCTATCAGAGTTACTGGGCCATGTATCAGTGTACAGCAAGAGTTCAGGGGGGGGAAAAAAGAAGCAATTTTATTTGCACAAAGGCAAGGTGCATGCTAAAAGGAATATATCCTGAAGATCAGCTTTTGACTTTTTTAAAATAAAAGGTGATTTTATAAACTGTTTTGATATTTGTTTGAGATAAAATTATATATAGCAACGTCTCCTGTCTCCCATGAAACCCAGATTTTTACTTTTAAATTTCTTATATCTGAATACACTTTAAATGTCTAGTTTTCTTTGTGAATGTTCTATATAACTGACGGACAATGGATTGCAGAATCCTAGGCTGTATATACTTCATATAACTGACTTCAAGGATCTAACTATAGCAAAACTCATGTTTAGAAGGGCTACAAAGAAGAAACAGAGAAAATAAAATGATGAGGCCAAGAAAAGGCAGAATTATTCCATATGACAAGGACCACTATGATTTTATATGAAAAAGTTTTAGTGGTCTAATTATTCAGGAGCCCCCAACCACTCCTTACCTCTTTGAAGTTTCTACTAGTCCACTAAATGAACCTTGGCTCAGATATTTGATGATTTCCTGACACTTTAATAGGCACACAAACTCTTTCTATTCTGGACTCTAGAGCTGCATCTGGTGTGCGACCCTCAATTCTCTGAGCCTATTGGCACTCTATTCTTGGTACTATGCCAACATTTCTTGACATTCCTTCTTCCCCCTTGGCTCCATTTCTAGTCCAGGCATTTAAATGCCAGAGGAGAAATTGTGTTTCTCATTTTCATTCACTCTCACCTAAGGGTCACACTCACTGCCATGATTTCAACTTTCAACTTAAGTTGATGGGACATCTATATTTCTATGTCCTTTCCTTAAGTTCTATGCTACATTTTCTGTGAGATTTCTCTACAGCATATCAGATACACTACTCAGGACATAACTGAGATATTTTCTTCTTCCTTTGCTTCCTACTTTATATTCCTCTTCCCTTTGCTTCAGAGCATACCTTACAATAAACATCTATTCATGGTCAATAGATACACAACTTTTTAAATCTACCTTTGCTTTTCTCAAATTTTTATGCCCTCATCCTTCCTCAGCCATGTGGTGCAGATGGCTGCTGGAAACATACGTGCTTGCTTTTTAAATATTGCATAATTATTGTTGGGGAGTGGTTACTTGGATAGACATTTTATTTCTCAACTTCCATTTGAGTAATAAGATGGTCTCTAGTGAGACCACGAGTGTTAGTTAGAGTCCATGATATGTCCCACTGACAGGTGAGGTCATACAGACTGTCACATGCTGCTCCCCATGGTCTGTTCCTGAACCTCTCAGATGGATAGGAAAGTCATAATCATTATGGTAGATCGTGAAGGCCAGAGCCTGAAAATCAGCCTGGGTCCTTGAAAAAAAAATGTATGATAAAAGCTCTCCATTGATTGGTTCATTAGGCAATGACTGTAAAGTGAATAAAAAGTGAACTCCTTAAATTGGAATATATTTTTTGATCTATTTTGGATCAATTTCATTGTAGTGATAGCCTAATGCAATAAGTTTAATTAATGCTATGTTTATGATAAGGTGTACTGTAATGATGCTAATAAGATGGTAGTTCCAACTCCTGTGGAAAAGGTATTATTACATCCTTCATTCTCTATCAGCATATTGAGTAGATTAATTCATGCAATTCTCAACACAACTCCATGAAATAGGTGCTAGATTAAAAAAAAATTAACTGAAACTTAAGTTCACACAGCTATTCAATAGCAAAGCCAGAATTGATGTTTGGGCTACACTGTTTTCACTCTTATCCAGCAAGATGGTTAAGTCCTCTTATTCTCTCAAGTGTCCAATCCTATAACCCACAAGTTCCGTACTGTGTCTTCCCCAACTGACCTTGTTCAGGTCCATTTAACTATCTAGCTCTCCTGGTACTTTGGACATCCTAAATTTAAGACAAGATATTGAAGTAAAAGATAATGATACGTTTCCTATTTGCTTTCTTCTCTACAACAAACTAAACCCCTTATGAAAACATTGAAGCATCCTTAAAGGAAGAACAGTACTACATTTATCATTATACAATCAATACAGAGCAGCACAGAGCCCAGGAACCTTTTGAGTGAACAAGTTATATTTGTCAAACTGTGTTTAAACTTATTGTAGGCTAATTGGACTTTTACAGCTACAATCAGAACTAAACATACTCTAATATGCTATGAATATTAAGGGCTAAGTGCCATATTTATTGAATTCAAAACAAATCAAGTAAAAAGATTCCTAGAATATTGTGCAGTTAAAAATGATTTTAAGAAAACCTTTAACCATTGGAAACCAAAGAATAAATAGTCTGGGTGGTGATTATTGGGACGATGTAAGACAAATTTGGAGATATGTATATTCCTTGATTTTTGATAATCTATATAAACACAGACAATGAGGTAATTCATTAAGATCTTTATAGAAAAGGTGGCCCATAGTACAGGATGACAGGAGGCAGACAGCAAAGACAATCCAAGCAGAAATATGCTAAAAGAAACAGGGGATATTGAAAGTATGAATACTCCTGTTGAGGAAGGTGAAGACGAGAAATCACTCTAGGAAACTCTAGTCATCATCAAAAGACATCATTAAGGATGTCCATTCACACAGAGCATTCCAACTCCAACTTGAAGAAAGTCATAATGGATGGGACATGTCATGTCTATAGACCTAATTACAATTTTCCAGTTGCTATACTGACAGGGAAGTGCACTCTTTGCTCTATCTCTATTTCATTGAAGGGAGGTATAAAAGGAAATTTGACAATAAAGCATCATTGTCATATATATCTGATGGAGGATGACAAGAAAGAAAGTTCAAGTGATCATTTCATTTTATCTCAAGAGATTACTTTTCCTTGTGTTCAGGTAACTTTTGCTTAGGATTTATAAGAATAATAATATAGGGTAGGGGATATATGTTCAATTAACTTTGTTATTTGATAAATAGTTGTACATTCTTACTGGATTGAAAACAGCTATTTTTATATCTTACCACCAAATCAACAAATATTTACTAAGTTATCCATATGGGGTTTTTTTTTTTTCATTTCCAACTATTAGAGAGTAGTAGAATAATCATTAAACTGAGAGTTAATAAATTCCATATTTGTAAAATACCCAAAGTTACCTGAAATTAAATAATTCAATTACTCTAGATCTCTAAATTCTATGGAGTTTTGAATATTACCTTGAAGGTACTAAATTAATTTATTGAATATCCTTGTTTTTAAAATATATTAATGCAAATACA